>NC_069797.1:63039215-63342245 GCF_027406575.1 Nycticebus coucang
AACCAAAGTCTTCCATGACTGCAACTGTGTTTGCTAATCTTTGTTTCTCCAGCAGCAGCACAAGGCTAGCAACTGCTGCTTGCTGAATGGGTGGGTTAAGAGAGGGGAACGCACTTCCCACGTACGGGGCTTGCAGTAGGTGATGCTGCAAGTGGCACGTGGCAAGTAGTGGGCCCTCTGAACTCTGCCATGCCCTGCTGACATCAGGGAGTTGGCTCCAGCCCTGCCAGTGTGGGGGGAAATGCCAAAACCTACTCAGTGGGGAAGGGGGGTGGGGTGCAGCCCTGTTTCAAAGGAAGAAGTATCTGTGTTTTGGCTGTTCAGAGAAGAAGAGAGAGATAAATCCTCAAATCCCTTGGAGATAACAGGACTGTGAGAGAAGGGAGGCCAGGAGGAGGATCTTCTGAAGCAGTCCCAGCATGGCCAGATGCATGCAAAGCACTGGGATCCCAGGACCCGCCATACCAAGAAGACATGCCTCAAGGGTAGTGAAGCAGCAGTCACCACGAGGGACCTGCCCAGCTAACCCACGGAGTGCCAAGGGCCTTTCTGGCCTGGCTGCCAAGCGTGTTTCAAGGACTAAGTGTGGCTAGTGGAACCCTTTCCAGGGGGGTGCTTGCTTTCGAGCCCCTTAACCACAGGACTATTTGCCAAGAATCTCGGCCTGGCTAAGATGGGAAGAGATAAGTGAGCATCTCCGGCCCAACACCCTCATTGCAGAGATAGGGAAATATTTGCCCAGAGCAGGAATGATAAAAAAAAATTTCAGCTTATTTCCCCCCTCCCCCCAAAAAAGTACCAAAGTGGACAGCACAGAGGACGATGAACTTTATATTACATTCATGGGGGGTTTGTTTGACTATTCTTGGTAAGAGAACATCTTTTCTTTGGACTTAGGGTCTTTAAATGTCTCAGTCTTGCTGTAAGCCCAGACAAGCAGCTTTTCCAAGGTTGCTCAGGGAAATCAGCAGTAGAGGTGGGGCTGGACTCCAGCATCCTGTCTCCCAGCCCAGTGCTCTGCGCTGCTGTGACCTGTTGCATAATACTGAATAGCAGAGAATTGTCTTCTCTTTTATGAAATTTCCATTTAGTCCTTTGCTACCGGCCAGCAGTCCAGTTGGTGGGAGTGATGATGTCGGTCTTCTGGGACATTCCCCAGGTTTCTGGATGCATCTCCAGCTTTTAGAAGTGTTACTCTCCTTTAGCGCCAGGGACACTGACACGGGGTCACACAAATGCTAAAACAAGACGTGCAAGAATTGTTTGCGCTCCGCACAGGGAACCGGGGGCCCTGCCTCCCCCTCCTCGGTCTTCGCTCTAGTGGCCAGGCGCTGGGCTCCACCCCTTCCCCTCCAGACCGCGGGAGGGGTCCCCCAGGCATGGAGGTAGGGGATGCTTAGTGGCGAAAGACCTCGGCAGAAAGAGGCGGGGTGGTGTGGGAGTGATGGTGGCCCGGGTCAGCCACACGTACTCGCCCCCGGCCGATCCAGCCTCGCAGCCGAGGTCCCACCGTGCTGTGAAGTTTGCGGAAAGTTTTGCAGTCGTCTCCCAGCCCGCGCCAGCCGGGGAGTTGTGACGCAGCGTCTGGGGCTTCTGGCTGGGACCGAGGAGAGAGGGAAGGCGAAGTGGGGAGAGAAAGCACGCACGCGGAGGCGCTCCTCGACCGGGGAGCCTTCTCTCCCGCCAGGCCCCTCTCAAGCCCGGTCCCCAGCCCCGCGCCGGCCGCGCCTCCTCCCCTCCCCTCCCACGCGGCCCGCTTCCCTTCCCCTCTGCCCCTCAAACCCTCCTCCCGGGCCCTGCGCTCCTCCCTCCGCCCGACCTGCCTCCTCCCGCCTCCTCTCTGGGAGGCATCACTTCGTCCCGACCCGGAGGAGGACGCGAGCCCCTCGTGGGCGGTCATCACAGCCCAGTGCAGAGGCTGCCACCGCGCGCCTCTCCCGTGCGCCCTTGTCCCGGCATCCGCGAGCGCCCTGCCGCGGGGATGGGGCCCGGTCGGCCGGTCCCCGCACCCTGGCCTCGTCACCTGCTGCGCTGCGCCCTACTCCTCTGGGGCCTGCACCTCGGCCGCCCCGGCGCCCCCGGGGACGCCGCCGCCGCCCTTCAGGGTAAGGCGCTGCCAACTTGGCCAACTTCGGGGGTCGAGCGCGGGGAGCGGGCCTCTCTCGACTTTCCCTGCCCCCTTCTCCAGAAGCGTGTGTGCGTGTCCGAGTGTGTGACTAGGTTTTTAAAAATCGTCTCGGCTTTGCTGAAAGCAGGGGAAGAGAGGGGAGGAGGAGCGCGCCTGGAGGTGGGGGAGGACCTGAGTGGAACCAGATGTGGCGGGCGGCGGGGGAGGGGAGCCGGGGGCTCCTTGCGGCCTCGGAGGAAGCGGGTGGGCTCCGGAGAACCCCGCGTCCGGCCCTCGCGACCCCCGGCGCCGGCCCGCCCTCGGCTGGTGGGGGACCCGCAGGGCGCGTCCGAGAAAGCCCAGCCTGGGCCAGGAGTGTCGGGCCGGTGTTCTCGCTCTGCCCCGGGACTGAAGCCGTATTATGGTTTCCGGCCGGCGGTGAGGGGTCGTTCGCCCTCCCCGGCCCCTCGGGCGTGTTTGTTTTCTTTTCCACACGAAGTCTTCAAGGACGACTTGTGGCGCGCGGTATCCGCACCGCGGCAACGGGGCTCTGTGAGGCAGTTTTATGCCACCAGGACGCAACGACAAGCTGGACGCCGCGTGTGCGTGTGTGAGAGGGAGGGAGGAAGTGGGCAGCTCTGGCGGACCTCCAGAGTGGACAGATCCTGAGCGGCAAAAGAGATGCTAAAGATGCAAAAACCCGACCAACAGAAAACAAAAACAAACATCTCGGAAACCGTGCCCTCCCCTTCCTGCTGCTCCTTGGGGGTGGGGGGTGAGGTGCCATCGCAGACTCTGAGAGTTAAAGGGAGGCATCTGCTGGGCGCTGTCAGGAGGAAGAAGCTGGTCCCAGCTCCAAGGGGCCCTGCTCGCTCCTGCTTTGTGTTCCATGTGGGTAGGGATGAGTGAAGGGGACAGTCAGAGCAGTGTTTGCGGTGTTGTGAGAGAACTAGACAGGCCTGGGGCCTCCAGCCTGGCCAGTGCTTGCTGGGTCGGCCTGGTGTGGTGTAGGCACAAGACCCGTATCTGCCAGATGGGAGGGGTGGGGCCAGGGTGACCCACATTCACACCAAGAAGAGCCCCCCGAAGAATTGGTGACCCACCTGGAATTGAATGTTGGACAAACACGAACCAGGTAGCCACTCTGTACAGCTACCTAGCAGCTGTTCCGAGCTGTCCCCATGCCTCCCTGGACTACTGCCTGTGGCTGGCTCCTCTGAAGGACTTGGGCAGGCAGAGTGGAGGACAACGGCCATTCCAAGAGCCCCAGAACACATTGTAAAGCCAGGCCCTGGGGGAGATTCCTGGCCAGAGTGCTGACTCGGCCTTCCCTGCCCCCACCATACAACTTTTTTTTTTCTTTTCTTTGAGACAGAGTCTCACTACCTCATGTGGGGTCACAGCTCACAGCAACCTCCAACACTTGGGCTTAAGGGGTTCTCTTGCCTCAGCCTCCCAAGTAGCTGGGACTGCAGGCGCCCACCACACTCCCATGCAGCTTTTGACCCAGGGAGCTGGAAGTGCCTGGTCAGAGGCCCTGCAGGGGAGGATGGAGTGTCCCCTCTGCCCCTGACCACACCCAGAGGAAGCCCATGTCTGGGCAGGAGGTGGCTTGGTGGGGGAGGGACAGGGGTCTTCACAGCAGAAGTTGAGCAGGAAGAGGACAAAGTTGCAGCGGGTGTCTTTCCCTGTCTGGAACTGTCCCCTTGGTTCCAGTGCCTCCCTGTCAGCTTCCACTGGGCCTTCCTCTGTGAAGCCTGTTCAGAGGCTCTGGGCCAAATTTCTTGTCTGAAGAGTCCCCATCCCCTTGAACTTGATGAATTAGGTGGTCACCAGCACCAGGAACCTAATGGCCCCAGGAATGTGAGTTGGCACCACTGTGGGTAAGGCTGCCCAGGGTGCTTGTGGGCGGCTTCCTGACCACCAGGAGGGCCCGGTGCACTAAGCCCATTGGCACTACAGTGCTCTTTGTGGGGGGTGGCACGCTGCCTTCTCGGTGTGTGCTTACTTAGTCCATCATTTCTCTACCCTGGTGGAGTGACCCACAAAGCCTATCACTGGCGGGCATCCTCTTTGTTAACTGTGGTGTTTCTGCACTTTAGGAACATTCCTGTTTGCGCAGTCTTGATTCAAGTACTTGGGGGAGGAGGGAAGGTAGAGAAGAGTGTAAGATGTATCCTCAGGGCAAAGAAAATCTTGTAGGAGAAAGAAACACAAAAGATTTGACAGGGTGGGAGGCAGGACTGCACTGGTGGGTGCCTGCTTGCCCTGAGCCATACTGTACACTTTGCATGCAGATTTTCACTTCATTCTATTAATAACACACTGAGGTAGGTTTTGTTGGGCCCATTTTGCAGATGGGGAAATAGAGGCTAAGAGGCATCTGATAATTTATCTCAGGTCACACAGCTGGTAAGTGAAAGGCTGGGGCAATAGAGGCTTCATTCATATCTGGGGCCAGAGGTGTCCGAGGCTCTGCAGAGAGGCAGGAATGGGGCTCTTCTGCAGATTATATGGAAACTTCCTGGGCTGGCTGGGCTGGGGAGACGACAGAGTGAAAGAGGAAACTGGTCAGGTGCCTGGCAGGCCAAAATGGGGAAGTGATTTGCAGGCTGGCTGTGGGGAACCCGGGAACCCCTGAAGGTATCCAAGGATAGGCATGAGGTGCAGGTTGAAAAGAGGGTTGCTCCAGCACTAGGGCTCAGATCTTCCTCCTGGGAGTGAGGAGACAGGACATTTCCCTTTGGGGAGGGTCAGTCCCATCGGAAGGACAAGGAGGAGGCCTTAGGTACTTGCTGTTGCTGCTACCAGATTTCACCTAATGCCCCCACTTCTGGCCCAGCTCCTGAGTCATCGAATTCAGAGCTTTCTTACTCCTCTCTCCACCCCCTTCCCCAAAACCTGTCTTCCTTGTTCCAACCTGCTGGCCAGATGAGCTGCATTTGGTCCTGGGATCCTGCCTCCTTCTAGGTTCACCTGGGCAAGGTGAGGTGCAGGTAGGGGAAGAGGAAGACTGGGTTTTGGTCCCCAATTGTTCAAGAGAAATCTTGGCTTTCTGGTGCCACATAACACCGTGACTTGGCCAGATGAGATGATTTCAGAAGTGCCAGTTCTCCGGAAAATATTCAAGTTCACTGTTACTTTCAGCATTAAAAAGGGTTTGGCTCACACCTGTAATCCTAGCTCTCTGAGAGGTCAAGGTAGGGTGGATTGCTTGAGCTCAGAGGTTTTGAGACCAGCCTGAGCCAGAGCAAGGCTCCATCTTTACTAAAAATAAAAAAATTAGCCAGTGTGGTGGTGAGCGGCTATAGTCCTACCTACTCAGGAAACTAAGATGGGAGGATCATCTGGGCCTAGGAGTTTGAGGCTGCAGTGAGCTATGACAATGCTGCACTCTATCTAGCCTGAGACCTGTCTCAGAGTGAGACCCTGTCTCAAAAAACGGGAGTCGGAGGTAGGATCTTGAACCATGCACCCTTGGCTCTGTGTGCTGGGCCTGTACTACTGCCATGCTGGCAGCAGCCTTTTTGCATCTCCCAGTTCTCTGAGAGGTCACCACATTCCATATCCTGGGAGCAGACAGATTAGAGATGTTAAGGGGCTTTCTGAGGACCAGACAACACACACTAGACAGTGGAAAAGTGACTTGAATCCAGGTGTGGCTACAGAGCCAGAATACCCCAGTACCAGGCCATACTGAGTCTCTGTCACATGAAGCACGTGAAAGCGTGTTAGGAAAAGCTGGAAAATTCTACTTTATGGGTTTTCCCCTTAGCTCCAAGTCCTCTAGGACACCCTCTCCACGTATCCTCCAGAGAGGAATTCTGAGGAGGAGGGGGGAGTAAGCATCCCTCTGTCACACTCCAGCAGTCTAGGCCCTGGCTTTGCCATGTCCCTGAGGGCCCAGGACGCAGGGCCACACCACCCTCAGTGTCCTTGGATCTTGGAGGTGTTCCCTCCAAGGTGCCCCTACCCAACAAGTGAGTGACACAAGATGCCCCAGTCTTGCACCCCAGCATCCCCCAGGGTCAGGGATTCACATGGTCCTTCATTTATTCACCCACTCAGTGGATGTCTGCTGAGCCCCCACAGTACTGAGAGCAGAGATGACTGGGGGTCCCCGGGCTTGGAGGGTCTGGCTGTGCTGACTGTGTCTTCCTGTTTAGTCCTTCGTGAGGTGGGGAGGGGCTGCTTTCTCATGACTGGTCCTGTAAATCTGGGTGGGGTGGGCTGTTGGAGGGGTGACGCAGCTCTTGGAACTCACCCTGCACATCCTCAGCCAGGGCTTGTGTCAGTAAATAGCAGGCTGGGTAAAAGCTACATAGTGGCATCTGTGGTCCCCAGGCCCTGCTGGAGCCATCTCCAGCCCCTTAGGAAACAGATTATGTTGACTTCACCCCCAGACTGCTCACTGTGGCCCCATGTGGAACTCTGGGGACCTTCTCTGCCCCTCCCAGCCCACTTGGCTGGGCCCTGCTCTCTGCTTACCTCACCCTGCCCTCCCCTGATTTCACTGCTAGTGCACTCTGCCCTGCACAGTTCTGGCTTAGCTGCTAGAAGAAGCCTATGAAACTTTAGCTGCTTCCTAGGTCCCAGCCGCTAGGCCCCCACTCTGTCATCCTCCTGAGCCCTCCCACCTCCAGGCCTTTGCCCACTGGAGAGCATACCCTCCCTCCCCTCCTCTACCCTGTCTACCAATTACCATTCCTTTAAGGCTCCAGGATCCTGAGAAGGACACTGAGTTGGCCTGGTCACTGCCTCTCAGGCTTGCCTGGGCTGAAGGGGGTCAAGCATGCAGACATCTCCCACAGTGATAAACTCCAGACCCATTCCCGGTCTGCTGGGGTAAGAGCACAGAATTTTTAACCCTAGGCCACAAGGTGGTCTAGCCTGACTCTTTTTATTTCCTTCTTAAAGGTCCCAAGAAGGACATGTATAAGGAAAAACTACAGCCAGAGTTCCCCAGCCTTCTCTGACAACCTCAGGAGGTCAGGAGGGTGGTCATTACAAGCTCAGCAGGTCTCCTCTCTGTGGGCTGAGATAGAAACACTTCCTCCTCCAAATCCTCTACAAATGTACATAGGGATGGCATCAATGGGACCAGGATTAATGCCACTCGACAGCCAAGTGACCTCAGGCAGAGAGGCTGAAGTGTCTTCATATATAAGATGGAAAAAATTAAGTCCCCCCTCGTAGGGGTATTGTCGTGTTTACATGTGAATGAATGAGTGTTTGAGTTACATGCCTGGCACACTACTGGGCACAGAGTTGTTTCTTAGCAAATAATACTAGATCATTGCTATTTTTATTAAGAAAACGTGAATATGAAGGGACCCAAATATGATAAAGCACAGCCCTCAATATACTGAGTCCCAACTACCACGGCTTTCTTTTTTTATTGAAGCAGATCTAAGCCCATTCCTTCCTGGTGACACTTCGCTAAGTGCCCAAAAGTACTCCTACATTTTTTTCCCCCTGAAAGTAAAGAAAAAAAATCCCATTCTCATTTGTCCTAACCCCTCAAGCCTCTCAATGTACCACCACCCTTCATCCTCCTTCCTCTTTATTGTTAAATTCTCTATTTAACCTTCACTTAGGGTAGACGAGGAGCTTCCTTCTCTGAACTCAGAGCACTAAAAGCAAGAAAGTCCCAAGCAGACCAGGAAGGTTGGGCATAGCCCCTCCTCAGCTTGTATCAGCTGCCGTGAGCTGCCCAAGGTCCGTAATAATTAGGGTCCCTAATTACTGGATGCTACTGATAGCTTCAACTGTGATAATGCAACACTCAGTGGAAAACATTCAAGTCCTACAGAAGTCAAATGTAAAAAACGCAGAGTCCTTGGCCAACCCACCCCTACCAGTAGCCACAGTGCTAGTAGTCGATTCTGCTGTTACAGATTCACTGGGTAATCTTGGAAGATTAGTAATAGTTGAGTAATCTTCTGATTATTTATACTTAGGCACACACATAAATAATTCTTTTATCCAAGTAGGACCATATGTTATATTGTTCTGCAAAATAATGTTTATTTTATAATATTCTTACAGATATTTCCATAACAAGCTACAGGACTGCCTCATTCTTATAAGAGTTCAATATTCCATTGGTAGGATGTACCATGCTTTGGGTTGGGAGGAGTCTCACTCTGTCACCCTGAGTACAGTACCCTGGCAGCATCATAGCTCACAGCACACTCAAACACTTGGCTCAAGCGATCCTTTTGCCTCAGCCTCCCAAGTAACTGGGACTACAGGTGCCTGCCACTACCCCTAGCTCTTTTTAGTAGAGACAGGCTCTTACTCTTGTTCAGGCTAGTCTGGAACTATGGAGCTCAAGCAATCCACCCTCGTAGCTAACACCCACCGTAGTAGCCTCCCAGAGTGCTAGGATACAGCTTTGAGCCACCGCGCCTAGCCAGGATGTACTGTGCTTTAAAAACAAAGCAAAATAGGGCGGCGCCTGTGGCTCAGTTGGTAAGGCGCCGGCCCAAAAAATAGCCAGGCGTTGTGGCGGGCGCCTGTAGTCCCAGCTACTCGGGAGGCTGAGGCAAGAGAATGGCTTAAGCCCAGGAGTTGGAGGTTGCTGTGAGCTGTGTGATGCCATGGCACTATACTGAGGGCCATAAAGTGAGACTCTGTCTCTAAAAAATAAAAATAAAAAAAAAAAAAGCAAAATAAGACACAACTGCTTCCCTGTGATGGACACTTTTGGAAAACCCCCTCTGACCCTGACCTTGGTGACGCACTTTGCATCCACCATCTCCAGACTGTCTTTCCTTGCATCCTCAGTCCAGAGCTGGCATTGCTGGCACAATTGTGTTCCTAGGAGGAGCTTTAATAAGTCTAAACTTTCTGAAATTTACAATCCGAGGCCTTCCATGGTCAGATACTGACCCACTGTGTGAAACAAACTGAGCAATTTGCCGCTGCCACAGATGCTTTGAGCCCTGGCCGACAAAGGCTCTGCGTGGGCTTTTCTCCTGGCCAGTAGCGCCAGCTTCCTGGGATCTGTCCCTGAGTCCTAGATTATACCTGAGGACTTGAGGCCTGGCTCACACTTGAGGCCTTGCAGTTACCCTCAGAGGAAAGGAGACTTTGTCTCCAGAGCTCTAGTGCCTTATCTCCACACCCTCTGCAGGACCACTTCTTCCCTTCCTAGACAAGAAGCACTTCCCAGGCAGGGCCTTCTCACCCTTACACAGATTCCAGCATGGTGCCTCTGACATGGTAGAATTTAGTATTCTTTATTTATTTTATTTTATTTATTTATTTTTGAGACAGAGTCTCACTATGTTGCCCTTGGTAGAGTGCTGTAGTATCACAGCTCACAGCAACCTCAAACTCTTAGGCTTAAGGGATTCTTTTGCCTCAGCCTCCCAAGTAGCTGAGACTACAGGCACCCACCACAACACCCGGTTATTTTTTGTTGCAGTTGTCATTGTTGTTTAGCAGGCCCAGGCTGGGTTCAAACTCGCCAGCCTTGGTGTACGTGGCTGGCCCCCTAACCAGTGTGCTATGGGCACCAAGCCTTATTTTATTTTTTTTGAGACAGAGTTTCAAGGTATCCCCCTGGGCAAAGTGCTGTGGTGTCATAGCTCACAGCAACTTCCAACTCTTGGGCTCAAGTGATGCTCTTGCCTCAATTTTTTTGTTTTTATCAAAGACGGGGGTCTTGCTTTTGCTCAGGCTGGTCTCGAACTTGTGATCTCAAGCAATCCACCTGCCTTGGCCTCCCAGAGTGCTAGGATTACAGGTGTGAGCCATGGAGCCTGGCCACGTTTAGTTTTCTTTAGTGAATGTTTTCTGAAATGAAACAAACAAAAAAACAAAACAGAAAGTAAGTGGACAAGTGTTTGTTTTTATTTTCTTTCTCAAGCCCTAGAAACGTGCCAGGCCTGGTGCTTGGTGCTGAGGATACCAGTCTGAGCAAGCCAGGCGAGGTCCCTGCCTTCTGGGGCTTGCATTTTAAAAGTTCCCCCCCGCCACCTAAAGGGACATAAGTAGACTCAAGTGTTCCCTAATTTCATTTTTAGGTGCAATAAATTTTCCAAGATCTTAAAAAAAAAAAATAGAAAGCCAGTTAGGAGAGTTACCCTCCCAAAGTTTTAGCTATGTCACAATCCTGAAAAACATTTGGTATTGAACTAAAATAAACTGAAAAATGTCCAAGGGACTAGAATAAATTCCAGAAGTAGATTTAAACAGTAATAAGAACTTAATGTGAGACACACCAGAAATAACACACAAATAGGAAACGGAATCTTTACTTTTAATGTTACGGGGCCAACTGGATTACAATTAAAAACCTTACTTTCAGTGGATGGCTGATCGTACATGGGGAAATTCAAACAAGGTTGTCCCACAGAAAGTGCAAAGAGGACTAGAAATAAAAGAAATTAGCTTAATTTAAATACTTAATTAAACTATTAATAGTAAAAACGGGAAACTTAATTCTGGCAGAGCTGTGAGTAAGCCAGTACATCTCACTGGGGGTGCTATAAACTTCAATTTTGCAGGAGTTGATCTTTCAGATGATATGTAAGAAACTGGATATGTACAACCTCATATCTTTTGACATCATAATTCCACTTCTGGGAATTTATAACACATTAAGAAGATAATGTTCTGGGCGGTGCCTGTGGCTCGAAGGAGTGGGGCGCCAGCCCCATATGCCGGAGGTGGTAGGTTCAAACCAAGCCCTGGCCAAAAACAAAAAAAAGATAATGTTCCTAGAATTACTGTTTATAGTAGCAAAGCAAATCAAAAACTACATGATGGACAATTTACCTAAGTTTAAGTGACAAATACATGGCTAATGTCTGTAAGAAGGAACGTTCTCATGACCACCAGGTGATCTTCCAGTGTAACACACACTCGTTAACAATTAAGTGAAGGTGCCTGATCACTGACATTCATCCATTCAATCCTTCAGTTAACTGTTGTCTTATTTTTTATTTTCCTGAGTGCTGAAAACGTGCCAGTCGTGGTGTCTGTGCTGAGAATACCACTGTGAGCAAGCTAGGTGTAGTTCCTACCTCCCTGAGGCTTGTATTTTAGAATCAATCCCCCCAGAACACAAAGCAATATAAGTTGACTCATTTTTAAGTGCAATTTTAAAGTTCATTAAAAGAGAGGTGGAAGGAGTAGACGGCACTGAAATCTCAGATCCAGGAACGGGAACCTGACAGTAAAAAGAACAACTCGGCCTGGCTTAGTAGGAAGATTCAACAGGAACTAGCCTTGCAGTCAGTTTGGTCCCCAGGAAAGGAGTTTCTCGTGTAAACCCCAGGATGTTTAACCTCATTTATGAAGGACCTAAGGATGTATGAGCATTGATGGTTTGAAAAGAGGTTGGAAGCACAGTTTATAATGCAAAGACAAAAATGCGCATTGAAAGAAATGGATAAATTTAAGGAGCAGGGCAGCGCCTGTGGCTCAGTGAGTAGGGCGCCGGCTCCATATGCCGAGGGTGGTGGGTTCAAACCCAGCCCCGGCCAAACTGCAACAACAAAAAAATAGCCGGGCATGTGGCGGGCGCCTATAGTCCCAGCTACTCAGGAGGCTGAGGCAAGAGAATCACATAAGCCTAAGAGCTGGAGGTTGCTGTGAGCCGTGTGATGCCACGGCACTCTACCGAGGGCAGTAAAGTGAGACTCTGTCTCTACAAAAAAAAAATTTAAGGAGCAGACACACAATGAAATGCAATGCAGTAGTGAATGAATGAACCTCAGCTACATGCAACAGGATAGGTGAATATGAGGGACATAATATTGAGTGGGAAATAAAATTCCCAGAGGACAAATATGGTATGGTACTCTTATGCAAACTTCTGGAAAAGTTGAAAAAAAAATACAGTGAGCCCCATATAGCCTTCGCCTGGAAGCATCAACAGTTGACATTTTGCCACATTTACTTGGCCTTCCTCTGTGTGTGTGTGTGTGTGTGTTGTGGTTTGATCGATGAAGCTTCAAGAGTAATTATAGATAAGACATTTCACACCTAAATACTTCAACACGTATGGCAAAACCAAAGACTTCCTGCATAACCATAATACCATAATCACACCCCAATATTTTTTTCTAATATGCTGTCTATATTTGGATTTCTCCAGTTGTCCCAACAGTGTCTTTTTTAGCTGTTTTAAAATCCACAATTCAATTAGGTGTTAAATCTCATTAATCTCATTTACTGTAGATTGCCTTTTTGTTTTTCATGGCATTTTTGTTTTTCATGGCATTGCATCTTTAAGGGCACCAGGCCACTTGTTTTGTAAAATGTCTCACAATCTAAATTTGTCTGATTGTTACTTATTACTGAGTTCATGGTAAACATTTCTGGAAAGGAAACTTTGTAGTTGATTGATGCTGTGTCCTTCCCATTCTATCCCGTTAGAGTCAGTCTCTTCCCTTATTCACAATTCTAACTTTGATCACTTGGTTCAGCTGATGTCTACCTGATCTCTCCACTGAAAAGGCACCTTTCCCACTTTGCACTTATTAGATAATCTAAGGAATTTAAACTGTATTCTTAAAAAAGCAAAGTTGTTCATAGCATCACTATTCACAATAGCCAAAAAACTACAAACTAGCCTCAAACTGAAAACTACCCAATGGCCATCAGCAATAGAATGGATGGCTTGTGGTAGCTTCACACAATTGAATGTTATAAAGCAATGAGAATGATTAATCTAAGCTGGCTGCAGTGGCTCATGCCTGTAATCCCGGCACTCTGGGAGGCCAAGGTGGGCAGACGGCTTGAGCTCACCAGTTCAAGACCAGCCTGAGCAAGAGCAAGACCCCATCTTTAAAAATTAGGCAGGTGTTGTGGCAGGTGCCTGTAGTCTCAGCTACTCAGGAGGCTGAGGCAAGAGGATCGCTTGAGCCCAGCTTGAGGTTGCTGTGAGCTATGACGCCACAACAGTCTTTTGTAAGACTCTGTCTCAAAAAAAAGAGAGAATGATCATTCTGCAGCTACACACCACAATATGGATGAAGCTCACAGATATATTGAGCCAGATGCCAGTCTAAACCATATGACTCCATCTATATAAAATACAAAAAAATAGACAAAGCTAATCTGTGCTGTTTGCACCCAGGGAAGTGGTCACCCTTAGTGGAACAAGGGTACCTTTAGTGACCAGAGAAGGTCCCTAATAAAAATTGTTTTGTTTCAAGTTAATTTGATGGTGCAAAGAATAAGGTTACAATGTTTGCATTTGTTAAATGGAGTCCCTCTTATAATTAAATGTGTCCCGCCCACAAGAGGTGTGCCATATACCCTAATACTGTTCCCATTAACTGGGAGCTCACCCATCCCCTTCCCTCCTCTCCTCTCCCCACTCCCTTATTCGCCCCCCCACCCCCACCTTGAATGATTGAGTTTTTCTCTTATGTGGGCGTGTGTTAGATTGTCTACTGGCTTCATATTAACAGTGAGTACTCTGGATTCTTATTTTTTGGGGTTTTTTTGTTTTGTTTTGTTTCGAGACAGAGTCTCACTTTGTCACCCTTGGCAGAGTGCTTTGGTCAGAGCTCACAGAAACCTCTAACTGTTGGACTCAAGCAATTCTCTTGCCTCAGCCTCCCAAGTAGGTGGGACTACAGGTGCCTGCCACAACACCTGGCTATTTTTTAGAGATGAGGTCTCACTCTGGCTAAGGCTGGTCTTGAACCTGTGAGCTCAGGCAATCCACCCACCTCAGCCTCCCAGACTGCTAGGATTACAGGTGTGAGCCACAGCACCTGGCCATCTTGCTCCTCCATTCCTGTGACACTTTATTAAGAAAAATATGTCTCAGCTCCATCCAAGTTAATACAAATATGTAAAGTCTCCATCTTTTTTTATGGCTCCAAATTATTATTATTTTTTTTTTTTGAGACAGAGTCTCACTATGTTGCCCTTGGTAGAGTGCTGTGGCACCGCAGCAGCTCACAGCAACCTTGAACTCTTGGGCTCAAGTGATTCGCTTGCCTCAGCCTCCCTTATAGCTGGGACTACAGGCGCCTGCCACAGTGCCCAGCTATATTTTTGTTTGTTTGGTTTGCAGGCTGGGGCAGGGTTAGAACCCATCAGCCCCAGTGTAGGTGACTGGCACCCTAACTGCTAAGCCTCCAAATTAATTTTTTTTTTTTTTTGAGACAGAGTCTCACTTTATCACCCTCAGTAGAGTGCCATGGCTACAGCTCACAGCAACCTCAAACTCTTGAACTTAAGAGATTCTCTTGCCTCAGCCTCCCAAGTAGCTGGGACTATAGGCACCAACCACAACGCCCGGCTATTTTTTGGTCACAGTTGTCGTTGTTTAGCAGGCTCAGGCCAGGTTCGAACCCACCAGCCTCAGTGTATGTGGCTGGCGCCCTACTCACTGAGCTACAGGCGCTGAGCCCAAATTAAATTTTTAAAGAGGTATCTGTAGTGAACATGGCAACTAGCTCTTATAAAACAATGAGAAAAATCTCCAATAGTTTTAAGGCATCTAAGATTTTTTACAAATAAGACTGTAAGAAACATGAATAGAGTTCACAAACGGAATACAACATCTAATAAATCTAGGAAAAATGTTTACAATCACAAGCAGTTAAAAAAAACCCATACCTCTCACCTCTCCCAACAAAGACTGATGTAACAACATGTTCCATATAACATTATAATTAGGAAGTTCTACTTGCATGTTAAAATAATAGCTATGGAATGATTAAATGAAATGTGATATATTGAGGAATGGTATACAGCCATTAAAATGGTTTTTACAAATACAAAGACACAGAAAAAAATCTTTCTTTTTCTTTTTTTTTTTTTTGAGACAGAGCCTCAAGCTGTCGCCCTGGGTAGAGTGCTGTGGCATCAAATCTCACAGCACCCTCCAACCCTGGGCTCAAGCTATTTTCCTGCCTCTGCCTCCCAAGTATCTTGGAGTACAGGCGCCTGCCACAACGTCTGGCTGTTTTTTGGTTGCAGTCGTCATTGTTGTTTGGCGGCCAGGGCTGGATTCGAACCTGCCAGCTCAGGTGTATGTGGCTGGTGCCTTAGCGGCTTGAGCCACAGGCGCCAAGCCAAAATCTTTTTTTTTTTTTCTTCTTCTTTTTTTTTTGAGACAGTCTCAGTCTGTTGCCAGGGCTAGAGTGCCCTGGCATCTGTCTAGTTTACAGCAACCTTAAACTCCTGGGCTCATCAACCCTCCTGCCTCAGCCTCCCTAGTACCTCACTAGAAGGCCAGCTAATTTTTCTATGTTTCTTTTCTTTCTTTCTTTTTTTTTCTTTTCTTTTTTTTGGAGACAGAGCCTCAAGCTGTCACCCTGGGTAGAATGCCATGGCATCACAGCTGACCGCAATCTCCAACTCTTGGGCTCAAGCAATTCTCCTGCCTCCGCCTCCCAAGTAGCTGGAATCACAGGCGCCCGCCACAACACCTAACTATTTTTTGGTTGCAGCCGTGTTTGGCGGCCTGGGCTGAATTGGAACCTGCCAGCTCGGGTGTATATGGCTGGCGCCTTAGCCACTTGAGCCACAGGCGCCTCTATTTTCAGTAGAGAAAATCTCCTCTTGCTCAGGTTAGTCTCCAACTGCTGAGCTCTAGCAGTCCTCCCACCTCTACTTCCCAGAGTGCTAGGATTACAGCCGTGAACTATGCAGCTACCCAGAAAAATCTTTTTGCTGAAATAGTAAATATAGAAACAGGATTTGGAAACATCTTGGTGTGACTGTGACTGTGTGCGTGTGTATGTATGTATGTATGTGTGTGTATATACATAATTTATATTATAGGTACAAAGGTAAAATTTATAGAAAAATCACACCAAAGTGTGGGTGGATCACACCTCCAATCCCAATTTGGGAGGCCGAGGCAGGAGGATGAGGTTAAGAGTTTGAAACCAGCCTGGGCAAGATGGTACAAACCTGTCTCTCCAAAAAAGGTAAACAAAATAAACCAACATTTAACAGAGGCTATCTTATATGCTATGCCATATTTTGTATTAGATATTTTTAACAGGGTCAATTGCAAATGAAGTTATTTTCTTTAAACATGTCTGTATTTTGAGTGCTGGAGCAGCACCCAGCATCCTTCGCCAGTGCAGTCACGTGATCTGAGCCACAGCCCTGTCCCTCCGGTTATAGGCTGTGCAACTGGGCCAAGGCTGCAGCACGTGACTTCAGGGAGCCAATCAGAGCCTTCCCTGTCTTGATTTTGTTCCGCAGAGCGCCCGCGCCCCTTTACGGCTTCAGCAGTGGAGGCGGGCGAGGGAGCTTCCCCGCTTGCAGTCCGAGGGTCAGCCTCAGGCTGTGGCTCAGAGGCACTGGAGGGGCTCACCAGTGAGAGCTGGTTTTTTGACAGCTCCCAGCTGTCGTGTTGCGGGAAGGGGCACGGATGGAGCGCTCAAACCCTGCAGGCACATTTGTCTTTGGGAACAGCAGGGCACAAAATCCTACGAACCAGAAGACCCAAATGCAAATCAGAAAGGTGCCATTAAGTTAGAGATTAGCTTTTAGAAGGCTCCCTTCTTTTTAAAAACTTAATAACTTTTCTTTATAACGTTGTTTGTGCACCCAATCAGACGTGGAGACCACGTTAACATTTACAGAGCACGTCTAGTCTGCCACGGTAGGATTAGGTGATTCCGGGTATCACATATTTTAAATCTCCACATTCCACCATTTCACAGGTAAGGAGATTTCAGCCTCAGAGGCTGAGAGCCAGGATCACATAGTAATAGAGAGAAAGGACGCAATCCAGGTTATGATTTCCTGCATGGTCCTCTATAAATATTAATTATAACAAAATGAATGAACATTTGTGAACCCACTACTTAATCCAGAACAAAGAACATTATAATACTTACATCTCCTCTGTCTCCCTTTTCCCTTCCACCCAATATTATCCTGAATTTTGTGTTTATCCATTCCTTGCTTTTAAAATTTTAATTCTTGGAGTGTAATGCAAATAGAGAAACGTGTGCAAACCACAAATGTTGAGTTCGATGAATTTTCACAAACTGAGCACACCTGGCTCACCAACGCAGAGATCTGGAAAATAACATTATCAGTATTCCAAATGCTTGTAAACATTTTCCATAGGTGTATTAGCTATCGGTGTTTTCTTTCTGTTCCTTTCCATTATAGTTTTAGTTCCTTAGAATTATCATGATCTCTGTTTTTCTCATTGGGTCATATGAGCTTCTGGCTATGTTTGTTACAAATAGTAAAGCCTCTGTAAGTTGACCACCCAAGGGGCTGTGACGAACTAGAGAAGAAGTGTGACAACATAGAGAAGTGGTCAACATGAGGAACTAGACTTGATGCGTACATGTGGTGCTTATCTGGTCTATGAAAACTAGGTCAACTTAAGGAGGTGATCGATGTAGGGAGGTGGTCGACTATGGAAATGTTATTGTATTTTTCCCCTGTGTGGTGTTCTTTAAAAAAATTTATTTAGGAAATACCTTTTTTATCACCACACCCACTCCCCACCAATTGGCCTTTTTGGTAAAGTTTATGAAGTGCTTTGGGTCGGACTGGTTTCTGCCCTTCATGGGAGCACTCATGTACACCCCCATACCTAGTCCTACCTTTTCTTTTCTTTTTTTCTTTTTTTTGAGACAGAGTCTCACTATTTCACCCTCGGTAGAGTGCGATGGCGTCACAGCTCACAGCAACCTCAAACTCTTGGGCTTTAGCGATCCTCTTGCCTCAGCCTCCTGAGTAGCTGGGACTACAGGCACCTGCCACAACGCCCAGCTATTATTTTATTGCAGTTGTCATTGTTGTTTAGCAAAACTGGGCCAAACCTGCCAGCCCTAATGTATGTGGCCGGTGCCCTAACCACTGAGCTACGGGCACTGAGCCAGCCCTACCTTTTGTGTTTGACTAATTCTCTTTCCTCTCTAGGCCTTTGGCAGCACATCTTAACCTGTGCCTAACTGCAGTTAGCCAACTTGAATGAGGCTGTGAAAAGACCAAAACAAAAAACACCTGCAAAATATTTATGTATATTTTTCAAGATAAGAATATATTTTGTGATTGTAAAAATGATGCCTATTCATAATATACAATTCAAATTATATAAAAAGTTACCAAAAAGAAAGTTACCCAAAATTTCACCACTAAGAAATAACCACTCTTAACATTTTGGACAATATTCTCTCAGATCCCCTCTCCCCTCATTCTTTCACTCCCTGTCTAAAACTTTACAGAGCTGTTTTCATGTTGTTTTGTAATGTTCTGTCATTTGGCGACGTGTCATCAACGTATTTCTATTAGCACCTCTGCTGGCTATGGCAGATTCTGTTGTGTGGGTGGGTGTACTATAACTCATCCCCTGTTGGACATTGAACTCATTTCTGATTATTGCTGTTAACAAACAAGCATCATTGTATGCGTCTTGGCACACGGGACCCCTTGCTCCGATTTGATGACTGCTGGGGATCCTAACTCAGGATGGAAATGTGGCTTTTCCTGCATCAGCTTAACACCTCTGAATTCACTCAGCTTCTTTGCTGTCAGGAGTGTCCGCTCCTTGGCACCAGGATTGGGTGGTTGGTCTCACCCATCTGTGGCTTCTCAGGGGCATCTCTTATGGTTTACTCTTTCACTCCTCTTTTCCAGATGTTCTGGGTTTAGTGCAGAACTCTGCACAAAAGAGTTGAGGTCATGTAGGGTTAGGTTTGAAACAAGGGACAGACACACACATATGTTTAATATTTTTTAATTACCAAGCATGTTAATTGTACAAAACACAAAGAGAAGAAAATAAAAATCAGCAGCTCACCACTGTTAACACATAGGTATGTACAGTCTTTCTGGAACTCTGGGGTGCCTCTGCGTTGCCTGGGACTCTTGTTTACAATTCAAATACTCTCTCACCCCATAACCTGTCTATAGCAACAGTAGGTGTGCTATAGAGCCTGGGCATCTGCACTATAAACTTCAGACACCTAAGTTTAAGAACAAGTACACAAAATATTTTCCCAGACATTACTTGATTTTAAAGAAAATAAAAAAAAAAGCAAGGTCATATTGTACATTCAGTTTGGCTTGTTAAAAAATACCAACAATAGGGCTCAGCACCTATAGCTCAGTGGTTAGGGCGCCAGCCACACACAGCGAGGCTGGTGAGCTCAAATCCGGCCAGGGCCTGCTAAACATAACAACAACTACAACAAAAATATAGCTGGGTGTTGTGGTGGGTGCCTGTAGTCCGAGCTGCTGGGGAGGCTGAGGCAGGAGAATCACTTGGGCCCAAGAGTTTGAGATTGCTGTGAGCTATGACGCCATAGCACTCTACAGAGGACAACAAACTGAATCTCTGTCTTAAAAAAAGAAAAAAGAAAAATTAGGCTTGGCACCGTAGCAGTGTTTACCGCACCAGCCTCATACACTGAGGCTGGCGGGTTCCAGCCCAGCCCAAGCCTGCTAAACAACAGTAACAACTGCAACAAGAAAATAGCTGGGCATTGTGGCTGGGCGCCTGTAGTCCCAGCTTCTCAGGAGGCTGAGGCAAGAGAATCCCTTAAGCCCAAGAGTTTGAGGTTGTGAGCTGTGACGCCATGGCTCTCTACCGAGGGTGACATAAACTCTGTCTCAAAAAAAAAAAAAAAATCAACAATAGGATATGATTCAATCTGTGTCTAAGTACACTTTACATATTAATTTCTGTTGTCTGCATAATATTCCACTAGATGAATGTATTTCAGTTACTCGGTCAACACCACATTGTTGGACATTAGTTCCCCCTCCCAAAGTCGTTGGTATTATAAATAACACTATGTGGCTAAATCTTTCTATGCATTCTTAATTAGTTCCTTAAGTTAAATCCCTGAGATGTGAGTCTAGAAGGCTTTTAATAAAAGCTGCCAAATTCTCCTGCAAAAAGTGTTGCCCCAATGGGGCAGCTCCTCCTGTGAGCTCCTTTTGCTTGGGGTGCAGTAAGTCCAGGCCTTCCATCCCAGATCTCAGCCAGGCCTGCCAGCCACCCAGGGGGCAGCACTGGTGTGATTCCTGGCTCTTGCTAAGCGCTCAGTAATAAACCTGCGCAGTGGACATGAGTGTTTTCTCCTCCAACCAGATGAGGACACTGAAGGACGGAGGGGGTCAAATGATTTGGTCAAGAGCAGGAATTCAAACCCAGCCTTGGATCCAAAGCCTAAGCTTTCTTACCCACACCACTGATTTTTATTTATTTTTTTTTTTTAGAGACAGAGCCTCAAGCTGTCACCCTGGGTAGGGTGCTGTGGCATCACAGCTCACAGCAACCTCCAACTCCTGGGCTCAAGCAATTCTCCTGCCTCAGCCTCCCAAGTAGCTGGAACTACAGGCACCCGCCACAACGCCCGGCTATTTTTTGGTTGCAGCCGTCATTGTTGTTTGGCTGTTCTGGGCTGGATTTGAACCCGCCAGCTCAGGGTGTATGTGGCTGGAGCCTTAGCCGCTTGAGCCACAGGTGCCGAGCCTACACCACTGATTTTTAATTAACATTAGAGAGGAAGAAACAGTGCTGGTTGTGAGAGCAGTACTTCCCTTATATATGTATGGTCCCCACAATGCACCGAAGACATCAGGAAAAGGGAGTGAAAGATTGGGGAAAAATAAGTAACTTGGGGTGACCCTCACAGACATTGCTTTGGTGTATCATTGTAGGTCCCAAAATGGTGGTGGTGGGGGAATTATGAGTATGACCTTTTGGGCAAAGCAACTGAAACACAACCAATGCTTACTGAGCACTGAGTCAGATTCTATGGGAAATACAGTGAGATCTGGCTCCTTTGAAGATCTTAAGATTCCCCCCTGTGTCTCCTCTCCTTCTGTTTTATTTATTCTAGAAACAGTGCAATAATATAAAAGAAACTTGCCCATAATCCCAACCTCCTGGCACAACAGATAGCCTTATGTTTCCCTTGTTCCTTCTTTCTTATTGTCTGTCCAAATCTGGGGAGGGTTGGGTCAGGCGTTGGTTGTTTTTCAAAGACAGAGTCTCACTCTGTTGCTCAAGCTATAGAGTGCAGTGGTATCAGGCTAGCTCACAGCAACCTCAAATTCCTGGGTTCAAGCGATCCTCCTGCCTCAGCCTCCCAAGTAGCTGGGACTACAGGCACTGGCCACCATGCCTGACTAATTTTTCTGTTTTTTTGGTAGAGACAGGGTTTTGCTCTTTCACCCAGGCTGGTCTTGAACTCCTGACTTCAAGTAATCTCCAGCCACAGCCTCCCAGAGTGCTAGGATTACAGGTGTGAGCCACTGTGCCATCTAGAGGATGTTGAACCTCTGCACATAGAACATGCATGTATTGAGCACCTGTTGTATTCCTGGCCCTGGGGAGGCATACGTGGAAAACACACAGCTCTTGAACAGTTTAAAGCAGGCTGAGGCATCAATATTGGTAGATCTCCCCAGTAACCTGTGAAAGGCAGGGCGGGCATTTTATATTTCCGGTTATGGGTAAGAAAATAGACTTAGCCCCTCAGGTCCTTTAGATTGTAAATGGCAGAACTGGAACCTGGACTACCAGGCTAGATCTGCCAGGTGACTGCCCAAGTCCCTCCGAGGGTCCCAGGCAGACTCTTGCTGTCCCAGCGTCTGCAAGGACCAGGGGTACGGATGCTGCCTCGCCTCCTTCCACACTTTTCCTTCCAGCTGCGTATCGTGCGGCCTCATTTTCCCTCCCCAGCTTCCTTTGGAGTTTATTTCAGAACTGGAATGTGGCTGGGAGAGAGTACACCCACTCTGCCCCAGCCCTCCCAAAAGTCCCCTGCTTCCCTCTGACACAGCTCCTCTTCTCTTTGTATCTCCCTTCCAGGAGACCTAAGGAGGGGTCCAGAAGTTCAAAGACAGAAACAAATGATGTTTGCAAGGGACTGGGCACCCAAGGGAATTAGGGTAGGCGAGGACCGTGCAACTGTACTGTGGGTTTATTTTTCTTTTCATTCTTCTGAAGAGCAGCTTAAACACTCGAGTGCTTGGCCTTATTTCCTCTTATCATTTCTTCTTATCCAGATCTCAGTGTCTGCTAAGCCTGGTTCCCAGGATCTCCGCTGTGAAACACAAACAGATTCCTGAGCTCATGGGCCCAATCTGGGCAGAGGCTCTTGCTTAAAAATTGATTTTTTTTGTTTTGTTTTGTTTTTGGCCGGGGCTGGGTTTGAACCCACCACCTCTGCCATATGGGACCAGCGCCCTACTCCTTTGAGCCATAGGTGCCACTCTTAAAAATTGAGAAGCAAACATGGCCTTCCATTACTGAGTCCTCGTCAGGTACAGAACACAAGTGAACATTCCCTCTCTCGTAATCCTCCCCAAATCCATAAGACAGATCACATTCATGTCCTTCCCAAGTTGAGGCTCATAGAAGTGAGACAGCCAGGCCCAAGGGCCTAAGCAAGGATTTGAACCTGGGTAGGTCCAGATTCCAGAGCTGGCCCCCCTCTTCCGCCCCTGCCCGCCAATGGTGCTACCCAGAGGGGTGGGCAAGGTCACTTGAGCCTGTCCCTAAAGAAGCCAGCAAGTGTTTAATGTTTGGCTGTAGTTTAAGGATATCCTGGAGGTTCTCGAAGAAAAGAGATTCTAAATTCACTTGACTTTACACTCTTTGCTTTTAGAACCAAACAAGTCATCCTTGAATTTTGCCATGTCAGAAGGCCAGGAAATTGCTCCTTATGAGACATGTCATGATTTCTCAATCACATTGTGAGGTGTTTCAGACACATCTTGCCTCTCATGTGCTGTATGTCATGAGACATTATGGGTGCAGGACATTATGGTTTCGGCATCCACTTTTTTTTAGTTTTGAAATAGGCACAGCCTCTGGTCATTTTTTTTTTCTTTTTCTTTTTTTGAGATAAGTGTCACTCTGTTGCTCCAGGCTAGAGTGCTGTGGTGGTAGCCCAGCTCACAGCAACCTCAAACTCCTGGGTTCAAGTGATGCTCCTGCCTCAGCCTCCCAAGTACAGGGGCTGGGACTACAGGCACCTGCCACAATGCCAGGATGATGTTCCTATTTTTAATAGAGACAGAGTCTCGCTCTTGCTCAGGTTGGTTTTAAACTCCTAACCTCAGGTGATTCTCCTGCCTTAGTCTCTCAGAGTGTTAGGATTACAGGCATGAGCCACCATGTCTGACCTCTCTGGCCATTCTTAATAGAGATCAGGATGCTGAAGAAGAGTGGAAAACCACTCTGAGAGAAACAATGGTGCAAGCATGATAATACGAGGACTCTCAGTCCACCTGGGAGTGGGTGGCAAAAGGGATGGGTGGAGACTGTGGCAAACTCGTGAGCCCACAGTCTCACCCAGCTCCTGTGCCTACCTCCATGCAGGCCTGTTGCCTCCTGATGATTCCAGGAGATGCTGGAAATCCACAGTTTTATGTGAAATCTCTTAAGTTTTAAATGTTGGCTCACTTTTCTTTTGGACATCCTGAAGTCCAAACACAACTTGCTTAAAGTTGTTTAAAATACCTGGAGTAGTTGTCTTAAAGTCAGAAAATACCTGGAGTAGATGTCTAAAGGCAGCTCTGTAGTCAGTTTTCCTGGTCTTCCAGCCTGGCTCTTCCCCTTATTAATTGTTATCAAGATGTTTAATCTCTCAGTTACTTAATACCTCATTTTCCTCATCTGTCAAATAAGATAACAATTTTCCCTACTCCTGAAGGTTGTTGTGATGATTAATGAGAAAGCCTCAGACCCAGCGCCTGGTACCTAGTGTGCGTATGATCAGTGTTAACTCACATCCTTATTTATGTTTCTTTCCACAAGTGTGGGGTGACTACCTTGTATGTCCCAGTGCGATTGGGACTGTTCTGGCTCATGCTCGTTGTGCTGGTGTAATCAGTAGTAACTCCCCATTTCATTCTCATTGTTGGACAATAAATTATGTGGTCAGCCTGTATAAGCAAACACTGGCATTGTGCTGTTTAGGACTTTACCAAGTTTTAGACCTAATAAAAAGGCCGTGGTTTTGATTGTTTAAATATCATTGGACAAGTCACCTAACCTATGTTTCAGTTTTCACCTTATAAACGGTTGACCAGATGTATTCTGAGATGCATCAGTTCCCATTCATTCTGTCATTTGACAGACGTTTATCATGAGTCCAAACCGTGTTGGGCAAATGCCCAGGATATGGAGAGGCCAGGGACAGAAGCTAGGACCCCAACAGACCTGGCTGATGAAGACCTTCTGTGCAGGTGGGTGGGAATCACTGCCCAAGTGTTATTTGGAAGACCATTACCAAGAAATTGAATTGAATGCTAGTATTTTATTTATTTATTTAGAGACAGAGTCTCACTTTCCCACCCTGGGTAGAGTGCCATGGCGAACCTGAAACTTCTGGGTCTGAGCGATCTTCTTGCCACAACAGCCAGCTAGTTTTTTTCTTTTTTTTTTTTTTTAGTAGAGATGGAGTCTCACTCTTGCTCAGGTTGATCTCAAACTCCTGAGCTTAGGCAATCTACCCACCTCGGCTTCCCAGAGTGCTAGCTAGGATTACAGGTGTGGAGTCGCTGCACCCAGCCTGAATGTTAATATTTTAAACCTCGGTTTCTTGCATATCCTTTTTGTCAGGACAATTCTCCACACATTTCTTCTGTGTGTGGGTGTCTAGATTTTTTTCTTATGTAGAAAACTAATATAAATGTTGTGGAAAATTGAAAATCAGAGAAAGGCCCAAAGATTTTCTTCATTTCTGTTGACTCTGCAGTGTAAGAAAGTTTCTAATACTAAGTGGGCATTGGGTCTCCCTCTGCAACCCTCCACCCCACACCCTACATCTCTGTAGCCATTTTGTCCCAAACTAAATTTTTTTAAAAATGCCCTCAGGACCAAGCACTGTGGCTCTCACAGCACTTTGGAAGACCCAGGCAGGAGGAATGCTTTGAGACCAGGAGTTCAAGACCACCTTGAGCAGAGAGTGAGATCCCCTCACCCCCCACCCCTGGTCTCTACCAAAAATTTAAATTATCTGGGTGTGGTGGCACACATTTGTAATCTCAGTAATCTCAGTTTCTTAGAAGCTGAACTGGGAGGTTTCTTTGAGCCCAAAAGTTCCAGAGTACAGTGAGCTACAATTGGCCACTGTTACTTGGGCAACAGACAGCAAGACTCTGTCTCTTAAAAATGCTCTCCCCAAATTTGTGTGGGTGTTTCCTAATAAATTCACTCATTCATCCTCCATCAGCCAGGTATGGAGTTCTAAGCGGGCACTGTGGCCAGGGCCCCAGGTGGGCCCTCCCATCAGTGATTCTACGAAGTGACTCACCACCACTCAAAGTGCGGTTCTGCAGATGCCTTGGGGGCCTGGTTTGCTGAGTAGAAAGAAGGCGGCCATGGTTGTTGATGCTGGGATCCTTGCAAGGGTGCGAGTGATGGCTTTGCCTGGCACGGCACGGCCCCCACCCACGCGCGCCTGGTCCAGTCCTTGAATTTTACCCTTCGCGGCGAGTCAAGGAGGTTGGATTGTGCTGGCCCCGAAAGCCACTTCCTGCCGCGACCCGGCCGGCAGTCGTTGTGAAAGATTCCCCCACGGGGAAGGAAGTGGCTCCTGGGCTGTTTATTTTGGCTGCGGGCTCCCAGACGGCGCCGGAGCCGTGGCCGGTTGCGGGGTCGGCGGGCCTTGGGGAAGCTGGGGGCGCTCTCCAGCCGGAACCCGAGCGGGCAGAGAGGGGAGGGGCCGCCCCGCGGAGACCCGAAATTCCTAGGACAGGTGGGTCTCGGGCACCCCGGATCATGGGTGCAGGGTGAAGGAGGAAGGGGTCAAGGTGTGACTGAGGTTAGAGGCGTTAGGCGGCTCCCCCTTCATCCTGCAAGATGCGGCCTGGGAAAGGACTTGGGGGAAATTCTGTGATGCTTTGGTCTGAGAAGACAAAAGCCAGCAGGGGATGAGATCAAACACCATCACTTCGCAAGGGACAGGAGGATTGCACTCCCAGAGAACCCAGAGGCAGCCCCCTCCCAACCCGCGCCCCCCCAAGGATGACAATGCCTTTCTGAATTTACCAGGAGTCTCAGCTACCCCTGCACATCCCCCTCTGGAGTGTAGTAAACGGGAGGTCCCCCCTCTTAACCCCGTTCCCCGTCAGTGTTTGCTTTACCATCTCTCTAGAATGTAGAATATCACATTCTGCAACGCAGAGAGATTTTTTTTTTTTTTTTTTTTTTAACGCAGAGAGATTTTAAGCAGAGAGAAAAGCATCTCTGGAAATACATGGTGGAGGAAGCCCACCGCACACAGCGTGGGAGGGCAGCAGAGAAGCCCCTCCCCACCGGCTGCTGTGTGTGGTTTGGGCCCAAGAGCTTTAAGCAGTGGAAGGCTGGCAGTTTGGCCTGGCTGGAGTAGGGGCGACTGGGGAGGAGGGAGAGTGAGAAAAACAGGGTAGAGAGCAGCCCGCCTTAGCTCAGGACTGTGGTGGGATACTGCCCAGTGGACAGGGTACTAAGGCAAGATGTCACCGCCCCCAGCCCTGGATGGAATGGAAGGGATGCTCCCCTCCCCTCCTCAGCCCAGGGTCTAACTGCCTGCACGTCTGTGCACATGATCTCTAGCCAGGGGTGGTGCAGGGTGGAGTGCTGGGTCCCCATAGTTGGCCCCTTAGCAGGGCGGGGCTGGCAGCTCCTGCTGACTCAGGGACATTTCCAGGCCCAGCCTCCCAAGCAGCTCATTGAAAACAGCTGCTCCTCTTGGCTGGGGGCCTTTTGGGCAGCCTCTGGCTCTCCCTAGGATGACCTCTAGCCTCTGCATGGCCTAGAGAGGGGACTGAGAGGAGAGAAGCTCAGCAGCTGGAGGCCACCCTGAGCTCTCAGGGCCAAGCACGGTGGCTCTCACAGCTCTCTCTGTCTCTCTCTCAGCCACCCTGCCATGCCCTATAGTCCTGATCGGGTTCTTCTCCAGGGCTTGGCAGCTGGCCCTCAGTCCTTAGCTCTCCAGGACCTAAGCCAGGTGGTCTCTAGGCCACACATTCCTGCCTCCAGCCTTTGCTCCTGTGGTTCCCCAACTTGGAACACCCTTCTTTCCTTCTCTCTGTTTGTGACTTTCAGGGGTTTGTTAGACATGCCTCTCATTCAACACATATTGTTGAGAATCTGCTGCATGCCAGGCACCATGCTAGAATTAACTTTTCATCTGCTTCCTTCAGCCATGATGTCTTCAACTTGTAAAGGAGAGCAGCCGTCTTATCTGAGGTCAGACCTCTGGCTGCCTCTGCTGCTGGGCTGAGTCTGGGTTAGCTGGCGGGACAGCTGAGAGCTTTGCTCTGGAAAGACAAACTGTTACTGAGACTTTGCACTCGGCCTCTGGACTCAGCCAGAGCATGGAGTGTACCTTTAAGACAGGCAGGAAGGGAAAAGAGGCCTCAGTGACTGTCAGCCCTGAGGGAAGAGATGGGGTTACCCAGCCTAGGGTGAATTGCTTAAAACTCAGTTGCCTCTGAGCACAGGAATTAATTTCCTGGGTGTGAAGAAGCAAGAAGTATGAACTACACATCAGAAAGAGCCCCATCACATCCAGAAAGTCCGTTTCTCTCCAACATCTCTCACCCCAGCGGTGGGTATCATCAGGTCGGAGTGTCTGCGCACTCATCAGTGTGGCACTTGTGCTTTTCCATGGATTGCTCCCCGAGTTCTGCCTCTCCAGCTTCACTGTAAGCAGCCTGAGGGCAGAGGCCAAATCATCTGATTAATTTCCAATTTCCCTCTAGTACCTAGGATAGAGCTTCATAAATGTTTGTCATCTGTACAGGTGGGAAAGCCCCTGTGGGAAGCAGCGATAAGGAGAAAGGGCTGAGAGTTCAGCCTCCAAGGAGGGAGGTCTAGAGGCAAAAGCTGGTCTGACAGCTCAGAGGTGGTCCTGGAGAAGGAGACATACCCAGTGCAAACAAGCTCAGGGTTTGCACTGAGCCCATGTGGCTGTAAATGATCCTGAGGGAGTCACAGAATGGAGGGAAGAGCTGCAGGGACCAAGACTGGACATCCAACACCAAGAGCTCTCCCTTCCTCTCCTGCAGTCCCTTGGCTCTGCTCAGCTCTGCTTCTCATTATGTATTCTCCCCTCATGGTGGAAACATGGCCATCGGCAGCTCCAGTCTAGCAGTCACAACAGAAAGGGGAAACTATGTATTCAGGGAAGTTATCTGATCAGCGCTTTAAGAGTTTGTGCCCAACTGCTATGGCCAAGGGATGGATACTGTCATCAGCCAACAGGTAGCTAGAGGGGCACAACCCCCCTGGGCTGTTGTGGGCAACACATGAAGTTTGGGGCCTCGTTTTCCAATCCTATCTCTGAGAAGCATCTCTAAAAGCAAGGAATATTTTCTCCCTTTTCTGGCCCCACACCTTTTCCCTGCTCCTTGCTAAGGGCCACTTTCTGTGCTACTGGTTGTCCTGACTGGAGTGGAGTTTCTGAGAATCAAATACCCAGTCCTCAAAGGAAGCTTGGGCAGCCCTCAATTAAGTCTAGGGGCCAATTTATGGTTTCTGGAGGGTGGTTGGAAAGTGTAGTTTGTGTGGGCTGCTGTAACAAAAATACCATAAAGAGGGGGACTTATAAACAACAGAAACATTTTCTCACAGTTCTGGGGGCTGGGAAGTCCGAGATCAAGGTGCTGGCAGATTCAATATCTGGTGAGCATGCCCTTCCTCATAGACAGCCATCTCTCTTCTATCCCCATCATGGTGGAAGGGATGAGCGTCTCCCTAGGACCTCTTTTATAAGGACAATAATATTGATTCTCGAGAGTGCTGCCCTCATGACCACAGCACCTCTCAAAGGCCCTACCTCTTCATACTGTCATTGGGTTAAGATCTCAACATATGAATTTTGGGGATTGGCATAAATATTCAGTTCATGGCAGGAGAGAAGGGGCAGGTTAAGGGTAGAAGACCCAGAATGAGGAGGCATCAGCTGTGCCAGTCTCGTTGCTGGTCCTTCAAATCTCACCTTGTTCAGAAGGACCCTTGTCCCAGTGCTGTCAGAGGATAGAGGGACAGAGTCCCTGCCCAGCAACCTTTCCCACTGTGGTGTTTTGCGTACTCAGTGACAGGTGCTGTGGGCACTGTGTTTCAGGGAAATTAATCTGGCAGCTGGGACAAGGAGCAGAAGGATAGGCTGGTTGGTTGGTTGTGATTGTTATCTAGGCATGTGATTCATTCATTCATCCATTTATGCATGCACTCATTTTTTTCATTTAGTATTTAAGCATTACTTTGTGTCAGGCAGAATTACAGGTGCTGTGGATACATTGGGAAAAGACAGAGAAAGTCTTTGGGAGCTTATGAGCAAGAGGAAAGACACAGAACGTAAACTGAACATGTCAGTTCATGAGTTCTGGTTCTAGAAATGGCAGGGTAGCTGGTATCAGTCTAACTCGCTAAGAATGCTTATAGACCAATGACAAAATGTAACATATGGTGGTTTGAAGGCAATGGGCAGCAATTAAAACCACACAGATGCAGCAAGGAAAATATCCTTGAAAGAAAAAAGATTAGGTGAGTGGCATAGTAACCAGCCCCACCTCTCCCCTCCCAGAACACTGCCCAGTTTGAGGAACTCACACAGAAAGTGGCAATTTTACTGATTTGTAGAAACAGGTCAGAGTTTGAGACCACTACAAAGACTAAAAATTGTAGAAAGGAGCCATAAAGATTTCTACTACAAATTCTCCTCAAATCCTTGGTGACTCCACAATTGTGCATTTGCAGGATGGGACTCAGCAGAAACAGCACCTGGAAGACACAGGTTTTAGCTGCTACTTGAGTTTAGGGTTCAAGTTCCACCAAGTTCGAGGGGTTTTGTGATCATGTAAGGCTTTCTTTTGAAACCTCAGAAGAGAATCACTTTGTGATTAAATCCAAGGTTAAGAGCCACAGTCTAAAACTATAAGGAAAACCAACACAGCCCCACCCTAGCAAAACCTAAAACCAAGCCAGCACAGGACCAAAGTGATCCACCAGTAACTCAAATGCCTGTCAGAACAAAACACAACATTTTTTTAGGAAGTTAAAAATAAATCCAGATTCCCTATAACTTAACATATCATCCAGCATACAATAAAAAAGTCCAGACTGCTTATGGCATTATTTACAATGTCTAGCATATAATAAAAGTTACCAGACATGTAGGCAGCAGGAAGAACTAACTGATAAAAGAAAAATAGTCAATAGCCACAGATTCACAGACAGCCCAGGTGTTGGGGGAAAAAAAGAGAATTGCCATCAAGTGTTATGATAGTGACTGGGGTCACTTAAGGTTTGGAGACCTGGGAGGGCCAAAGGCCTCTCTAAAGATGTGATCTTTTTTGTGTTTGGGGTTTTTTTGAAATGTGACATGCCACATAGAGGGAGAAAATGCAAAGAGCCAGAACTATTCAAGGAAGAACAAGGAGGTCAATAGGTCTTGAGTAAGGAAGAAAATTAGGATCTGAAATCAAACTGGGAGGCAGAACCAGATCATGTTGAATCTGCAGCTCATAGTAAAGAGTTTGAATTTAGACTCACCCCTGTAATCCTAGCACTCTGGGTGGTCAGGGCAGGAGGATCTCTTGAGTTCAGGAGCATAAGACCAGCCTGAGCAAGAGCAAGACCTCATCTTTACTAGAAAAATTAATTGGGTATTGTGGCAGGCACCTATAGTCCCAGCTAGTGGGGAGGCTGAAGCAGGAGGATCACTTGAGCCCAGAAGTTCGAGGTAGCTCTGAGCTAGACTAATGTCTTGGCACTCTGTCCTGGGACAACAGAGTGCTTCTCCTTTTTTATGATGCTTTATTAAGAAGAATGTGTCCCTCCTCCATCCAGGTTAATACAAAAGATAGAATGTTTCCATCTTTTTTGGTGGCTGAATAGTACTCCATGATATACATATACCACAATTTGTTAATCTATTCCTTGGTTGGTGGGCATTTAGGCTGTCTCCACATTTTGGTGATGGTAAATTGAGCTGTGATAAGCAGTCTAATGCCAATCTTAATTCTGCCTGCTGGGATACGAACTCCACTCTTAGAATAGGCTGAGGGACTCTGGCACACTGTGGGAAGTGAAGTCAGGGGGCATTGTGAGATCTGCCCCTGAAGGATTCTTGTGAGCTTTAAGATCCCATCCCAGCAGAGTCTGAATGCTGAGGAAACAATCAGGCAATCACCAAAGGCAACTAAGTTAGGAATAAGGACCATAGTGGTTGCTAGCTGTGCTCTCTGTCTCCTAAAAAAAGCCACAGTGCCACCTGGTACCCAGGTGATATATTGCAATATATTGTCATTAAGAGCAAGGACTTCTGTTGTAATTTTTTTTTAGAAATAAGGCCTTGCTTATTCTGTTCCCTAGGCTGAGATGCCATGGCACAATCATAGCTCACTGTAACCTCAAATTCCTGGGCTCAAGTGATCCTCCCACCTCAGCCTTCCAAGTAGCTGGGGACTACAGGCACATTCCAACATGCCCAGCTAATTTAAAAAAATTCTTTTTTTTTTAAAGATCATTTTGGCTGTCCATGGAGAATGGACTATAGAGGGATGATAGAGTCAGCATGGGAGAAGAGAAAGAATTGGGGATATGGAATCTGGAAATGGCCAAATTTCAGCTTCCTACCTTATCAGTTGTATGACTCTGGTCATCAGATTGCTTCACCACTCTTAGTTAATTTTTTAAATGTAGCATAGAGCAATAATAATGACACTGAACATTTATAGTGCTCTTAGTATGTTCCAGATTCTCTTCTAAACACTTCACATGTATTATCTCATTTAATCTTTGCCATAGTGGTAGGGTGAGAAAAGAGGGTCATGGAGAGGTTAAGCTTCTTACCCAAGTCACACATTTTCAGTGCCAGAGTTAGAATTTCAACACTGTCAGTCTAATTCCTACTTTCAAGGCATGCACTTGATCCCAAGGAGCAAGTGGATGTAAACATTCTTTGGAGACTGGGATGTTCTCTGTGTGTGTGTGTATGTGTACGTGTGTTGTGTACTGACATGGCAGCTGGGGAACAAGTGGAAGGTGGCGAAAGGTGGATGTTGGAGATACTTGGGTTTGCTTCCTGGCTGTGTGACACTGAATAGGTCAGTGCTTATTTCTAAGCCTTAGTCTGTCTTTTGTTTTGTTTTGTTTTTCTCTTTTTCTGTCTTTCTTTTCTCTCCCTCCTCCACCCCTCCCTTCCTTCCGTTCTTCATTACTGAGACATAATTCGCATACCATAAAATCAGCTCATTTAAAATAAACAGTTAGGCCAGGCGCAGTGGCTCACGCCTGTCATCCTAGCACTCTGGGAAGCCAAGGCGGGAGGATCCCTTCAGCTCAGGAGTTCGAGACCAGCCTGAGCAAGAGTAAGGCTCTGCGTCTACTAAAAATAGAAAAAATAGTGGGCATTGTGGTGGACACCTGTAGTCCCAGTTACTTGAAAGGCTGAGGCAAGAGGATTGCTCAAGCCCAAGAATTTGAGGTTGCTGTGAGCTATGGCATTCTACCAAGGCCACCTTTTGAGCCTCTGCCTCAAAAATTAATTAATTAATTAATTAATTGATTGAAAAAATAAGCAGTTGACTGGATTTTAGTTTATCCACAGAGTTGTGCCACCATCCTCAATGTACTTTTTTTAAAATTGCAGGTTAATATGAGGGTACAAACTACTAGGTTACAATATTTGTGTTTGTGAGGTAGAGTCCCTCTTGTAGTTGTGTCTCACGCCCAAAACATGTGCCATATACCCCTACATTGTGTCCATTAAGTGGCAACACAACAATCCCCTCCCCTCTTCTCCTCTCCTGCCTCCCTTGTTCCCCCACCCTCCAACTTGAATTGAACTGAGTTTTTGTCTTATGTGGGTGTATATTAGATCATCTATTGGCTTCATATTAGAATTGAGTACATTGGATTTTGATTTTCCATTATTGTGATAACTTTACTAAGGAGAATGTATTTCACCTCCATCCAGGTTAATATAGAAGATGTAAAGTTTCCATCTTTTGATGGCTGAATAATATTCCATGGCATACATATACCACAGTTTGTTAATCTATTCCTAGGCTGATGGGCATTTAGGTTGGTTCCACTTCTTGGCAATTATAAATTGAGCTGCAATAAACAATCTAGTGCAAATGTCTTTATGACAGAATGATATTTTTTCTTCTGGGTAGATGCCTAGTAGTGGGATTGTCAAATGGGAAGTCTAATTTGAGTTCTTTGAAGACTCTCCATACTTCTTTCCTAAGAGGCTGTATTAGTTTGCACTCCCACCAACAGTGTAAAAGTGTTCCCCTTTCTCCACATTAGTGCCAGCACCTGAAACTTTGGGACCTTTGTGATGTGATATGGGCTTTTCTCACTGGGATTAGGTAATATCTCAGGGTGGTTTTGATTTGCCTTTCTCTGATGATTAGTGACAAAGCGTTTTTTTCATGTTTGTTAGCCGTTCATCTGTCTTCCTCAGAGGAGGTTCTGTTCATGTTTCTTGCCCAGTAATGGATGGGATTGTTAGCTCTTTTTTTGTTGATTAATTTGAGTTCTCCCTAGGTCCTAGTTATCAAGCCTTTGTCAGATTCATACCATGCAAACATCTTTTCCCATCCAGAAGGTTGTCTATTTGCTTTAATTGTTGTGTCCTTAGCTGTGCTCAGTCTACTTTTGGAACACTTTCATCACCCAAAAAAGCACCATTCCCTTTAGCAGTCACTGCCCATTCTTGTCACCCCAACTCCAGCCCTGGGCAAACGCTCATTCTTCTTTTTTTATAATTATATATATATTTTTGTTGTTGTTTTTGAGACAGAGTCTCACAATGTCACCCTCCATAGAGTGCTGTGGTATCACAGCTCACAGCGACCTCAAACTCTCGGGCTTTAGCGATTCTCTTGCCTCAGCCTCCCAAGTAGCTGGGACTACAGGTGCCCACCACAACACCCGGCTATTTTTTGGTTGTAGTTGTCATTGTTGTTTGGAAGGCCCAGGCTGGGCTCAAACCCTCCAGCTCTGGTGTATGTGGCTGGCGCCTTAGCTGCTTGAGCTACAGATGCTGAGCCTGCTCATTCTTCTGTTTCTACACATTTAAGCCTCTTTTCTTACTCTGTAAAGGTGTGCTAGGGATTGGGGGAGAGGGCATTTCTCCAATGTCTTCCACAGAGGATGTCTGTTCAGCAAGATTGGTGAAACATTGGTGATGAGGAAAGACTGAGGAAGCTAAAGAGTTAAATTGCTCTGTCCAAGAAAATAGAGACTGAGAGAGAGTGGGAGTGAGAGGTGTGAGAGTGATTTGGGAAGATTCTAGTAGGTGGAAAGCATAGAACCCGTGGAGCTGAGGGGCAGGGGTAAGACAAGACAAAGACAAAATGCCAAGACGAAGACAAGACAAAATGCCTCCAGGCCAGAGAAGAACTTTGGGCAGAAGAACCATGCTTTGTAGCAGAGGTAGAGACTGAGGTTACAGAGTGTCTGTCATGCGGTGTAAACGCCTCCACTGCTCCTCATACAATCTTCAGAAAAATATACAGTAGTCAGCCTGCCAGGTAGAATTGGATTTGTTTTGGGGGATGGGACAGAGGACTGAGTCCTGCCTCCAGGTGCGGCTGGGGCTTGAACAGCGGCACTTCCGTGCCCCTCACTCCTACTCAGTGAGGACTGTGTGATGTAACACAGGAGAAAAGGCTCACGACTCAGTGTGAGCACTTGGTCAGTGTCTAAGCCACAGCAGTCCTCCAGCGCCAGCCAGGAAAGCCCCTCTGATGGCTTCATGTCTGTCTTCCCTTCCAGAACCCAACATCTTTCTCATCTTCAGTCAAGGACTGCAGGGCTGTTTGGAGGCCCAGGGTGGGCAGGTCAGAGTCACCCCCACCTGCAATGCCAGTCTCCCTGCCCAGCGCTGGAAGTGGGTCTCCCGAAACCGGCTCTTCAACCTGGGCAGCATGCAGTGCCTGGGCACGGGCTGGCCGGGCACCAACACCACGGCCTCCCTGGGCATGTATGAGTGTGACCGGGAGGCACTGAATCTTCGCTGGCACTGTCGCACACTGGGTGACCAGTTGTCCCTGCTCCTGGGGGGCCGCACCAGCAACGTGTCCAAGCCTAGCACTCTTGAGCGGGGTGACCAGACCCGTGGTGGCCAGTGGCGCATCTATGGCAGTGAGGAGGATCTCTGTGCCCGGCCCTACTATGGTGAGTGGCTGCTTGCAGGCAAGGGGATGGGGTCCCTGTGTCCTGGGGACTGGAGCCATGGAAGGACAGACTCCAGAGTGACAAGACCTTTGGCCTCCGTGGCCCCTTGTAGTCACATCTTTAATTATAACAAGAAGGATTTTTCAATAATTTACTTCAAAGTATTTAATTTACTTTAAAATTTCCAAAATTAATACACACTTGCACAGACTTCAAATAGTACAAAAGTATATAATGTAACATGAAATGAAAAAAGCCCACTGACCAGAGGAGACCCCTTGGCACCTCCCCACTTCCCCACCGGTGTCTTAGTCCCAGTTTTGCAGATGGTGAATGGGGACTGGAGTCTCCCAGGGAGGGCTCTCTTATAGGGGGCAGCTCCAACCTGGGGGGTCCTTCCTGGAAGCCACCCTGAATTCCAAGATGGAACTTTGGAGGGAGGCATGGAGCCTCTGGGCGGAGGAGCTGAGCAGGGATTCAATCAGGCTCAGCCCTCTGAGGGTGACTGGGAGTCCCCTCACCCAACTGGACAGGCTGTGGGGTGGTCAAGGGGAGCCAAAGTGAGACCCCTGCTCAGTTAGCCCTGTGAGAAGAGCAGGGATGTCTCTCAGGTTCCTGGGCTGACCCAACAGCAGAGGAGCCCTAAAGCCTCTGTCTGGCGCCGGTGCCTTCTCCCATGTTCTGCTGACCCCTGCCCACCCCCAGCACCCTGGGTGATATAGGGGATTTTCCCCTTAGGATTGAGGGGGGATGGTGGCAGCCTTTGGGCTCCAGATGCTAAGGACCTGACTCCCATCTCTGCAGAGGTCTACACCATCCAGGGGAATTCCCATGGGAAGCCGTGCACCATCCCTTTCAAATATGACAACCAGTGGTTCCACGGCTGCACCAGCACAGGCCGCGAGGACGGGCACCTATGGTGTGCCACCACTCAGGACTATGGCAAAGACGAGCGCTGGGGCTTCTGCCCCATCAAGAGTGAGAGCAGAGAGGTTGGGGGGGTACTCCTCAAGGGAGGCTGGGGTTGTGGGTCCCCCTCCTGCCTGGGCAGCAGTGGTTTGTGTGTGTGTGTGTGTGTATGCGCGCACGCGCGCGCCTGTATTCCCAGGGGACCCAGGTGAGTGTCTGAAAGAGTGGGCTGGGGAGGGACCATTGTCGGGCTGTCGCGGTGGCAGGTAATGACTGCGAGACCTTCTGGGACAAAGACCAGCTGACTGACAGCTGCTACCAGTTTAACTTCCAGTCCACGCTGTCATGGAGAGAGGCCTGGGCCAGCTGTGAGCAGCAGGGGGCGGATCTGCTGAGCATCACGGAGATCCACGAGCAGACCTACATCAACGGTGGGCTGGCGGGGCCAATGGGGGGCTCACCCTCCCTGGGGGCAGGGCCAGTCCCAAAAGCCTAAGACCTGCTCCCATAAGTGGAGGGCCCTGGGCCCTTTCTCCCTAGGGCGCGGTGGGGGTGGGGTGGGACTTGTGCTGTCGCTGAGGCTACGCTGCAGAGAGAGCAGGAGGGCTGCACCTGGGCCTGCCCTGCTCAGCGCCCCGCCCGCTTCAGGGCTCCTCACCGGGTACAGCTCCACCCTGTGGATTGGCCTTAACGACTTGGACACCAGTGGAGGTTGGCAGTGGTCAGACAACTCTCCCCTCAAGTACCTCAACTGGGAGAATGGTGAGGCTCCAGGCTGGGTGCAGGGTGGTGGAGGGACCCCACTTGCCCCCCTTTTACTCCCTTCCTCGTGTCCTATTCCATTCCGGGCTGGCGAAGCACAGATTTCCACCCCCTCCTGGCCTGGGCCCCACTGGCCCACGCAGTACAGCTGTGCCCCTGGCCAGTGGACTGGATTCCAGCCTCCACTCTCCCCTCCAGCCACCAGGTGGGCAGCCTGGCCCGGGAGGCGGGGGCTGGTTGCTGAGCAGATGGTTCAGGACTATGTGGGCCCAGGTTAGACTGTGGTGAGGACCCTGTGGTGGGCTCCAGGGGCCATGAGGTGAGCTTCTCTCCTGGAGTGCTGGCGCCCTGCCCTGCCCACAGATCAGCCGGACAACCCCAGTGAGGAGAACTGTGGAGTGATCCGCACCGAGTCCTCTGGCGGTTGGCAGAACCGTGACTGCAGCATTGCGCTGCCGTATGTGTGCAAGAAGAAGCCCAATGCCACTGCCGAGCCGTCCCCTCCAGGTGAGCTGGGGGCCCGGCCGCAGGGTGGGAGTGGGGCCAGTCAGGGTCACAGCCACCTGCCCATCCTTGTGCTACCTCCAAGCACAAAGTGACTGTAACCCTTCTCTTCTTATTTGTTTAGTTAAAGTCTGAACAAATTGTAATATGCCATGAATTTATTGGAGAAACATTTGTTGAGATCTGGGTTAAAATGCTGACAATACTCACTGTGCCCTCATGGAGACCACAGTCTGCTAGAGGTGACAGACATCTTAATACACAATTAGAATATCCTGGGTCATGGGACTATTATAGAAATGTGGATAATAAGTGTTAGAGGGGCCTATCCAGTTCAGTCTAAGTTTAAAAGGAAAAAAGAGGGGCTGGGCGTGGTGGCTCACCCCTATAATCCTAGCACTCAGGGAGGCTGAGGCGGGTGGATTGCCTGAGCTCACAGGTTCGAGACCAGACTGAGTCAGAGTGAGATCCATCTCTGAAATTAGCTGGGTGTTATGGTGGGCGCCTGTAGTCCCAGCTACTTGGGAGGCTGAGGCAAGAGAATTGCTTGAGCCCAAGAGTTTGAGGTTGCTGTGAGCTGTGATGCCACAGCACTCTACCAAGGGGGACAAAGTAAGACTCTGTCTCACAAAAAAAAAAAAAAAACGAAAAAGAAGAAGAAGAGTCATAAAGAGCTGTGAGGGAAGGGCATTCCTGGCAGAGGGAACAGCGTGGGCAAAGGTATGGGCGCCTGGAAGTACACAGCAGCTTTCAAGGAAGGTGAGTACTGCAGTTTATTTAGAGTATAGACTCTGAGTACTTAAAGTGTGGTTCAACCCCCAGCAGCACAGCATCCTCTGGGATTTTCTGATAAATGCACTGTCAGGCCCCACCCCAGGTTAACTGGATCAGAACCTGTGTTTATCCACAGGTGCAGTTTCACATGAAGGTACAGTCTGGAAGCTCTGGCTTAGAGGGTGTGGTGAAGACAGAGTTGTTCAGAAAGGCAGGTTGCAGCCAGTCCCTGGAAGGTCTTGGCTGCTTGGTGAAGTTTGGGTGGGGCAGCTGGGCTGTGGGGAGCCTTTGCAGGTGTTTAAGCCAGGGAGTGTCTTGCTCACATTTGTGATTCATAGAGATAGCTCTAGGGGCCTCATGAAGGAGAAGGGGCGATGGGCAGGGCCTGTGCTGTGTGGCCCTGGGCAAGCAGCTTAGTCTCTGAGGTGCAGTTTTCTCCTGCAATTTGAGAATAAACTCAACCCCCTTGCAGGGTGGTTGTAGGGCTGGAGACCTGGCCTGGCACAGGGGTGTGCCCTTGTAGGTGGGTGTTTATCAGCAGAAGTTGGAGAGGCTACTGCAGTAGTTCAGGAAGCCATGGGATGGTGATGAAGGGGAACATGCCCAAACCAGGAAGAAATCTACAAACCCAGAAAAAGGAAAGAGCGTACAGGGTAAAACTTCTGCTCCTGACCATTAAAGTCTTGCCAGAGATTGATTCAGAACTGTTTGCCACTGCTTTCTCTCCCCACTCCCTTAGGGAGCAGAGGCTTGAAACACCAGCAGCACCACCTAGGGCATCCCCACCTCCTGGAGGGTGCAGAGGTGGGAAGCACTAATCCAGCCTTCCCAGAAGCAGCTTTCTGAAGGAAGGGCAACCACCAGAGGACAGAGTGTGGGCACGCCCAAGTCCTCCATTCCTTGGGTCTTCTCCATGTGACCCCTGTGGGGATTCCTGCTTCCCAACCCACCCCCACCCTCAGCCCTGCGCCCTACAGAGATGTCTATGACTCAATTTCCTCTCCTGACCCCAACCTGCATCTTTCTGCATGAAGCATATTCTAGGCAGTTAGTTCAGGCGGTTCTACTTTCTGGGTTTCATCACTCACGGTATATCATTTTGAAGCCAGACACCATCGTGCCCCGAAGGCACCCACATTTCCAGAGATCCTTTCCTGGTCCGAACTGTCACTAAAATCCAGTTCTGTCTCCGGTGTTAGCCTTGAGCTTAGTTCATTGGCCAGAAAGACATGATTGACAAGTCCTGGAGCCAAGGAGCGCTCCTCTCAGACTCAGCCCTGCCTACTTTGCCAGGCATCCAGGCCAAGTTATGGCTGGATTCTGGAGTGGCCTGCTGAGATGGAGCAGATCCTAGAATCCCAGGCTGGGCCCTAGCTTTGAGTGGGCACATGCTTTCTTGCCTGACCAGGCAGAATCCTGCCTGAGCCTGACATTGTGGGTGGTTTGGTGAAGTCCTGTTTTCTCTTGCCAAGACCAAAGTGAAGGCTTGTTTGCTTCAGCTGCCTTCGACCCCAATCCCCACAGGGTGAATCTGAAATGCTGGGAAGTGGGGACAAGGGAGGGCCTGTGACTGGGCTGTTTCTCAGTTCAGGGGTTTGAGGACAGGATATGGGGATGGGAAGGAGCAAGAGGAGAAAATGAGCCGATCTGCAGTGACTTTGTGTGCCCCTGATGTTCCTGGTCGCCCACCTATCACAGACTCAGGATGCCTGGTGGGCCTGACTGGGTGTGCCCCTGATGTTCCTGGTCGCCCACCCATTAACAGACTCAGGATGCCTAGTGGGCCTGACTGGGCCACCTTCGTGGCTCAAGGCCCCATTTCCCCACTCCCTTCATCCAGTACTGCCCAGTCCAGCACACAGTGGACACTCAATAAATGTTATTTGAGAGAGTAACAGTGGTTCCATTTACTTGCCAAGATGGCCACAAGCTAAGTTTGGATCTCAGAGCAGAAAACCCCATTTTCAGAGGAGGAAACTGAGGCTCATGGGGATGGTTTATCCTCACTCCGCACTCATTTTCTTCTGAGAGCTACAGCCAGCGGGGCTGTCCTGTCCAGGTGGAATCCGCCACCGCCCTGTGGGTCTCTGCCCTGGGCCCTCAGCAACTCTGGAAGGTTTTGTTTTTTCAGCATCTCCAAGATCTGTCCTAGTGGCTGATCTGGGACAAGTTTAGGGAGGGATAACGTGGAGTCCCTGCCTGTGTGGACACCCAGTGGGTTGGGGCCCCGACTGGCGTCTGGGTCTCTGAGCAGTGGCCTTGTGGGTCTCTCCAGACAGGTGGGCCAACGTGAAGGTGGAATGTGAGCCAAGCTGGCAGCCCTTCCAGGGCCACTGTTACCGCCTGCAGGCTGAGAAGCGCAGCTGGCAGGAGTCCAAGAAGGCATGTCTGCGGGGCGGTGGCGACCTGCTCAGCATCCACAGCATGGCTGAGCTGGAATTCATCACCAAGCAGATCAAGCAAGGTGAGGAGAGGCCCACCCTGTCCTGCCCGTAAGTCTTCCTCCTCTGCTGGGGGTGGAGACTTACCTCTCAGTGCCTTCTTCGCCCTCCCCTCCTGCTGCATCCCCAGAGGTGGAGGAACTTTGGATCGGCCTCAACGATTTGAAACTGCAGATGAATTTCGAGTGGTCAGACGGGAGCCTTGTGAGCTTCACCCACTGGCACCCCTTTGAGCCCAACAACTTCCGGGATAGTCTGGAGGACTGTGTCACCATCTGGGGGCCGGTGAGACCACCCCTCCCTGCCATAGGGTCACACAGAATACACCCCCACCCTCCTGGTGCTATCCCAGCTGAAGGACAGCCTAATATTAGCTGTTGCCTAGAATCACCCATGCCTCCCTCTTATCTTCTCAGCACATGGAGAGACTGCCGGGGTCTGAATCCTCCCTTCACCCCCAACTAGCTGAGTCACCTTGGGCAATTTACTAGAGGGTCATTGAGAGGATTAAAGGAGTTAATTCTAGCGAAGATTTAGGCATATTGCCTGACGCATTCTTGGTCCCCTGCCAGCTGCCTTTTCCTGCCAGCAGGTGGCATCAGAACCCACATTATGTGCAGAGCTCCTGGAGCGGGGCTGTTGTCTGCCAGCCTTCACTCCCCAACCCTACCCAGCCCAAGAACCTATCTTAAAACATTATGGGGTTATGACAATTTGCTATGGTTTTGGCTTAGACATAGTGTGGATAGGTGAAGTAATTGATACAGGGCTTCAAGCAGAGATAAGAGATCCTTTAAAAAGGGTTAAAACCAAGGAACAGACTCCTCTTCCCAGGGACGGACAGGACAGTCTGCTGTCAGATACCACAGACAGTACCAAGGATGACAATGGCAGGGCCATTTACTGTAGGGGATGCTATTTAAGAATTTTAAAGCATTTATTGAGTGTCTACTGTATGCCAAGGCATCTTTCTGGATGCAGGATACACAAACAAACATGGTTCCCCCAGGACGGAGCTTACAGGCAGACAACTGCTAGCCAGGAGGGCTGAGATGATTAGCAGGATCTGAGGTCTCAATTCCTCTTCAGCTTCATCAGCTGAGATTTGGGTCTGGGCACACCGGGGTCTGCTCACCCTGGCTCTGCAGGCACTAGCTTGACATATTGGAATCCTAGCTGTCTCTCCTGCTGTAGGTTACTCTAACAATCTTAGCCAATTTGTTTTTTGATGTTTGTAAAACAAGCTATAAATAATTTAAAAGAACACCTTTTCCCATTTAGATGGCGCTTGTTATAGTTTCAAGGCATTGGCATATCAACTATTTGTGCTCTCATCCACCCTGTAGGTCTTATTGAACTAATCCTGCTCTCTCCACTGTACAGCCTGGGACAGGCGTCAGGTCTATTGCTCAGAATCACACAGCAAGTCAGAGCAGGGCCAAGTCTGGAAACCAGGTTCCATGAAGGACTTGGGAGATTTGGGGGGATTGGTGATAAGCGTCTTCCCTTACCCTGTGTCCTAGGAAGGTCGCTGGAATGACAGTCCCTGTAACCAATCCTTGCCATCCATCTGCAAGAAGGCAGGCCAGTTGAGCCAGGGGGCTGCTGAGGAGGATCATGGCTGCCGCAAGGTGAGGGTTTCTGGAGCTATCCTGAGTGGATGGAATCCTGTAGCCTTGCATGGCATTGGCCCCCTGCACCTCCTCACAGCTGTCCATACTGCTTGGTTCCTGAAGAAGTGATATCGGGTAGAGCAGACTGGGTGGGGCTGTTGGGAGGAAGTCCTAAGCCCACTCTGTGGGGAGCCACCTCCCAGGGCATCAAAGAACAAGGGGATCTGGCCCAGTCATGGCTGTGGAGGCTGCTGGGTGAGGTCTGGCCTCTACACGCCCAGCCCTACTTCCTGCTCCGCTATCTGATCCGCTCTGCACGCTACCCTATCTGCCACAGAGGAGTGAGACCACTCAGGTGTGCCTTCTCCCTCCTGTGTTCTTAGTCCCAGTGGGCTTCCAGAAGGTGTTCAGGGAAGGAGGGGGGTAAGGAGTGAAAAGTAAGCGAGTGGGGGGTGAGTACAGGCTGAGGGCTGGGGCAGTGATGATGATGGACCCACTTCCCTCTTCTGGCCCCTCCAGCCGAGCAGGATGTGAGAGGTGTGGAGGGGTGTGGGACAGGTGCCCAGAAAGGACACTTTGTGGCCTTTTGGCACCACCCCTAGTCCCTTGCTGTCATAATGGCCCCTCGCTCTGTTTATCATTGGATTAAGCTCCTTAGCACACCCCACCCCATCTATACCCCAAGCCCACACACAGAGGAGGAGTGTATGATCCAGTGGGGGAGGAGGGAGAGCAGGCCTGAGCCCAGCTGCAAGTCCAGGGACCAGCATGGTCAGGCCTGGCCCGGGGTGCTGTCCTTCTTGGGTGAGGTGGAGGGCAAGAGATGGAGAGGAAGCCCAACTGCCCTGGCACCAGAGCCAGCCTGGAATGTGCGTGGGGCACTGAGTGGCCATGGTTAACATCCTGAGATCACCAGGGATTTAGTACAGGCTCTGCTGGGCAGATGCCCCCTGCCACATCACTTCTCTCCTGCCCTGGCTCCTGCCAGGCACCCAGAATGACACTGTGCCTGCCACTGTCTCCTCTTATCCCAGGCCAGGAATATCCCCTGAGATTTGAGCTTTTCCAGGCCCCAAGGAGTACCCAGCCCCCTCTCCATTCTGGCAACTGTCCCCAGCTTTTCAGCTCTGCTTTCCCAGCCAGTTGGCAATCTCCCCACTGTCTCTTGACTTAAATGCCCAAGAGAGGCGTCTGATGGGCCATTCATCTTCCTGAACCAGGCCATAGGCTGGTCGCCAACTGCCTCTTGATGAGCCATGCTGGGCCATGCTTTCAATCCCAGGCCCACAGTTGTGGTTGATGGTGGGGACAGTCATGTGGGAAAGGGACACGGTACAGAACACAGCACAGGAACTGCCATCTCTGGGGTCAAATAAGATTCCTTTGCCCTGCACACATTCAGTGATGCACCTACAGGCACTCCCACCCCAGGATTTGTGGGTGAGGGTGGAGGGTCATCTGCCTCCCCCCCTCACATACCTCTCTTCTGCCCTCTCTCTTGAGCCAGGGTTGGACGTGGCACAGCCCATCTTGCTACTGGCTTGGGGAAGACCAAGTGACCTACAGTGAGGCCCGGCGCCTGTGCACCGACCATGGCTCTCAGCTGGTCACTATCACCAACAGGTACAGGAGGAGGTGGATGACTTGAGCAGCCCTTGCCCATGCCTGGGCCTATGTAACCCTTCTACAAGATGATGTAGCATTGTGCCACCATGCCCAGAGGCACCTAGAGTCCTTTGAGCCTTAGTGGCCTCCAGGACCTTTTAAACATCTTGTCACAAGAATGACTCTTCACCTGTTACATGATCCCAGTGTGGGACAGGGCCTGGGCAGGGCCCAGGGCCCACAGTGGTCTGGGCTGGATGCCTGAGAAAGACAGGACTTGTCTCCATCTGACTCTCTCTACTTTCTTCTCAGCAAGTGGTATGGAGAGCTGAGTGGCTCCAGGAGGCCTGGGCAAGGGCAGCAGCCAAGCGCCCAGGGCAGGATGTCTGGTCAGGGCCCAGGGAATGGGGAGTTGTTGACCTCCCTGCCTGACCCACCTGTCTCCTGCAGGTTTGAGCAGGCCTTCGTCAGCAGCCTCATCTACAGCTGGGAGGGTGAGCACTTCTGGACGGCCCTGCAGGACCTCAATGGCACCGGGTCCTTCCACTGGCTCAGTGGGGACGAGGTCATGTACACCCACTGGAACCGGGACCAGCCTGGTGAGCCCCTCTTCACCGCACTCAGTCCCTTCTCTGACTCACCCTGGTGAGGCTGGGAGGCCAAGGTGGACCTGCCTTGCCAGGACCCAGCCCCACACCGTCCCAGTAAACGAGTCATTTGTACAGTGTGGTACAGGGGTCAGGAGCAAAACTCTGGAGCCAGACTGCCCGGTTCAGATCCTGTCTCTGCTCAGAAATGGGCATCCTCTGAGCCTCAGTTTCCTTATCTGTCAAATAGGAACAATGGTGTCTTCCTCACAAGGTTGAGGAAAGTGCTAATATACGTAAAGGGTTAATACATGTGAAGTGTTCAGAATAGTGAGCAGAACAAGTGCTTATTGCTGTCATCACAATTTCACATTCATTATCTTCTAACCCTTTCAGTAACCTAATGTGGTAGATAATGGTCAGGTTCAGAGAGGTTAAGCAAGTTTTCTGAAATCTCACAGGAGGTGAACACAGAGCTGGGACTCGGTCCCCATCTCCTTACACCTGGGCCCCAGAGCATATCTCTGCAGAGATGGCCAAGTTGGTTCCCAGGGCAAGGGCCGTGGTGGTGCCCTAAAGGGATGTGAGGGAGGATCGGATCCTTCTCAGTGTGGGTCTCCCTTCTCCCTCCTTCAGGGTACAGCCGTGGGGGCTGCGTGGCTCTGGCCACAGGTAGTGCCATGGGGCTGTGGGAAGTGAAGAACTGCACCTCGTTCCGGGCTCGCTACATCTGCCGGCAGAGCCTGGGCACGCCAGTGACGCCAGAGCTGTCTGGGCCAGACCCCACACCCAGCCTCACTGGATCTTGTCCCCAGGGCTGGGCCTCGGACCCCAAACTGCGGCACTGCTATAAGGTAGGGAAATCTGTTGGCATGGAGGACTCTGCACGGGTGGATAAGAGCAAAGAGGCAGCTCACCTAGGGGGTCCCAGTGGGACTGCCCATCATCCACTACACAGCAGATAACTGACAGATTATTTCTGGTGAAATCAGTCAGTGGAATGGGAGGCCTGGTGTATAGTAGGTACTCAGTAAATATTCCAGGAATTGAAGGAACCACAAATCATTGATTTTAGAGGTTCCCAGTGTTGGGGCCTACCTGGCTGTCCTTCAGGATTGCTTGTAGAACTTGCTAAAAATCAAATCTTCTAGGCTGCCACCATGGGGATCTGGATTTTAAAGGCCTGGGTTAGGCCTGATAATCTGTATTTTTGAACCCTGGGGGAGCCACTGACAGAGTTCAGGGTCCTTTATTACATTCAGAAACTAAAGTTTAGGAAGGGGAAGGGACTTGCCCATAGTGAGCCATGGCTCTGCTGGGATTAGAGCCCTGATCTGTCTGCTAGTCAGGGAATGGGTCACGGGGGCACTGTCCAGGAGCTGACTGTCAGTTCCCCTCCCCTGGGGCTCATTCTTGGAGGAACAGGATTTCCCTTAGCTTGAACCCCTATCCTGTGAGGCCCAAGCCTCAACTCCTATGCCGTGGAGAGAAAGTCAGGTGCCCCCTGAGGGATGAGCCAGAGGGGACAACTTGGACAGCTGGACTCTGTCCCCTAGGGGATGAGCCAGTGGGGACAGCTCGGACAGCTGGACTCTGCTCCTGCAGGTGTTCAGCTCTGACCGGCTGCAGGACAAGAAGAGCTGGATCCAGGCCCAGGGTGCCTGCCAGGAGTTGGGGGCCCAGCTGCTAAGCCTGGCCAACTATGAGGAGGAGCACTTTGTGGCTGACATGCTCAACAAGATCTTTGGGTAAGAAGCCAGGGCAGGGACAGGGGTGCCTGCATGTGTGTGGGAGCAGGTGTGGCTGGCAGATTCTTGGTTTTGCTGGGTGGGGGTGGGGGTGGGCAAAGTGAAGGTGACCTCTGTGAGGACTTGTGCTAGGTCCATCCAGTCCCCCCTCAAGTACCTGTGGTCCCCTGGATCTTGGGAGAACACACTGATGAGATCCACTCACTCATGACGGACTATGTTGCTCACCAACTGGAGGCGGGAGCAGTACCCCCCTCAGACTCACAGACTGTTACATAAGTAAATCTCCACTCCTTCGCCATTGCCAACTCTTCCATGAGCTGATCCTAGTTGTGCATTTCCCCCCACCTTACACCATTCCATAATAATCCACACTCTTCATTAAACAAGTTTTTCCTGAGGGATAAGAAAAGAAAAGTTGCTACTGTGGTTGCCTGGGCGGATCCCTCCAGGAGGGTCCTGTGGGCTCCAAGAATCCTATGATGTATAGGACGTATAATCCCTTAGCACTGGGGAAAAGACAGATGGATCCAGGCATCCTGAGAGCTTAATCCCACGGTGCCCCCTCCCAGCAAACATCAAGTTACCTTATTTGACTAGTGATTATAATAGCACATGTTCACCACTCCTCAGCATGCACCAGGTACTGTGCTAAACATGGAATCCTCACTTAGTCCTTGTAGCCTTACAAGTGGGTTGATGGAGACTCTGGTGGGTTGATGGAGAGGTTTGGTTCTTTGCCCAAGGTCACAGAGCTGGCCTACAGGTGAACCAGGACTTAAATCCAGGTTTATTTAAAGTCTCTGGTACATCCCCATGAACTTCCTAAACTCCCTAGAGCAGAAGCATGCAGAACCTCAATGGACAGGGCATCCTCCACCCAAAAGGAAGCCAAGTGAAGGAAGTCAAAGGTCCACTCTAGGCCCCTTGAACAGGACACTTAGTCTAGCTCTCCCGAGTCTCCAGAAGTGACCCCAACAGTGTCTTGGAGGGTCAGGGCGAAACGCAGATGGAGAGGCCCCAGGCCTCAGCTGCAAGGGGCAGGGGCTCTGTCTGGACCCTTGCCCTCTCCTCACTTCCCCTCTCTTCTGTCCCCACCGCCGGGTTGTGCTGAAGTGAATCAGAGCCTGACATCCACGAGCAGCACTGGTTCTGGATTGGCTTGAACCGGCGGGATCCTGGAGGGGGTCAGAGTTGGCGCTGGAGCGACGGTCTGGGGGTGAGGAGGCCTGGAGGAGCCGCAGAGAGGGCGTTGGGGGCGGGGTCTTGGGTGGGGCTTAGCCAAGGCAGGCCCTCTGGTCAGAGGGGGCAGGGAAAGGAAAGCAGGTCGGAGAGGGGATGCCCTGCCCAGATTGGGGGTTCCTAGCTCGGGGAAGCCTCTTGACCACGTGTTCTGGGCATGGGGCTGGAATGCGCCTTGTGCCTCACGTTTCTCATCCCTCCTCCCGCCTCCAGTTCTCCTACCACAATTTTGACCGGAGCCGGCATGATGATGACGATATCCGGAGCTGTGCAGTGCTGGACCTGGCCTCCCTGCAATGGGTGGCCATGCAGTGCGAGACGCAGCTGGACTGGATCTGCAAGATCCCTAGAGGTTGGGTGGGATGGCGCTGGGGGACTCAACGGGAGCGAAGGCGGTGGCACTGGAGCTCGGGGAGGGCTCCTTTTCCCTGCAGCGTGCTTGTCCTCGTCCCTGTAGGTGCCGACGTGTGGGAGCCCGATGACAGCCCTCAAGGTGAGGCCCCCTGGACAGGGGAGGGGGCATCACCCTCCTGGGGCAGGGCCCCACGGCCTGAACGAAATGAAAGGGTGCAGGGTTGGGTGGTGCCTGTGGCTCTGGAGTAGGGTGCCAGCCCCACATATCGGAGGTGGTGGGTTCAAACCTGGCCCTGGCCAAAACTGGGAAAAAAAGAAAAAGGAAAAACAAAGGGTGCAGGGTTCCAGCCGAGAGAAAGGGGGATAAGTTGGTTTGGATCAGCCCGGCCCGGCAGCCCTGTTTGCCTCCGTGTGGAAGGAATGGCAAGCCCAGGGCCTGCATGGGGTCCGCCATGCTCTAAGGCCCCTGTCACACACCAGGCTGTCCCGTGGTCATGCCGGGCATGCCTCCGCCTGACCGCCACTCCAACGCCCCATGCTGCCCCTGCAGGCGGGCAGGAGTGGCTGCGCTTCCAGGAGGCGGAATACAAGTTCTTTGAGCACCACTCCACGTGGGCGCAGGCGCAGCGCATCTGCACCTGGTTCCAGGCCGAGCTGACATCCGTGCACAGCCAGACCGAGCTGGACTTCTTGGGGCACAACCTGCAGAAGGTGGGCTCTTTAGGGAGCAAAGGGCTGCAGGCTGGGAGAGGGCAGGCCCGGGATGGGGAAGGGAGGCTGCCAACCCACACCTGCTCTCTGGGCTCCTGCAGTTTTCGCGGGGCCAAGAGCAGCACTGGTGGATCGGCCTGCACACCTCCGAGATGGACGGACGCTTCAGGTAGGAACCCTGGGAGCAGCAGGTGTGGGGGAGCTGGCCGTGCTCGCACAGAAAACAGACCTGCGTGTGAATCCAGCTCTGCCCCTTGCCAGCTGTGTAGCCTTGAGCAGTGACTTAACCTTTCTGAGCCTTGGCTTTCTCATCCGAAAATGGGACTACTGAGCCCATAGGAAATAAAATGTAAAGTCCTTAGCACAGCATCCAGCACCTATTAGTCACTAAGTAGGGGCAGCTGCCAGTGCATCTGGGGTCATTCAGGATGACATGAGCAGAACATGCAAAGGTCCAGAGGGGCCTCTTTGTAGTCAGCACCTACCTAGCACGCATCGGGGTGCTGGAGGGAGGGAGGGCAAGGAGCACCCAGAATCTGAGAATCTGAGCATGTCTCTGCTGGTAGGCCTCCCTTATTGAGTTCTCAGGCTGCTTTTCTAGTTAGAGAAATGTGTGCCTGGGACAGCTGGGGCCTTATCTGGAGGCTTCAGGTCCTTGGGTTCCTGGCTGCACTGAACTCAGTAACCCTAACTCCTCAACCTGTGACCACTAAGCCCTGAACTTGGCCCTTCACTGCTGCCTATGAGGCAAGCCCAGCCCTGGGTCAGTGCTGGAATCCCCCCTGCTGTGTCCTGTTGCAGGTGGACAGATGGTTCTGTTATAAACTTCATCTCCTGGGCACCAGGCAAACCTCGGCCTATTGGCAAGGACAGGAAGTGCGTGTACATGACGGCCAGCCGAGGTGAGGGCAAGGCAGAGGGTGCAGTCAGACGTGGAGAGGGTCAATATTGGGAACAGTAAGGTGAGCCCGGGCAGGGTCATCAGTCCCTTCTTAGTCTTTTTGTTCCCACAACCCAAGACAGTCTAGACAGGCCCAGGAGTGGTGGGCCTGTGTCCATGGCTCAGGAGCCACAGAGCTGGACACAGTCCCTGAGCTTCTTGCCCTGCCCTGAGGGTAACCACCCTCCCCTCTGCTTTCCACAGAGGACTGGGGGGATCAGAAGTGCCTGACAGCCTTGCCCTACATCTGCAAGCGGAGCAACAGCACCGTAGAGACCCAGCCCTCAGACCTGCCACCTAAAGCCCTGGGGGGCTGCCCCTCTGGCTGGAACCAGTTCCTCAACAAGGTAGGAGGTGGGGAGGGGGCATCCAAGGGAGTCAGGAGAGAGGATAGGAACATGGGAAGGCTGAGCCTCAGGAGTCTTGGCCATTTGGCAACAGCAAAGTCACAGCCACTGGCCTGTATTCACCACCCTCTCTTTTATCTGGCCTCACTGCCAAAGCCAGACTCCTAGGAACATGACTTAATGTAGTAGCACCTTCTGATCCACAGAAGAGAGGCCGTCCAAATACATTGGTGAGTTTTCTAGATCAGTGGTTGCCAACAATTTTTATAATGAATTCCTATTAGTAAAACAAAATATTGAGTACACAAACCCATTATGTGTGTGTATATTTTATCTATGTATATGTAAATAAAATATATATATTTACTTCCATACTCATTTGACTAATATTATATATGGTAAAATAAACATAGGAGGATTGCTTAAGCCCAGGAGTTCGAGACTAGCCTGGGCATTATCGATGCCCTGTCTTTACAAAAAGTAAAAAATAAAAAATTTAGCCAGACATGGTGGCATGTACCTGTAGTCCCAGCTACTTGGCAGGCTGAGGTAGGAGGATCACTTGAGCTCAGGAGTTTGAGGTTGCTGTGAGCTAGGCTGACTCTATGGTACTTTAGCCTGGGAAATGAAGGGAGACTCTATTTCAACAAAACAGCTAACAAAATAAAAAATATATAAAAAAGAAAAGAAAAAAGAAGATGCCTCACAAAGAGAAAGAGATTGAAGTAAAAAAAGTTCATCCATCATTAGCTGGGTTTTCTAAATCATTCTCCTCATTTTTCAGTTCTGATGCCAATTTAACAAAGATTATTATTAGAAAATTGGCTAGTAAATTTCTGTCTTTTCATTTGCCCCAGAAACAAATCAGAAGACCTGATCAAGAGGGTTAAAAAAGAGCTTTGGCACTCTCTTAGGCAGCATATATACTAAAATTGGAATGGTACACAGAAGATTAGCATGGGCTCTGTGCGAGGATAACACATAGATTCCTGAAGTCCATATTTTTAGCAGAGTAGGGTGACTATAGTTAGCAACAATCTACTGTATATTTCAAAGTCGCTATAAGAGAGGACTTGAATTGTTCCCAACATGTAGAAATGCTGCTCAAGATGATGGATACCCCAGATACCCTGACTGATAAATTCTATGCATGTAACAAATACTCACGGGTACTCCATGAATATGTAAAATGTTATGTATCAATAAAACAGAAATAAATAAAGTAGAATCTCAAACTTTCAGATTTTTTAATGGGAAAAAAATCTTTGGAATATTCTTTAAAAACAGCATTTAGAAACTTCTCTCCCCCAGTGTTATGGGTAGGGTAGGAAAGTTCAGGGCAATAAAATGAATCAGAGTGGATGTGTTTCTAAACATGTTTTCAAAATGTTTCTTCCATAGGGTGTCTCTCCCAGAGTGGTTACTTTTGCATCCAATGGGCTGACTTATTAGACCAGATTAGACCTTCATTGTTTTTACCTAGGGAAGAGAAGGTCACATTCCTTACTGTATGCTAGCATCATCTGTGTGCGAGCATCATCTGTGTTAACTTCAAGCCATAGCTTCTTTGCAAGACATCTTACCCTATTGTGAGGATTAGATTAATTTACAATCAATAATATAATCCATAAATCCTTGTCACACACAGGAATTAATTTTATATAATATATAAAATATTATATCTCTTAAAGAAAATTAAGGCTTGTGTATTATTAAAACTTTGGAAAACATTCTCCAGCCAGCGACAGTGTCTTGTGCTTGGAATCCCAGCCATTTGGCAGGGTGAGGTGGGAGGATCACTTGATCCCAGGAGTTTGAGGTTGCAGTGAGCTATGATCATGCCATGGTACTCCAGCTGGACAACAGAAGGAGACTCCCATCTCTAAAACCAACCAAACAAACAAACAAACTGAAAACAACAGTCTTCAGAGATTGCCACTATTGATATTTGTTACTCTCCTTCCTGGCTTTTCCAGGTAATTGAGATCATACTAAGGAACATAACTTCATAGCCAGCTTTTCTTTGTCAGTATCATATTTTGGGCATTCTCTCATGTCATCCAGTTTTTCCAAAAACTAATTATCATGGCTTCTTTCATCTAATTATTAAACAGGATATATTTTATATAGTATGTTATTGGTCCCTTTCTTAATGGGTCAGCATCATTGTCATGAGACCAGGGACTCTCCTGCCTTGTGGAAAGCTCTTGGAGTGTGCTGGGATCTCTGCCCCGTCACTGCCGGGCCCCACACACCTTGCTTCACTGGTTCTGTGTCCTCCTTTGTGTCCCTGTAGCATTTGGATATAGGTGAAGTGTTTACAGGTCTGCCTTTCCCACTAGTTTTTAAGTTCCTGGAGGGCAGGACATGGGCACTGGCCAGACCCCTTAATACACTTGCAGGTAGCAGGGACACTCCGGGTGCTCGCTGGACTGAACTAGACACCGTGTCCCTTTAGCTGTTATGATACTTCTGGCTGATACTGGTGTGATCTTGCTGCTTCCAATTTTATGATTGATTCTACAGCCTATTTAAATGGGTCCTCGTAATGGCTCTGAACTATATTTGTGAAATAAAATCATGAACTTTGTGACAAACTCCCAAAATCTCTCGTGTTATTTCTGGATTTACAATTTTCTTCCCCAAATCTGTCGTCTGCATTGGTAAAGCTGGTGCTGGAACCACTCATCACTAGTAAGAGCTCTTGCTGGTTAAGTGCCTGCTCTGTGTCAGGCACTGTTACCTTTCATCCTTAGCATGACCCCAAAAGACAGGCGTTTTATTTCCACTTTATAGAAAAGTAAGTTGAAGCCAGAAAGATTAAGTCAGAAATGGGATGACCCCCAATCCCCTTCCCTGACCCTCAATCCCTGTCTTTATGACACCAAAGCTTCCTGACACCTTTTAGTCCTTTTTGCACTGCCTCTGAGCAGAAAATTACCGGAAACTGACAGAGGGTTCTTTTGACTTCATAGAGGTAATGAAGGAAGAAAAAGAAAAATGTAAAATTACAGAACTAGAAGCCTAACAAAGACTATTTAACAACAAAGAGAAAAGCATCCTAGAGATGATGTACAGCAGGCTAAGAGATTTCAGGTCTTCCCAGCACTGGGCTGCTGCGCTCTCCTCATAGTAGTAGGGCCTTTGGTGGCCCAAAGAGATCCTCCTGTTAAGAAACTGTCCAGAGTGTGAGCAGGTGTGTACGAATCCACTGTGCCAGGTGGGGAGCTTGCGGGTGGCTTGCCCACGGAGACCTGGTTCTCAGCTGTTGTTCCACCAGCCCCCTGGGCCTGCCAGACCCACTGCTGAGGGGTGCACAGCAGGGTTTCTGGGTGTGCAGGTCAGGGAGATAGAGCTGCATATCACACCTCTTCCTCTGCCCCACAGTGTTTCCGAATCCAGGGCCAGGACCCTCAGGACCGGGTGAAGTGGTCAGAGGCTCAGTTCTCCTGTGAACAGCAAGAAGCCCAGCTTGTCACCATTGCAAACCCTTTAGAGCAAGGTAGGGCCCAGTGCCTGGGAGGCCCCAGTATCCTCTGACATAGTTTCCTCAAGTGGCTAGAGCAGAGCCAGCAGGGCCACCCTGTCATCCATGACTCTCTTCTGGGCTCTGTAGCATTCATCACCGCCAGCCTGCCTAATGTGACCTTTGACCTTTGGATTGGCCTCCATGCTGCCCAGAGGGACTTCCAGTGGGTGGAGCAGGAGCCTCTGCTATATACCAACTGGGCACCCGGGGAGCCCTCTGGCCCTAGCCCTGCTCCCAGCGGCAACAAGCCAGTGAGGATACATACCCCTCACCCCCTCTCCACCCTCTAGCCTTTGGAGCTGCCTTCACCCTGGGATCTCCCCTCTGCCAGCCTTTTTGCTCACATTGCAGTCTTTTGGGGGCAGTAGCACGGGGGGTGGGGCGGTAGCTGCCGGGGCTCCCCTGAGCAGCTCACTCCCTCTAGACCAGCTGTGCGGTGGTCCTGCACAGCCCTTCAGCCCACTTTACTGGCCGCTGGGACGATCGGAGCTGCACAGAGGAGACACACGGCTTCATCTGCCAGAAGAGCACGGGTATGTGTCCCCATACCAGTGAGCCTGGAACCCCAGCCAGGCCCGGCATGGGCTGAATGCTGGTATGCCAGGAGGGGTGAAATGTGGTCCCTTGCCTCACGGGGCTCTTGGTCACCCCCAGAGTGTTTATCTGCTTGGGAAGCAGATGGGCAGAGAGGTGTCCCTAAGATAGACAGTGAGTGCCCGGGGGGCCACAGGAGGAAGGTTTGGGGGTGCTGAGGGCTGACGGGGAAGGCCAGACACTAAACTGCACCAAGTGCTGGCATATGTGGTGTCAGGGACGATGAGGTTTGGAGGCCTGGGTTCCCTCCGCTCTGGGTTCCACGGGTGGGCATAGGTCAAGGCCCTAGCTGCAACCTCTGTGCCATAGCAAACAGGCCTCATTAATAATAACAGTGGTGAATTCTAAGTGATCTGCGCAACCAGTGGAGCCTGGTCTTTACCCCGTGTCCAGCGTTGCCCTGGCTTGTGCCTGGGAGTGGGGTGAAGGAGGCAGAGCCCAGCCTGAGCCCTGCCCCCTTCCTTGTAGACACCTCCCTGAGCCCGTCCCCAGCAGCGTCGCTCCCTGCCCCGGGCTCCGAGCTCTCCTACCTCAACAGTACCTTCCGGCTGCTGCAGAAGCCACTGCGCTGGCGCGACGCCCTCCTACTGTGCGAGAGCCGCAACGCCACCCTAGCCCGGGTGCCCGGGCCCTACACCCAGGCCTTCCTGACACAGGCTGCCCGTGGGCTGCGCATACCACTCTGGATCGGGCTGGCCAGTGAGGAGGTGGGGGCCCTCTCCCGCCCAGCACCCTCCCCATCCCTTCCCATCCCTGCCTTCTCTGCCCCTCCCTGACTATTCCCCTTCCTCCTTCCCATGGCTCCTTATGCCCAGGGCACCCGGCAATACTCCTGGGTCTCAGAGGAGCCGCTGAGCTACGTGAGCTGGCAGGACGGGGAGCCCCAGCAGGCGGGGGGCTGTGCCTATGTGGATGTGGACGGGACCTGGCGCACCACCAGCTGTGACACCAAACTGCAAGGGGCCGTGTGTGGGGTTCACAGTGGTGAGTGCCCACCTGCTGCAGCCCAGGGGTGGCAAGATGTAAGTGGTCCCAGGGAGGATGCTGGTTCATTTCCTCAGTCTTGTACCCCCATAGGCCCCCCACCTTCCCGAAATATCAGCTACCATGGCAGCTGTCCCCAGACCCTGGCGGACTCTGCGTGGATTCCTTTTCGGGAGCACTGCTACTCCTTCCACATGGAGCTGCTGATGGGCCACAAGGAGGCGCTGCAGCGCTGCCAGAGAGGTGGGTGATGGCCCACAGCCCACAGGTGGCATGGCAGGTGGCCCCCGCCCGTCCTGGACACTCAGAGACCCATGAATGCAGTCCCCACGCTGCACCCTACCCACAACGAGCACTTACACAAGTTCCCCTGTGTACACATGCACAGGCGCACACATGTGCATACACTACACTCCGACTCATCCTGTACTCAGGCTGCCAGAGAGAAGGGCTTGGGAGGCCGGGGTGTGGGGGAGGATGGCTGACGGGCCTCCCTTGTGTGCAGTGGGCGGCGCTGTCCTGTCCATCTTGGATGAGATGGAGAACGTGTTTGTCTGGGAGCACCTGCAGAACTATGAGGGCCAGAGTCAGGGAGCCTGGCTGGGCATGAACTTCAATCCCAAAGGTGAGAACCCTGTGTAGGTGAGAAGTGTCAGGCCTCAGGCTGTGGAGGACACAGTCCTCTGTGCCTGAGGCCTGCCCTGCAGGGGAAGGAGAAGGTGGGGGCAGGATTGGTGCTAGAACAGGCAGGCTCTACTCCACCTGCCCTGCCTCCTCGGCCTAGCGCCTATATCCCTCAGTGCCCTCTCTCCACTAGGAGGCACCCTGGTCTGGCATGACAACACAGCTGTGAACTACTCCAACTGGGGGCCCCCTGGCCTGGGCCCCAGCATGCTGAGCCACAACAGCTGCTACTGGATCCAGAGCAGCAGTGGCCTTTGGCGCCCTGGAGCCTGCACCAACATCACCATGGGCGTTGTCTGCAAGCTTCCTCGTGGTGAGCCTCTATCCACCCCACGCAGCCAGTCCTGGGGTGGGGACAGGGGCCGAGGTGGATGGGAAGACACCAATAGACCAGACCGGGCAGCTGGGATAAGTCAGGAATGCCAGAGGTCTGCAGACCTCTGCCATGGTTAAGGATTCAAGTTCTGGCCACATCACTCATCAACTCTTGACCTTCGGCAAGTTATTTACACTCCATGGCCTCAGTTTCCTCATATGTAAAATGGGAATAATAATAGTAGCTGCATCATGGAGTTACAGTGAAGAGGAAATGAGTTAGTGAAGTGTCTGACAGACACTGGGGCAGTGTGTTCTATGTGCTTGCTAAGTTGTTATGATTATGTTGTTGTTATTATGTTATTAACCGGCCCCCTCCCTGGTGCCCACAGGCGAGCAGAGAAGCTCTTCCCCATCAGGTGAGTGGAAGGCAGTGCTGAGAGGAGCCCTTGCCCCTGCCCTTTCTTTCCCCACAGAGGGCAGGTAAGCAGGAGGCCAGGGGGCTGGCAGATGGGCAGGGCAGGGGCTAACGCCTACCGCCTGCCTCGCTGCAGCCGCACTCCCGGAGAACCCTGCAGCCCTGATAGTGGTGCTGATGGCAGTGCTGCTGCTTCTGGCCCTGCTCGCCGCAGCCCTCATCCTCTACCGGCGGCGCCAGAACATGGAGCAGGGGGCCTTTGAGGGTGCCCGCTACAGCCGCAGCAGCTCTGGCCCAGGCGAGGCCACAGAGAAGAACATCCTGGTGTCCGACATGGAAATGAATGAGCAGCAAGACTAGAGTGAAGGGCGTGGGCAGGGCCAGGGCAGGAGGAGCTGGGGCCCTGGTTGGCCAGGCCCCCACCAGCTGCCCGTCCAGTTGGCCTATAGAGGGGTGCCTTGGGAGTTGCTGGTGGGAGCTGGGGCTGGACAGGCCTGGGCTGGTGGGGTCCCACCCTCCCGTGAGGGATGGGCTGAGACCCGGCTGAGTGCAGTGTGGAGTTTCCTTCTCTGGGGGCCTGAGGTCTTGTCACCTGGGCCTTTGCCCCCATGGTAACCACAGGCAAGATGGGAGGGGATGAGGGAGCCTCTTTGTGCCTCTTTCCCCCTAGGCCCCCCAGCCCAGGCCTGTTGACCCATGCCCCAGGACCCCTTCTTGTTTGCAGAGCCTGAGGAACCTTCCTGTCCCCTTAGGCAGCTCTCTGTCCCTTCTCTCTTCCCACCTGGCAGCCTCAGCTCTGCGCCCCTCACCTGGCCCTCTGCCCCCTTCTCACCCAGCACTTCCTTCTGAGCCAGGGCCCTGGGCTGTGGGAAGCCCTCTTGCTCTTGGTGGGGAACAGCTGAGGGGGCTGAGTATCTGTCATTCCTGTGCCTGCTGGGCTGGCCATGGGGCCTGAGAACCAGGCACCAGTGTGGTGTCTGCTGGGCTGGAGACAGGACTGGGGAGAGACACCCCAACCTCCCAAGGTGGGGCTGGGCTGGGGTGTTATCTCCTGCCGGTCGGGAGGGCCCTGAAAGAGTCCCCTGTGGGGACCAAAATAAGTTCCCTAATGTCTCCAGCTCCTGGCTCTGGTTTGGAGAGAGGGGAGAGGGTTGCCAGAGACCTGGGTAGGAGCAGGTGACTGGGGTGACTCCAGGTGCTGGCCCTCATGTAAGGCATAAAGAGCAGCACCTGAGCCCCCGTAGTGGCCCGGTGATCAGTGCAAGGGAGCTGACACTGACCCAGAGCCCTTCCTAGAGGTCACAGGCCCAGCCAGAACACAGTGTTTGGCCAGTCCTGGTGCCACAGCGGGGGACAATGTGAACATGGACTCCAAGACATGGTCCCTTTTTCATAGTTCTTGATTTTCTTTTTTAATGTGCCCTTCTTATTTTTAAAAAAAAAAAAAAGGAAAAAAGAAAAGCAAACAAATAAAACACTTTTAAGAGGCTTGAGAGATAAGCTTGTCTCTTGTGGGCCTGGCTCTTCACATTCCTCCGAGGTAAAGGTTGTTGGTGGAGCTTCTGTCAGGTGCTCCTCCACAGCCTGCGTTTTCGTGTCTCTGGGCCCCTTGGAGACTGTCACTGCCATCTCTCCTCTGGGCACTCACCCTCCTGGGCCTGCCTGTCTCTTTCTCTGAGCTGAGTATGGGTGAGAGCTCAGAAGCCAGGCACCTTCTGCCCAACAGCCCTGTGACCTCAGGCAACTCGGAGGGTGTGGGGATCAGGACCCACGTCCTGGGGCAGTTGTAAGGACAGATGAGGTTTAGGGAGGTCATCTTTGTGGAGCACTTAGAACTGAGTCTTGGCTATATTTCTGGGCCAGATCTCCAGGGAGCATTGGATGTGCCTGGGCCAGTACTGGGGGGAGGCTCCACATCACTGTCTTCCCAAGGTGGCATCACACCTGCCTTCTGGCTGCCAAACAGTCACCCCTGTCCTTGGGGAGCTTACTACCCCAAGGCAGGGGAGTGGATGGCAGGACCCCGAATCTGCTCATTCATTCAGCAGATATTTGAGCTGAAGATGCCATGAAGAGTGATTCACTGAGGCCAGTTGGGCAAGCCCAGGGCAGGTTTGGACTGTGTAGCTGGGGAGGGTCTCACCAGAGGGAATGAGCAATGCAAGTATCTAGGCCTGAGGGGGACTGACGGAGAAGATAGGCTTGTGGGAGGGAGATGAAAGGGGCAGATGGGATGAGGGGGTCCACAGAGTCAGATTGCCCAAGGCCCAAGACCTTCAAAGGCAGCGACAGAGTGTGGACATTATTTTATTACAGTGGGAAGTCAATGGGAACGGCTGATCTGACTAACCATCTAAAGAGATCATTCTGGCTGGGATATGGGAAATCGACTATGGGTGGGAAGCTCGGAATGAAAGCAGGAAGAACTATGCGGAAGCTCCTGTAATAATTCAGACACAGAAGACAGTAGTTTGGGTCAGGACTGAAGCAGTGTGTGTGTTGCCCTTTTCATGATTTTTAAAATAACTTTATACTTTTCTGAGTATAGGCAATACAGCCATATGGTTCAAAACCTACGCTGTCAACAGTAGTTGCTGAGCAGTCCTGCTCCTACCTGGTCTCATCCCGCCTGTCCATTTCCCGTGTCTCTTTCCAGTGTTTCTTTATGAAAACACATGCAATCATGAACTCAGGGTTTGTCTGGAGGGATGGTGGACACATGTGCTGGGGGTTGGATTCGCTGTCGCTGCCAGAGAGGCAGTGGGGGTTGGGAAATACTCCAGACTTTCTGCCTGGACTGCAGGGTCTGGAGGTGGGGAGCCCTGGGAAAGGAGGAAGGGTCAGGGCTGTGGCCAGGCCCAGAAGACTTCCCCCCACCTCCCTTCTCTGTGCAACCCCAGCAGCGACAGGGCCTGTGGAGGGGCCAGGTCACTCAGGGCAGGCAGCCCCAATCCTGTAGGCAGTCCTTAATGATTAATCCACTTCACCCTGAAGTGATTCTCCAAACCTGGAGCCACAACAGCTCCCTTTGTGAGTTAAGTGCCCTGCCATTGGCCATAGCCCCAGGATCACTTGACCAGGCTTCCGGGAGCCCCTTGGGGGGACAGACCCCCCCCATCCTCCCACCCCAGCTAACCCTTGCCTTGGGAGAGAAGAGAGACTGAGGTGTAAGGCAGGGTCACCAGCTTGTGAGGGGGAGAAGCAGCTGAGGGAATGAGGGCCCAGTGCTACTTGGGGGCAGGGACAGTGGCTGAGGAGTGTCTGCTGTGCCCACATCTCTCTGCTTTCCTCAGGTACCTGGGGGCCCTCCAGTACCTGGGGTTCCCTACAGACCTTGTTCTAAGCCTCCATCTTGGGAGCTCCATTCCCGTGGTTTTCTGAAAGGGCAGAGGAAGGTGCCAGGCCCTGAGCCGAGCAGAGTCTTCTTTCTGCTCACTTCATTTCAATAAACACCAAGCACTTCCTCCATGTGCCAAGCTCTTTGGTGGGTGGCAGGTGCCCTGCGGCATATCCTGGTAGGCCTGGCCAAAGGACACTGTATGCTGGGCCCTGGGCCCAACCTTCACTTGCAGGGCTGCACCACCCTGCTCTGGCCACCTGGATGCTCAGTGATGCTCACTGAGTCCATGAATGAAAGGGAGAATGGGGCGGTCCTCCAGACTTCTTGTCATGCCAGAGATGGCCTCCTTCCAGGTGTCCTGGCAGAGCCGGCCTGGCCTAGTGGGCAGGACTGTGAGGCTGCAGGGGTGAGGAGCCACCAGCCACACCATATGGCACTCCTGGAACGGAGCTGCCTGGGTCCCGCCAAGTGGCCTCGAGCACCAGAGCTGGAGTAAAGGACTGCATCTTGAAGGGGGACCCTGAGCAAGGCAGGCAGGCAGCAAAGGGAGGAAAGGGGAAGGACAGCAAGGAAATGAGGAGGGGCTGTGAGGGGACCAGCATGAGATGAAAGTGCCCAGATGTTCAGGCCCGACTTGATTTTTTTTGTTTGTTTTTTTTGTTATCTGAGAGGCGAGGGCTGCCAAAAGGCCCCAGGAAAAGATTTCAGTCTCACTCCCACCGAACCAGCACCATTTGCGAGGCAGATTCCCATCCCTCCTCATCTAGAGCAGCTGGCCGGATGCCAGCCCCAGGGGAGGAAGGAGAGGGGCAGTGAGCAGGCCTTTCCTGCCTGAGATGGCCTTGTTGCTGGCACCGAGGTTCAAGGCCACATGCTGAGGAGTGCAAAACCTTGACTATACTTATAGCTTCTGATGGCAGAACGTCAATTTTAGCCATTTCAGGGAAACCCTGATCAATTAAATTTTCTGTTCCAATTGGCCTTTTCTCCTTTATTTCCAGGAACCTCTTAGTTCTGAGGTGTGTCCTCAGAACTTATGGAGTGTCCAGGTATTGTGGTGGAGGCATTACCGGGTCCCTGTCGCCCTGTGTCCTTACAGGCTTACATGGGGATGTGCTGCCCTTCTGTGTGTCTCTGGGTCTCAGGAAGCTTGGATGGTATCTTTCCCCATTCTGGGCTGCAGGGGGCTCCGGGTACTGACTCTGACCTACTGTTCCTCCATGGTAATGAGGAACAGTATTTATTGTTTATTATGTACAGATCCTGTTCTAATCGCTTACCACATATTCATCCCCCCAACACACGATGAGGTAGGCTTGTCTCCATTTTACCGATGAGGAAACTGAGGCACAAAGAGGTGAAGAACTTCCCAGGCCAACCCTCCTCCACCCTCCTTGCACTATAAAAATTGTTGCGGGGTGGGCAGCAAGGACTGGGGAGTGCCCCTGGGGCCTTGCAGTCAGGATTTGAGAATCAAACCAAGCTGAGAATGGCCTCTTTTGTTCTTCCATGGCCCCCTTCCCTGGGCAGTGGAGGGGGGTGCCTCGCTTGCTTGGGCTGGGACAGGGATGTGGGGTCATTTGCATATTAGACATTTATGCCATTGTGGCTATTTTAAAGCTCATGCTCTCCTCCTGACAGGAGCTGACTCACCCACAGGCCCTGTAGCAGTAGGGTGCTCTCTCCTCCCATTCTCCTCACCAGCCTGGGCTGGTGGCTTTTTGTAGTTCCCTATTCCCCACATGTGGATTCTCAGCTTGCTGACCTAGCCTGGAGGCCCCCAAGGCTCCCCTGTCCGATGACCCCATTCTAGCCAGTTGCTCCCACCACACCTCACATCTGTGCGTGCCCCACCCCCACCCCTCTGCTTGCCTGGACACCGCCAGCTTTCACGGGCTTTTGCTGCACCCCTCTGCTCTGGTGACTAAGTAGTCCCCTGACTTTGGAGCTGGTTATGGATGTTTCCCTCTGTCTCTGCCAGCAGAGTACAGAGACCAGGAGCTGACAGACCCACTTACATCTGGCAGGACATGGGCATGTCACTTTCCTCCCATGCAACATGGGGTTAATAATACCTGCCTCATGGGTGGATTGTAAGGTTGAGAGAGAAATGTAAACTGCTTAATCCCAGGCCCTGCTTGTAGGAAGGACTCTTTAAACAGCACCCGTGGGCTCATATGCTTTGACTATCCTGTTGTCCAAAGGAGACTGAGTGCCAAGGGGGTGGGCGTTATGCCTTCGTCCCTTCTACTCACAACCTAGCATGTAGCTGGCCAATGGTTGATGAATGTTTGAAGGCCATCATGGCAGCTCTTCAAGAAAGATAGTGTCCCACCACTGTGGTCAGCCTCTAATAGATTCTGGTAACAATGACCCAGTTAGATAGGGTGAAGCTATCCCTTTTCACCATTGCTTTTTAGGACCTTAAGCCATGAAAAGCCCCTGCTGCAGGCAGAGACCTGGACTGTGGGATGCTGATTGGTGGTTTAGGTAGTCACCAGCTCTGTGTCTTTCCTGTCCTGGACCTCGTAGGAGGCATTCCTGGTTGGGTGGAAATTCCTAAAATCATAGTTTCTTTTCTTTCTCTCTTCCCTTCCTTCCCTTTCCCTCTTCCCTTCTCCTTTCCTCTTTCCCTTCTATTCCTCTTTCTTTCCCTCTCTTCCTTCCTTTTCTCAGAAAGAAAAGTCCTCCTCTGTTGCTCAGGCTGGGGGGTTGCTCAGTCATACCTCACTATAATTCTGAACTTCTGGGCTCCCCCAATTCTGCCTCAGCTTCCCAAGTAGCTGGGAGTACAGGCACATGCTACCATGTCTGGCTGATCTTTAATTTTCTTTGTAGATTTAGGGTCTCACTATGTTGTTCAGGCTGGTCTCAAATTCCTGGCCTCAAGCAATCCTCCCACCTTGGCCTCTCAAAGTACTGGGATCATAGGGTGAACCCCTGTGCCCAGCCTTTGAAATTATTTCCCACAATAAGAGTACAGTTTTCTAAAATCTAATGATATTCTGACCAATGATGAGTATTCTGGGGTATCTGAATCAATGATTCTGATTAAACCCAATAACTCTGAGGTCTACTGCAAGGAAAGATGTATTTAATGCCTGTATGGTTGCTGATGTGATAGAATTAAATTAATTCGTTTTCAAATCTTGAACCAGGCTTGTGTATCTAGAACAAATTCTACTTGGTTGTGGTGTTTGTTTCTATTTATATATTGTTGGATTTGATTTGCTATTAAAATTTGAGGACTTTTGCTTAATATATTCATGAAAACTTAAAAAAAAATCTAATGATTTTCTGATATAAACCTGTGATTGCTTCCCAGGTGGATGTCTCAAACACTCACATCTTACTGTGGGTTTGAGCTGTCCAGATCTTTATACAGCCACCTCAAATTCCATTCAGCTCTCCATGCAGCTCACTTGGAGACAAGCATGGTCCTTGCTCACATGCTCTGTAGTATTAGCTCCTGGACAAATCTTCTGTCAGCCCCAAAGTTCAGTTCTCATGGAGCTCCAGGCCATGCTTGTGCATGGAAGAACTCAAGGTCTTAGGAATTTTATTAGATCACAGAGATACTTTCAGCTTGAATGGCTCTTATCTTTGAGCTTGGGTCTAGGCTGCCTGGTTGAACCTACTGATTTCTGAAAGTTTTGTCACCGTAACTGGAACCTATCAGGAGAGTGGGAAGATTTTAGGGCAACTACAGCCTTTCCAAAACTCTATTGTCACCATAATTGTCAGGGCCACCCTTTGAGCCCCCAGGAGAAGGGCGGGGCTGGGAACCAGGGCTCCCCCAGATCTGAGGAGAGTTCTAAAGGAAGGAGGAGCAGGGCCTCTTTTTCTACACTGCCCTTCCTCTCTCTCTTCCTCCTCCCTCTGGCCCTTTTTCTGTCTCTCCATGTTTTAGGAAATTTATAGGGGCATGTGTCACAGTTATGCCATCAAGTTCACCCACTGAAAACGTGCAGTTCCGTGAGCTCTGGCAAATTGATCCAGCTGTGTAAATATTCCCACAAACTGGCTTCGCCACACCTCCATCACCCCAAACAATCCCTGGGGTCTGTTTGCTCCTTTCTCAGCTCCCAGCAACCACTAATCTGCTTTCTCTCTCTTCTTTTGCCTTTTCTTGAAATCCCATATAAACAGAATCATATAATATGTAGTCTTTTGTGCCTTCTTGCACTTAACATTTCTGCATGTATCATAGTTTTTTCCCTCCACGTTATTATTTTTGACCTATCTTTGTCTTTCTCTGTTTCTCTCTCCTCTCTCTCTCATACACACAATTATTTCTCACTAACCCTCTTTGACCTTTTTTACCCAGTCCTATGTGGTCTTTGGGCCCTAAGATGCAATTAGAAGAGACATGTAGAGTTCACACACCAAATGGGTCCTCGGTGGGTACCTACAGGGGCTGCTGCCAGCCTGATGCAGCCCACAGGGCCCGGGCTGTTCCTCCCCAGTGGAGGTGGGATGGGGCTCTGAGATGTGCTTCCCTCTCCTTCGAGTTGGGGACCCTCAGCCTCTGTCCAAAGAGAGGGAAATAAAAACGAATGAAGCTGGGAGAATAAAGTCAGTTTACTGAATGCACGGCTCCCTTCCACTCTGGGTGGAGTGAGGCCTGACAGGTGCCCTCAGCAGTGGGACACCAGGCCACTGGGCCCACCAGGGCTCCTGGGTCCCCTTGGGCTTCTGGGCTGCTTGACCTGAGCTGTCTGGGACTGGACTGGTCACTGTTGTTGCCCGTAGATGCTCAAGCTAGATCCCCACAAGAAAGTAGCACAAGGTGAAAATGGTGACTGTGAACACATTGGTTTCAGTTTCAGTAAAGAGAAGGAGGGAGGTGGGCACATGGGGACATAAAAGGGATGGCTGCATCGAGAGGTCTCTGCTGAGCTCCACAGCCAGCTCTCTTGCTAGACGACCCGGCTTTGAGAAATGCTGCTTTCCTTTCCATCTCCCAACTCAGAACCTGGAAAGCAAGAAGACCTCTCAGGCTACAGAGTCACAGTGGAGTGCATCTGTCACGGGGGGCATGGCACCGTGGCTCCTCCTTCTCCCACCAGACTCCAGGGCCAGCCAAACACATGGCCACAAAAAACACATGGGAACAAAATCCCCAAACTGCTCCAGGAAGGTTCCATCCAGACTGGGCAGCTGGACTGCAAGACCCCCAATGAAGGCATCACGGGGTCACCGCGGGCCTACATGGCTTGCTGGTGCAGCAGCTGCTGCATTCTGAACAGCTGCAGGAGCCTTTGCCGCCTCTCAGGGTAACAGCCCTGTCCCTAACCTGGCAGGGAAGGAGGAGCTGACCTAGGTTTTTAAGGAGTCTCAGAGATGAATGGCTGGAGGCAGAGGGCCAGTGACAGATGGGGAGAGGAGGGAGGAGAGCAAAGAGGCCACGGGGTTGGCAGTGGGGCTCGAGTGGAGAAGGTAGAGTCCAACCTTCCCCTTTACTCCTTGGGGGAGCTCTGTTTCTCTGTATGGTTCCTCCCCCTGAGCGAGTGCTGCCTGACTATTTAGAAACAGTGTCTGACTGCTGAAGAAGGGCAGGGAGCAGGGGGAACTGATGTCCCCGCAGCCTCACCTGGACCCTCTCAGCTCTACCTTTTACCTCAAGGAAACCCCAGCCCCACGAGCTGCCTGGGCGCCTCCCCCATCCTGGGCTTTCTCCAGAAGCTGGCAGCCTCAGCCCTCTGTTCGGGCCAGTCTTTGGCCTACAGGCCTGCATGCTTGCCCCTGTTCCTGCTCATTTTGTCATCTGTGTGGATATCTGCAGGTGGCACTGCTCCCCTCCCTTGGCTCTGGTGTGGTGACAGTCATTTGTGCCTGTGACAAGTTGTTAGATCTGGGTGTGCATACCCACGTACTCTCCCCAGCTGCCGCAGTGCTACTGTGGTGACTGTGTGGGGCTTTGCTTCCCAGGTGCAGGTAAACAGGCTGGCACGGGCACCAGAGCCATTGATAGACTGGCACCTTTTTGTGCCACCTAATGTGTCCTGATAGTTTGCCTTTTTCCTCCATTTACCTGAACTGAGCTAGAGCGGCAGGTCATAGCTGTGACTCAGCTCTGGCAGCCCATATTAACCTATTGCTGCCAACCAGGTGAGTCATGCCAGGCTGCCAGGAGACCAAAGAAGAAGGTGGCCCTGGGGGTGGGTGAAATGCATGTGGCTCTGCCTCTGGCTGTCCAGGCTCTTCTTGACAACGCTATAGTGGGGAGCCAGGCAAGGGCTGTGACTGGCCAGCAGGCCAGGATGGTTCCTCTGTGCTGGGCTCTCCTCCCAGGGTCTGGGATGTACACAGGGCTGGGAGCACGTAGACAGCACCTGGACCTCCAGGAGAAAACTAGCTATCCCTGAATTGGGGCAAGGACTGGCTGGTGGAGTGGAGTGGTGGGGGCAGACCCTACAGCTGGTCCCAGCTCCTTGAAGGATGGCAAATGCAGGGCCATCAGAACAGGAGCAGTACCGGAGGGCAGCCGGTCCAGTCCCTTTCCTTCCTTCCATGAGGCTTTTTCAGCACCACCCAGAGACACTTTTCTGCCTTACAGAGAGGTCAGTCTTTCCTGGGGCCCGTGCTCAGAGGCCTGGGTTCCCGTTCCCTGTCCGCAGTCTGGCTTAGGGTCTGGAGGGAAAGACTCGACCCTGCGGGCACCTGCCCGGGCAGCAGAGCCCGCACTGGGCACGAGGGGGCGCCCCTGCCCGGCCGAAGCCACCGGGGCGCGCCCGGCCCGAGGGTCTCCCAGGGCGGGGAAGAGGCGCAGGCGCCCACCGGGCGGGAGAGGGGGCGGGGACGGGCGCAGCCGGGTCCTGCCGGGTCTTGCCGGGTCCAGCAGGCCAGGGCTGGGTTCCCTGTCGCTCCCTTTCTGTCGCCATGACGCGAGGCAGGTGGCTGCTCAGAGCGACCGGGCCGAGGCGCTGGGGCGTTTTCCCCGGAGGTTGGGTGCGCGCCCGCCACACAAAGGTCTTTTAAAGACCCCGCCGCTCCCTCCCGGCTACGGACCCGGGAGCAGCAGCTCGGCCCTCCCGGGCGACAAGGCGACCAGGCCGGGGTGGGGACGACCGCTTGAGTGGGCGCTGGGTCCTGGTGGGCTCGTCCTGCGGTGGCGACCGGGGACGGGGCGCCGCGGGCTCCTTTTGTGAGCGGGAGGGAGAGCCCTTCTCTTCTAGGCTTCGCAGGACTGCGTGCCCGGAATGGCAGATGGCTTCTCTGGGGTCGTAATCTGGGCCCGACCCTGTGGAGCTTTGAGCTGTTTCAATGGCTCCTGCCCGCCAGCGGCTGCACCCGGGCAAAATCTCCTGGAGGAGCCCAGGAATCTGTATTTTGGGGAAGTGATTCTGCTGGCAAAGCCAACGTGTGAACCACTGTTCTAATTTCTCTTAAGAGCCTCTGGGGACCCAGCTGTCACGTCTCCCTTTTCTCCCTACTGATAGAGAAGTTCTTCCTGAGTCTGACTTGGCTCCCGCCTGCTTTAATTAAGCACATTTTCTCGGGTTTTCTGCGGAATAAGGGACAGGAAGGCTTTTCTCAAGCTGTTGTAAGACAACAGTGTAGCCTCCTCCCAGGGTTCTTTCTTAGGAAACCCGTTGGCTTTGTTCAACCTCTGAATCCAGGAGACCTACTTGATTGGGCTGAATGGTGAGAAAATCTAGTAAAGCCACTCGCTTATGAATGAATGTGATCCCTTCAAGCAACGGGCCAAACAGCCCCCTTTCACAGTTTGAGAAGGAAAACTCAAAAGGATCCTGGCAGTAAAATCCCCAGAAACTCACCTAGTGATCCCACCTACTGATCCCAGTAAGGCAAAGGGAAAAGCCTTATCTCACAGCTGACCGTACCCTCTTCCCTTTTGTTGGCCTTTTCCTTGCTTTCAGGATGAATTTAAATCCTTATCTACTCTGCTCGGACTCGCCTTCCTGATAGCTGCAGCTAGAGTTTCCCAGGCTTTTGCCTCTGGGTAGTGATCATTACTTCCTTCGATGGTATCGGGTTCAACAAAATAACAGAAGAGTAAACTCAACATACACCCTCAAAATGGCAGAACTGACCCCCAAACCTACTTTCATTTTCTTCCGATCTGGGTTGTGAGTAATTTCTTGACAACTATGAGAAAGAAGACAAGGAGAAATGAGAAATGAATGGTTTTTCGGACACAATTGTGAACAGATGTATAATTTCCTGGTCTCAGGAACATTCTAGGAGTTCCTCACATCACCTTAAAGGGGAAAGGGGAACAGACAGGCAAGGGTGCCGGCACCTAGAGAGCTGAGCGATAACCCGTCACCTCTGCTGCTTCAGGGTTTCTAAATTTGGCAGCGTGAACAGGCTTGCTTCCTCTCGGCCACTGATCTGAGTAGCAAATCCCATTCTGATGGCCCGAATCACATTTACAGGCAGTGGGGGTGAAGGCTGTGCTAATTGGCCACTTGCCTCACCGCTGGCTTTTAAACAATCAGTTGTATTCTCTGCCGGCAGGAAGCAGCAGACCCATCAAGGCCCTGGGCTCTCTCTTTGTTCTGACTTTATGGCATTTTATGCCATAATAAGAAACACTGTGTACTCCCTGGGAGCCCATTGTGCCAGGCCTCAAGGATGTGGGCTCTGGTGCTCTTCCCCAGGAAGAAAAGGGGCTTTGTGACAGGCTAGGAGACAAAACAAGGGGTGCTGGACACTGTTACTGGGGCAACGGCCCAGCCAGTCCAGGGTGGAGGCAGTTTTGGTCCCTGGGCCTCCTTCCTTGACCAAGGAGAGAGGACAGGGGAAGGATGGAATTCTGTCTAGAGTAGCAGGCCCTAGTTACCTGGTAAATTATACATCAGGACTGCGCTAGCCACTGCTGCCATTTTCTCTGGGCTGATGAGATGGCCTCTGCCTTCCTCTAGAGACTGAGCCAGGTGATCGTATCTACCTAACCGCCTCTCACACTCCACCAGGAAACTCCATCGTGGTGAGTAGGAAAGTGTTTCCTACTGTGGACCAAAGCTGGGCTTCCCATATTTTGGGCAGATTTGGACCTTTGAGGGAAGAGCTTTTGGTTTTGTAGAAATGAAGTGATTCTGGGGTGGGGGTGGGGAGGTAGGGGGGCGGGAGAGTCCCCAGCCTCACTCGTGAAAGGACCAGTGGGATTTGAGAGCTACCTCTAGGCCCTGCCTGTCTCTCGGGACAGCCACTGTGCCCCCCTTCCCTCCCACCTAGCCTGAGTTGTTCACCATTAACAGCACACTTGACAGTGCTGGTGGGCTGGTACCACCATTTGACAGTTGCTCACATTAACAGCACACTCTCCAGGTGCTCCAGGAGACCACTGCACTCGTGAGATAGGGGCAAGTCCTCAGGAGTCCAGGGCCTGGGGGAACAGGCCCTGAAAACTGGAGTGCCCCATGTGGGTGCTGAGAGAGAAGTGGGGAGAGAAGGCAAGTCCTTTTAGCTTCACCTCACAGGCTGGCCTGTGTCCCCATCAGATGGGGATAGGTGAGGCTGGTGGCTCTCGTATCCTCTGGGGAGGCTTCCACTGTGACCACCTGAAGTGAAGAAAGGCCAGCTTCCTGCTGGCTACTGGCAGAGAAGAGCATTCAGTGCTTCCCTGAGCCTGTCCCTAGCTCTGTGCCTACCCAGTCTGTCAGTCCCACATCAGACCCTCCCACCTGGGCCCCCTGTGACCCTGAGCTACCTCCAGCCCACCTTCCATGTGGCACTGGAGTTTTCTCTCACAAACACAAATCTCAGCCCGGCACCCACAGCTCAGTGAGTAGGGCGCCAGCCACATACACTGAGGCTGGCAGGTTCAAGCCCAGCCAGGCCTGTTCAACAATGACAACTGCAACAAAAAAAAAATAGCTGGGCATTGTGGTAGGCGCCTGTAGTCCCAGCTACTTAGGAGGCTAAGACAAGAGAATTGCTTAAACCCAGGAGTTTGAAGTTGCTGTGAACTGTGATGCCACAGCACTCAACCGAGGGCAACATAGTGAGACTCTGTCTCAAACAGACAAACAAAAAAACACACAAATCTCCTGGCCCAGGAGTCCTAGGCTGGAAACTGCTCTGTGGCCCTCTAGCGTGGCTTGCAGCCTCCACTTCAGGCTCTCTTCCTACCTGCCCCCAGGCCACACAGCTCCTGAACTTCCCAGGCACACAGGTCTTTCCCTGTCTCTGTGCCTTAGCATTTCCCTCTGCACCGGACACCTTTCCCTCCCCACCCACCCTTGTCCCTCTGCCAAACTCCCAGATCTGGTCTAAACATCATCTCCTTTTGTGATCAGCTGACCAGAGATAAAGGCAGCTTTGCTACCAGGGTCCCAGAGCAGTTAGGAAGACACATGGCAAAGGGCACAACCTAAATAGATTAAGACAAGGCCTCTGCAACGCCGGTTTGTGTCCCTGAAGAGTCTGGCTGGAGGTGTGTCCTGGAGAAGGAGCGCCTCCTCGTCCTGGCTAACTCTGCTCTCTGTTCCTCCACATCTGGCTCAATATTTTCATCCTAACACAGGCACAGAGCTGGATACTCTTGGCTCCATGTGTACTCCGTCCAGACTCTGAGTCACTTACAGGCCAGGAGTGTCTTAATCATCTTTGTATTCCCAGAACCTACTTTAAAAACCTGACACATATGGGCGGCGCCTGTGGCTCAAGGAGTAGGGCACCGGTCCCATATGCCAGAGGTGGCGTGTTCAAATCCAGCCCCGGCCACAAACCACAAATTAAAAAAAAAAAAAAAAGAATCAGTAAAAAAACAAAACCTGGCACATAGTAGGCTCAGAGAAATTTTTTGAATAAATAAACATACCTTGAACTTGAGAGAGTTCCTTCACCTAGAATACTGTTCTTTACAAAGTTTGTACTATCATTTCTCTAAAACATAACTCAAGAACTACTTGGAGAAGTAGTTCACCGTGCATCAAAAAGTTATTGAGCACCTATTACGTGCCAGGCATTTTCTAGGTGCTGGAGAAGTGTCAGATGCAAAAGAAATGAGGCTTCCATGCCAGAGTCGCCAGCAAATGCCCCCCACCTGTGCGGACCACTGCCCTATTTGGCAGTCACTTGGCATGTCTGTAATCACTCAAGGCTCCTGGTGTCCACAGTGCCTGGGACGTGGTCAGCAGTGACTTGCCGCGTGCCCAGCATCATGAGAGACAGGTTAGAACGCCTGGCTTTGCCCTCATATAGCTTACATACTCACCAGGGAGACAAGTCGTTTGGTTTTGAGATCACTGGAAAGCCCAGTCAGGGAAGTCTCTAGGAATTCACTGGGTCTCCCCTGCTTCTCTGGCCCAAGTGCTCCTTTTCAATGATTTCCTGTTTGTATAAGTGTGTGAGTCTCATCTCCCAGCTTCATCACAAACTTCTCAAAGGAAAGGACATCAAGGCATCATGTCTGGCAGCCACTTTCCCTGGCCCCCTCTCAGCACCTGCCACAGGGCAGTGTGTGAATAAATGAGGAAATGATCGCCACCATCCACAGGATTTGTCGCTGGGCCTCTCTTTTGCTAAATGTTAAACCAAGATTCAGAATGTTTTCTGTTAAAACATACGGAGATACAAATCCAGAAGAGTGTGAATTTGCAAAGGCCAGTTGGTTTCCTACTTTCATTCAGGTGCCTCCTGACGGGTTGTTTGTACTGGGCATTACTTGGTAGTTTAAGTGGGTGAGATAGATTTCAGAGTTTCCCTAATTACGTGTGAGCTTGTGGGAAAGGAAGAGTGACCCCTGGTCCTTTCTGTTTCTTTTTGCTCTGGTCCCCAGCTTGTTCCTGTGACTTATTCTTTATTCAAGTCATTTTTACTGGAAGGTTCTTCAGAGTCAGTTTAGGGCCTTGGTTCTAATCCATTGGGTTGCCCTGTCTGATGTCTCTCATATTTGCTGTGCAGTCCTGGTGGCTCATGTTGCTTGTATTGGCTCTGGCTGGGCCGTGTGTAACCTGTATCAACCCTGGGTGCTTTGAAGTTCAACGTGCAATAAAAAGTTCATTAAAAAGATGTGGGATCATGACAATGAGGTTACAGAAATGCTAACAAAGGATCATTTCCTGCTTCTTGTACTCCATTTCACTTTTTTTTTTTTTTAATGGATTTCTCTGAAAAATTGTCACCATTAAAACCATTGGAGAGTTCAGGAAGGACAGGCAGGGGTCAAAAAGAGGGGGAGATTCCTGAGGAGAAGTCTTGGCAGAGACCCAGGCTGTTTTCTTAATTGAGAGCTTGGGGTCTAAGAGGAGAATTTAAATCAGAACAAATCTAGAATGATTTTCCTTGCTTCCTTTCTTTCTTTTTTTTTGCCTCTGTTGCCCAGGCTGGAGTGCAGTGGCATGATCATAGCTCACGGCAGCCTCAACTCCTAGGCTCAAGTGATCCTCCTGCTTTGGACTCCCAGAGTGGGGGGATTACAGGGTGAGCCACTGCGCCTGGCCTCAAATCTAGAATTCTTCTGACTAATGGTTTGTACAAGCATTATTAACAGGGTTGGCTCCGTGTGCCCTGCAGCGATGCGAGGAATGTAGAATCTCCGGGCTCCACCTTCAGGCAGTGGCAGATGCCCCTTGTCTACTTGAAGGAGAAAAGGCGGAAAAGGAGGAAGAGGAGACTAGAAAAGGAAGAGAGGTGCACAGGGTGGGTTGGCAGAGTGTCCCTAAAACTGCCTCGTGTACCTCAGTGGCTTGTCCGCTGCCATACCGGCTCGCTTTCCAGTCCTGACCTTCTGACATGAGCAGAGTTCAATATCCAAGCCACAAGGTGTATCCTGGAAATCCAAAACAGTGCAAGCACAGCAGCCCCTGCATGCCTTAAGCCAGGTGAGGAGGTGCCCCTCCTTGCCAGGCCTCAGAGAGGCATCTGATGAAGAAGGAAGTCTCTTGGAGCTCAAGGTGCTGACTCAACAGTGACCACGTGTACTAGGACACTTCACAGGTCAGCCAGTCCAAGTCCTTTGTCTGGGCTGACGTTGCCAATGCCAGGCTCTAGTTAGCAGCAGAGCCAGGCATTTCCTTCCACATCACGTGGCTTCGTAGGGGACCCCAGTTCTCTCATCAAAGATAGGGCAGCTATAGGTGATCATTCCTGGTCCATACCTTGTTGCTTCTCTAATGGCAAATGGTGCCACCATCAACAACTTAGTAACCTGTCCTCTTCAACAGGTACACACAGTGGCATAACACACCTGGGATCCAGAGCAGAACAGGAAGAGGGGCTCCTTGTATGCTCTGACAGCTCTCCTATGCGGAAGTTCTCTTTTTCACAGATCCCCCCCTGCTTGGGCAGTGGGCATGCCCACACTTAATGCACACCTAGCCCCAGCATCCTTGCTGGCCTCTATTTTGGGAGGCAGGTATCCCTGGAGACTCAGTCACTTACATAACCATTTAATTACTACTCCTGTGTAATAGTAAGCAACCATGTGATTATCACTTACTTTTCAGCCAGAGGGTCACTCAGCAGCTGCTAAATCTTAGTCTTAACAGCGACAGTCCCACATCCTATCAAGTGACCGTGAGGACCTCAACAGATTGCATGTCTAATAAACAATACTGCAAGGTCTTTAGGGCTGCTGCCGGACAGCTCCGGGTCACAGCCAGACTTACCCTCTCTCTTGCGAACCAGCTGTAGTTGAGTCTCGTGAATTCTGCAAACCTCTGCTCATAGAGGTGAAGGAGCAGTACCAGGTACAAGCCTGAATTCATCAGCTCATTTTGTGCCTAAATATGGAAAAGAAAGCTCTTAAGTTCATCTATAAATTATTCATGCTACAAATCATGGGGTGAAGGGAAACAAGGCTGAGAGTTGATAAGACATGGGACAAGGGCCCAAGCTCCAGGGCAAGGCCTGCCTGTGGGGACCAGAGGTCAGAGCGGGAGAAGGTCCATCACGGAGGTCATGGCGGCCTCCTCCTCCAATCCTTTGCTACCTAGTGGAGGATGCTGGGAGGAAGATGCATTTTCCAGGCCAGGCTCATACCCACTCCATAGACGTTTATTGAGCAGTTTTATGTGTGCAACGCCTTAAGATGGGTGTTAGGGGGAAACACAGATCTCCCTGCTGGGTCCCTGTCATCTGGCGGCAGGAAAAAGCCTCGTTCGTAAACAGCTCCAGTGCAAGCTGGGTGTGCCGAGTGCTACACCCAAGATGAAAAGAGAAGAAAGGAAGTGGAATATGACATGAGGGCATGTGGGAAGGCTTCCTGGAGGAGGCAGTCTTGGGTGGTCCTTAAAGGCTGGGAGGCTATGAGGGGTGTGAAGTGCCTTCACAAGGCAAGGGCAGAGAGAGCAGATCACTCGGGGGGCAAAGTCCCCACAGATCCACCAGCGGGGCTGGAGGATATGGGAAGTGTGTTTGTTCTGAGTTTAAAAAAAAACTGGGCATAGGCCAGGGAGGTGGGGAGCTGGGGCCGCATTAGACAGAACTGAGTTTGGATGCTGTGTGGGTATGTGAACTGCCGCTGTCTTTGAGCAGAGGAGTAAACAGGATGAGATCTGTGTTGAAAGTTTTCTGTGGGAGACTCTGGGACACAGATGCCACAAGGGGGCTTTTATTTCCTAGATCACTCCTTGGCCCAGACAACGAGGCCCAGACCGTAGTTCTGTTTGTTTCTTCCTTTATAAATGATGGTCTCACGTAAGACCCCTTTCTTCCTCCATCATGGAGCTGGTCCATTATCATTTAACACCCAGGCAGGGTCAGGGACAGTACTGGGACCTCAGGGCCAGCATTTACTTGAGCTCTTACTTGTTTGGTCTGTTTTCTTTCTTTCTTTCTTTTTTTTTTTTGCAATTTTTGGCCAGGGCTGGGTTTGAACCCGCCCCCTCCGGCATATGGGGCCGGCACCCTACTCCTTTGAGCCACAGGTGCCGCCCTGGTCTGTTGTTTTCATGCATGTGTTTTGAAGGCTTCTTTTACCAGGCCTTGTCCATACTTCCTCACAGCTGTCACAGATGTCACCTTTGCAAAAGCCGGTGAACCTCATTTGTCCCTATCATTCCTTTGTTCTCTAACTCCTAAGCAATTTTTTTTTTTTTCCGAGACAAAATCTTGCTCCATTGCCCTGGGCAGAGTACAGTGGCATCATCACAGCTCCCTGCAACCCCAAACTCCTGGGCTTAAGCAATCCTCCTGCCTCAGCCTCCCAAGTAGCTGGGACTATAAGTACCTACCACAATGCCTGGCTAGTTTTCCTATTTTGGGTAGAGATTGAGTCTCAGACCTATTCAGGCTGGTCTCTAACTCCTGACCTCAAACGATCCCCTTGCCTTGACCTCCCAGAATGCTAGGATCACAGGCGTGAGCCACCACGCCTGTCATTTGTTTTTATTTTGTACATCACCTCTTGTACTTGTTGATGTTTTGGCTTTTTCTTAGGAGGTGGATTGTGTTTGTTTTTCTCACTGGTGCTCAGAACAGGTGCTACACGGGGAGAATCCAGCTGTCTGGCTGGCCATGGTGCCTGTCTCAGCTCCTGTGTCTGTGCTTCCAGGCCCCCCTCTTGTTACCCTTCATAGATCTTCAGTAAATCAGGGGTGCTGGTAACAACTCCTCCCCTCTGCAGGGGAGGGAGGGAAGGATCCTTAAGCCTCCATCTGTCCTCATGGCAAATCCCCATGGGGAGGCAGCTTGGGGATTGGCCTGACAGTGCTCAGAAAGCCACCCAGACTTAGGTGACTAAAATCCCAGCAGAGGGCATGCACTTTACATCACCCCAGGAAAGGTGGACCTGTGACTGTGCGCCCAGGATAACGACGAGGGGTGGAAGGTAACATGGCTACCGGCTTGACCCAGTGACCACTTCAGCATCTCATCGTCCTTCCTCCTGTAGCAGCCCGCGCCCCTCCCTGGCCCATCTCTCTGCTGCCTCCGATCCAGGGTAGCTCAGGAAGCTGGCACAGAACACACCTCTCCGGGGCCAAACAGCTGCCAGAAAAGGTGCGGAAGCTGAGCAAGGATGGATGTGCTCTTCCTTCTGAACCAGGGCCAACTCCGGAACTTGGTGACAGCTGGCCCCAAAGTCATTGCTGCAGGCTTCTCCATTGTCCTATAGACCTACCTTTCAAGGCTCAAGTCCGCTGTCCTTAGCGGTTAGCCTCCTATTTTTAGCCTTTGGTCATGTTTTCTGTGCCCTGCTAACCTTGGCCTAGAGCGGGCAGAGAGCAAGTTGCTTATTTTCACCTTTTCTGTTTTAACCGCCTCCTGCCACCATCCCCGTGAGGTGGCACCTGCCGCCTCCTGTAAGGATGGTCTTGCCAGCCACCTCCTCTGGGAAGTCCTCCTAACATGCTCTGGCTCCTCCGCACCAACCCTGTTTGTTTCCTGAGCTTTGGCTTCCTCCTGTCAGCCACCCGGCTCCTCGCCAGCCAGCCTTTATGCTCAGAGAGACTCTGCCACATAATGGCAAATCAATCAGCTAGAAAATGGCTTGGAACTATCAGGTTTGTCAAAGCATTCAGGGAAATCATTTACTTTTTATGACTCAATAAGGCCCAGAGGCATGCAGATGGGAAAATATCCACTAATGTTTTCTGCAGATAATTTGAAAAGTCACTTCTAGCAGATTGTGTCTCTTCTCTAGTCTGTGGGAGGGAACCTGTCACGCGGTATCATAAATCTAGCCGGCTAGGCCTTTATGCGCGCCCTTTGCAGAACTTGCCATGCTGGGGCCACCAATCAGAGCAGGAGTTGGATAGTCAACTCGGAGCCATCCTTTATACTCCTGAGCCACAAGTGGGAGGATTTGGTAACAGAAGGAGTTCCGCGGTGTTTCTTCGGCAAGGCCAAGCGAGCCAGGTTTGGAGTGTTATTTATTGGGGCTACTCTGACCCTCTCCTCCCTCTGCCCAGTTGCATCTCACTTTGACTCCCACACGGAGCTGCCTTTGTGCACTGACTGAAGGGGTAGGGGTCGTAGGAGGGGTGGGGACAGCAACGAGGGGGAAGGCGTGTGAAGCAGTGGACAGGGCTCTGCAGAGCTCAGCTGCCTGCCAGCTGTTTTCCCCTCTCCATCTTGTTAAGATTCAATTCATTTTGGCCAAAAGATTTGCTGCTGATGGAAATTCTTAGTATAATCCACCTGAAGAAGCTGACAGCCTGGCTGAACTTTTTTTTTTATTAAATCATAGCTGTGTGCATTAATGCAATCACAGGGCACCATGCACTGGTTTTATAGACCATTTGACACGTTTTCATCACACTGGTTAACATAGCCTTCCTGGCATTTTCTTAGTTATTGTGTTAAGACATTTATCTTCTACATTTAGTAAGTTTCACATATACCCAGGCTGAACATTTTGTGAAGGCTTCATATGTGTTCAAGAGATGCTCCCAGGTCTGAAGGTGATTAGGTGACTGTGTGTGTCCAAGGACATCTGTCCTTGGCTGAGATGGAGCCAGGCCAGGCCTGTGCTTCAGAGCAATGACAGCCAGAGTCCTCTGAGACCCTTCTAGGTGGCAGAGCAAAGATGGCAGAAGCATGTCCCTGTGCTCAATGGGTCTGGGCCACTGGAGTGCGCCTTACCCAGAAGCTGGGCAGCCAGGGGCCATTGGGGTAAAGACTTTTAGCTCTGCAGGGCCATACTGACTTCATTTATAAACTGGGAGAAGTAACCTCTGTTCTGTCTCTTTCCCCAAAGTGTTATGGCAAAATGAGTGGTATTTCATAAAATAAAAACATCCTACAAGAGGCAAGAGTTAAAGGCTGGATAGATAAATTTACCACCGATACAACACCTTATTCCATAATGCACTTTCTTTTCTTTTTTTTTAATATTCCTTTTTTTTTTTTTCCTTTAGAGACAGAGTCTCACTTTGTCACCCTTGGTAGAGGGCTGTGGTGTCACAGCTTACAGCAACCTCCAACCCCTGGGCTTAGGCAATTCTCTTCCCTCAGCCTCCCGAGTAGCTGGGACCACAGGAGCCCGCCACAATGCCCGGCTATTGTTTGTTGCAGTTTGGCCGGGGCTGGGCTTGAACCCGTCACCCTTGGTATATGGGGCCAGCGCCCTACCCACTGAGTCACAGGCACTGCCCCATAATGCACTTTCAATGTTATGAATTATTCCAATAAATCTTTACTGATGTCCTTTATATAATTTCCTTTTTAATAAAAAACAAGATCCAAAAAAAAAGGCCGGATAGATAAATCAGGCATCAGATCCGTGAGAGCAAAGCCTACGTCTGTCTTGCTTGTTCCTGTATTCCTGGAACCTAGCCCAGTGCCTCATGTATGTGCTCAACAAATAAATAAATGCACAGATACAACAATGAGAAAAAAATGTCAAATTTGGGATCTGACAGTGTGGCCCATTCAGGCACAATTTTGGTGCTCTAACTTTAACATGCATCAGAAATACTGAGAGGGCCTTTTAAAGCACAGCTGCTGGGCCCTGCTGCCCTCTTCTTCCCTGAGTTTCTGATTCAGTGGGTTTGGGGTCAGGCTCAAGAGCATACACTTCTAACAGGTCCCAGGGTGACGCCCATGCTCCCGTCTGAGGACCACCTATCTTTGAGAATCGCTGCTTTAAATGAGTGGGCAGCCAATAAGCCGAATCTGGTTTGAGGATGTGCTCTGGGTGGATGGAAGGAAGAAAAGAAGTCAGAGAAAAGTCAGAAAAGAAGAACATGAACATTTTTAGTTTGGGGAGAATGGTCCATTTTGCTACAGTTGCCACCATTCCCACCTGCATGACCCCTGGAAGATTCCAGTCATTTGTTACCTGCCTGGACTTTATGGTATTTGAATGTATAACCTGTGACCTAAACTTAAACTCATTTTCTCCTGGCCATTTGGGAGCGAGGAATATTATCTGGATCTCTGCATGTAACTCTCCAGTTCCTCCTTCTACTCAAAAATCGAGGACCCAGCTAGAATCACATATGAGTCCTACTTCCAGATTAAGGTGAATGGTCACAGGTTATGTGGCACTGCCCCAGCACAGTGCTACCGAACCTGGGTAGAGGGTACTGAATGCCTAGTGGCCCTAATTATCAGGTGTTCTTGAGTAAGAGGGAAGGACACTACTACAGGCCCTGACAGGCCTGAGATTAGACTGCCAGGTGCCAGCGTCCCAGGTCCTAGGGACCCACAGCTGGTTTGCTCTAATGGGTCACTCTCCAGAAAGCTGATCGGAATCCAGCCGCATGAGACCTAGTAACAACCCAAGACCCCATGAGGCCCCTCCTGGAACCAGCGATGTCAGAGGGACAAAAGGATAGTCAGATTGCAACGCCCTGTTAGGCCCTGTGAGCAGCATTTGTCCTGCTGGCATCAGAGGTGTAGAACCAAAGTAGGAAAACCAGCTCTGTCATGAGCCCCTTGGCACCCTCCGCAACCACTGATGGTGCAGAGGGCATGGAAAGGACTGTGAGCAGCTTCCGGTGAAGCATCTGACTCAGATGCCTCAGACTTCACCCCAAGGGTGGGGGATAGAGGACCCACTCTTTTCCCTTCCTGCTCTTAAGCCATGTCCCCTGCAGGAGGGCTGTCTCTGGTCTTGAGAATCTGGTGTCAAGCCAGACCCCTCTGCAGCTGTTCCTGCAGCTGTGTGTGTGGCCCTTGCTTTGGCCTCACAGAACGTGGTCACAGCCAGGTCACCATCATCCCTGATGAAAGGTCTGTGTACCGAGTCCCCTCCAGCAGAGTGATGTTCAGCAGGTGCTCAATATGTGCTCTAAAAGCTTGTCCAACTTTTATGTGTATTTTGCCACAATTAAAAAAAAAAAGATTGACTGGGCGCCTGTAGTCCCAGCTACTCGGGAGGCTGAGGCAAGAGAATTGTGGAAGCCCAGGAGTTGGAGGTTGCTGTGAGCCGTGTGATGTCATGGCACTCTACCTGAGGGCGGTACAGTGAGACTCTGTCTCTACAAAAAAAAAAAAAAAAATTGACTCTGGCCCCATATACCGAGGGTGACAGGTTCAAACCCGGCTCCGGCCAAACTGCAACAAAAAAATAGCCGGACGTTGTGGTGGGTGCCGGTAGTCCCAGCTACTTGGGAGGCTGAGGCAAGAGAATTGCCCAAGCCCAAGAGCTGGAGGTTGCTGTGAGCTGTGACACTATGGCAATCTATCAAGGGCGACAAAGTAAGACTCTGTCTCTAAAAAATAATAATAAAAAATAAATATAAAAATTGATACCTGGCCCCGTCCCAGACCGATTAAATCAGAATCTCTGGGGTTAGGCCTAAGCATCAGCATTTTAATGGGGGAGGAGGGAAGACCTGTATTGAAGTGTTCAAAGCTGTCATTTGGGCCGGCAAGTTATGTGTGTGATTTTTGAGTGATTTTTATAATTAAAGAAAATTATAATTAAAAAAAAAAAAACCAAAAAAATCTAAGTGAGAAAATACGTAATAGTGAATTAGCTGAGGTCACGTGAGAGGCCAGCTGAGCTGGAGCCAGTTCCAGACCTCTTTTGGCTTTGTGGATGTCTAGATTTGGCACCAGCTACCTCGCTCCCCAAGAAGGGATTCACTTGCCAAGGGGTGACCAGCAGGAAACCAGAGGCTGGTGTCTGTTCTGCTGCTCTGCTGGGCATGTGTGACGTGGCTGCCTTCCTCTCCCGAAGGCCACAGGCTGTTGGTGGCTTTCCCTTAGCTCCAGCTCTCCCGACCCTGGTAAGAGCCGCCTCCTCCTCACTTCCGGCCAGGGAGCCAGAAGCATCCTGAGACGGCGAGTCTCAGGATGCTTCCTCACCCCTTCTTGTTTTCTTTCGCTGGCCACCTCCCCCCATCATTCGGCTCTTCGTGCTCACCGCCTTTGAGCGTGTTGCCATCTCTTTCCTCACCAGGCCCCAGCTGACACAGTTACCCACACGGTTCTTTCTAGAATGTACTTACTACCATTAGCTCAACTGAGAGGATGCAGTGAGGCCAAGGGTATGGGGATGACCCCGTGGGGGCGGTTGGCGGTATTTGTTCAGTGATGGACTTCAGCCTGGTCCCTGGAGCACTTGGTGTCCTTCCTGAGTGCTGGGCAGATTGGGCATCTCTGTGGCCCTAACGTGGCGGCTCTCATTGACTGACCCAGACACTCTATCTACAGGGTGATGGACTCAGGTCTTGTCTTACCTCCAACCCTGTGAGGGCCCACTTGCTACAGATGAGAGAACCGAGGTCTAGGGAGTTTATGTAGTTGTTTTCCCCAAGGCCACAGAGCGACTCTGGGGAAAAGAATAAGGTTTGGGCTCACATCTTAATTGAAGCTGGTCTTCTCAGTGGGACAGGCTGTCTCAGGCTATACGAGAGCAAACGTTTTAGTACAAAGAGACCAATTTGCTGTTATTGGGTCAATTCTACAAACACCACTGGTAAACAAAAATTATTTGGTGACAGCAATTTAGCAGAGGGAGAACACGGAAAGGCTTAGGACCAAAAGGTATCTTTGCTGGACTGTGTATTCATTCCCCTGGGCTACACTGGTGATTATGACGTCTGTGACAACTGCAGATCATTCTGGCAGTATGCTGGGTAACCCAGTCTCATGGGGACATGATCTCAGAAAGTCCTGTCTACACCCTGGCTGGCACTCTGACCTCAGGCTTTCAGAGGACCTGGTTCCTTTTCATATTTTGACTCCAGTATGTTCTGAGTCCAAGAATGTGAGTTGCTCTGTTTCTAATCTGAGATCTTAGTGCCTGGCAATTATGACTGAGTGACGTGAGACCTTCAGGCTGCAAAATACTGAATTCATTTCTCAAGAAATCCTCTTTTTCTCTCTTCTCCCTCTTTCCTTCTACCTTCTTTTCCTTCCTCCTTCTCACTTCCTTCCTTCCTTTTGTTTTTTTTTGAGACAAGAGTCTCATTTGGTCACCCTCGGTAGAGTGCTGTGGCATCTTAGCTCACAGCAACCTCAAAGTCTTCTGTTCAAGTGATCCTCTTGCCTCAGCCTCCCAAGTAGCTGGGTCTTCAGGTGCCTGCCACAATGCCTGGCTATTTTTCAGAGATGGGGTCTCACTCTGGCTCAGGCTGGTCTTGAACCTATGAGCTCAGGCAAGCTTCCTGCCTCAGGTAGCTTGGGATTACAGGCATGAGCCACCATCCCTGGCCTCTTCCTTTCTTTTTTGACACAGAGATTTATTACATTGCCTGGGATGATCTCAAACTCCTGGGCACCACAATCTTCCTGCCTGAGCCTCCCAAGAAGCTGGGCCTACAGACTCATGCTACCAGACCCAGTTTAGTTTTTTTTTTTTTTTTTTGCAGTTTTTGGCCAGGGCTGGGATTGAACTCATCACCTGGAGCACATGGGGCCGGCGTGCTATTCCTTGAGTCACAGAGGCCACCCCCAATTCAGTTTTAGTGGTTTTCTTGGTGATATCTTTAAGCTCTAAGATTCTTCCCTCAAATGTGTCCAGTCTGCTAATAAGCCTAGCAAAGGCATTCTTTATTTCTATTACAGTGTTTTTGATCCCTAATATTTCTTTTCATTTCTTTCCTTTTTTTTTTCTGTACACTATTGATTAGAAAATTTTTTTTTCTTTTTTCTCTTTGTTTAGAGATGGGATCCCGCTGTGTTCCCAAGCCTAGACTTGAACTCCTAAGCTCAAATGATACTCCCACCACAGCCTCCCGAGTAGCTGGGACTACAGGCATGTGCCACCATGCTTGGCTCTAGTATTTTTCTTTCTCACGTCCATCTCTCTGCTTGCTTTGCCCATTTGTTGCTGCATTCTGTCCACTTTATCCATTAGAGCTCTTAGCATATTAATCACAGTTGTTTTAAATTCCTGGCATGATAATTCTAACACCCCTGCCACATCCGAATCTGTTTTTGATGCTCACTCCATCTCTTCCAACTGTGTTTTTTACCTTTTAGTGTGCCTTGTAATTTTTGGTTTGATAGCCAGACATCATGTACTGGGTAAAAGAAACGCCTACAAATAGGCTTTTAGCAATGTGCTGGTAAGGTGTGGGAGGAGGGAAGGATTCAACAGTCCCCTGAGTGGCCTCAGTCTTAGTGAGCCTGTGTCTCTGGACGTGAACTTCCCAAGTACTTCTCAGCCCCTCTCAGGTTGGCTAGAGGCACTGGGGTTGAGTATTTCTCTTCCTCCAGATAGGTTTGGCTCTGATAAAACCTGAAAAGGTTAGGCTCTGGTTAAATAGTTTCTTCTGAGGACAGACTTTATTAAAAAGAACAGAATGCTCTGATGTATAACAAAAAATCCTATCCCTTCCTCTGTCAGAAGCATGAAGGGTTTTTCTCTGATATTTATTGTAAGAATCTGGTTGAGCTCCTGGAGGTAAAACTTACAAAGATGTGGGGACACCCCTATGCCTGGGTCCCCCTGGAGTTTTTGACTCTCAGATTTGACTACCCTGAGCCTCTGGCAATTCATTAATTATGGTTTAGGTCTCCCTTCCCCACATGGTTCCCACAGCGGATTCTGCTTACCAGTCTCTGCTCCGGTTAGTTATGATTATCCACCCATCTGTCTCTCTTTAGGAGCAGAAGTTTGCCCTATGACCTCACTTCTCTTATGGATTTAAGAAGAGTTATTGATTTTGCAATTTGTTCAGCTTTTTACTTATTGTTAGGATGGAATAATGCCATCCAAGCTCCTTACACGCAGGATTGGAAAGCATATTAAGTCTTTGAAATTCAGTGTGTACTTAATATAAAATTAGGTGACATTTTACTTTCTGTTATGTTTGATACTGCATCTTTGAAATTCATTGTGTATTTAACACTTATAGCACATGCTGATTAGAACAAGCCACCAGCTTAGTAGCCACAAAAGCCTTCTGGCTTCCATCTTGGACAGTATAGTAGAAGATCCTTTGCCTGAGAATTGGGCATCACCTTAGCGCCTGAGGTTAACTAACTTTTTCACAGTATTAGAAATACAATCCAGGGCGGCGCCTGTGGCTCAGTGAGTAGGGCACCGGCCCCATGTACCAAGGGTGGTGGGTTTGAACACAGCCCCGGCCAAACTGCAACAAAAAATAGCTGGGCGTTGTGGTGGGCGCCTGTAGTCCCAGCTGCTCGAGAGGCTGAGGCAGGAGAATCGCGTAAGCCCAGGAGTTGGAGGTTGCTGTGAGTCCTGTGATGTCATGGCACTCTACCGAGGGAGGTAAAGTGCCTCTACAAAAAAAAAAGAAAAGAAAAGAAATACAATCCAAATGCTTCAGGAGTTAATTCATTAGATGTTAAAAAGTACACAGCAGGCCAGCGGCTTACACCTGTAATCCTAGCACTCTGACAGGCTGAGGCAGGCAGAAAGCTTGAGCTCAGGAGTTCAAGACCAGCCTAAGCAAGAGATCTTATCTCTAATAAAAAAAATAGAAAAACTAGGTGGGCCTCATGGTGGGCGCCTGTAGTCCCAGCTACATAGGAAGCTGAGGCAAGAGGATCGCTTAAACCCAGGAGTCTGAGGTTGCTGTGAGTTATGACACTATGATACTCTACCTAGGGTGACAGAGTGAGACTCTCTCAAAAAATGTTTTAAAAATTAGAAAAAACAGGGCCAGGTGCTGTGGCTCACACCTGTAATCCTAGCACTCTAGGACACCAGGGTGGGTAGATTGCCTGAGCTCAGGAGTTTGGGAGCAGCCTGAGCAAGAGCAAGATTCCCATCTCTCTTAAAAAAAAAAAATAGCTGGTGACTACAGGCATTGTGGCCAGTGCCTGTAGTCCCAGCTACTTGGGAGGCTGAGGCAAGAGGATCACTTGAATCCAAGAGTTAGAGGTTGCTGTGAGCTATGATGCCATAGCACTCTACTGAGGGTGACAAAATCAGACTCTGTCTCAAAAAAAAAAAATTAAAAAAAATAAAAGGTACACAGTAGGCATTTTACTATGTGTTTATTAACCTTAGGTAAAGCAGTTCCTTCTTACTCCAGAGTTACCTGATGTTTAAATTACTTCCCAGACCCTAACTTTTTTTTTTCTCTTATGGTTATTAAATTAAAAATTACCTACAGGGTACAATGTGAACTACTTGGGTAATGAGTACACCAGACCCCACTGCTGTAATACAATATATACTTGTAATAGAATCCAACTTGTACTCCCTAAATCTATTAAGATAACATACAAATAAACTTAAATTACTTCAGCAAATTTGGGTGTGGAGCTTGTAAGACTTTTTGCTATTTCTGTGGTCCAGTTGGCCACTGCATCTTCCTGCTTTTGTCCCTGACAGCAGAGGACAACCCAGGACCACCAAGACTTTTCAATTCTGCAAATCACGAATTAGTGACAGACCTTCTCAAGGAGAGATACACAGACATTCTCAGACTCACACCACACACAGCCTTTTACACTCCTTAGATAGGGAAAGTGAGCATCTACCTGCCCTCTACCTTTAACCAACTGTAGCCCATGGAGGCAGAGTGGGCTCCAGGGCTCCCTACCTGGGACTGCTGATGCTTCTGGTAGAAGTCAGTCATATTAAAGTCATCCAGGTCGACCAGCAGGCTTTGTTTACACATCTCACAGGTCTTCACAGTGCCAAGATCTGCTCCTTCAATTACATAAAGAATTATGTGGTACATATGACCAGGCGTCTGTTTGTGTTGGCATTTTAAACAGGTGATATTTTGAAAGTAAATTTGTGTGTGTTATGAATTCTGAGCTTCAGTGAGTGACCTTCATTTAAAATTAGCCTTCTTCTGTAGAAAATGAGCTTGAATCTGAGAACTAAAAAATTTCCTTGGCAATCATTTATTATGCAAGCTTCCCAGAAGTGAAATTCCTGTAACTTTTAAATAACAGATCTTGCTTTCTATTTAAATATAAACGTGATGGTTCATAAAATTGAAATTGCTACGCAGGGGCTCAGAATCTGTAACACAGGTGTGACAGAAAGTGTGAATACCGGTCCTATTTTCTTTTTTTCTTATAAACCTTACACAGGTCTGAGTAAATAAATTAGCAAGGGCCAAATATGTGGCAGAAGTTATTCTTCATCAATGGCATCAAAAACCTGCCTTTACTCCCGCCCAGATGACAGTCCCACCCCGGGAAGGTAAGAGAGCCACGTGCCACGGGTGGGTACCAGTTACAGGAGCATCCAGGGCCCGGCACTGAAGTCAGAGCTCAGCCTCACTTGGAGAAATGGGAGAAGGCTTCCTTGGTTGCTATTTTCATACAAACATGCAGTTACATCAGCAGTTTTCCTCCCCTTATCCTGTTCCCCACTGCAGAGTGGGAGATGCAGAACTGTGGCTGTTCTGTCTGAGCAAACACCCTGCCCTCCCTTTTGTCCCCTTGGTTGCTGCATTTTAGCTAATAACGTACTAGCGTTCACTTGTTAGTCACCTGTGTCTATTAGGTAAAGACAGGGCTTGTGCAGCTTTATACCTCAGTTCTACTTCACCACTGGGGACAGAAAATAGTAAATTATAATAAAGACTTTCAAAGGGCAAGGACAAACGGTAATCCCTAATCTGCATTTTGTCTGCTTGTTTTTTTCTTTTTCTTTTTTTTTTTTTTTAGGCATCCTTCAGTGATGCTTTAGGTAATTGAATGTCCCTTGTATCTGGAAGTCTAAGCCTGGGGAACATCCCTATATTAACATTGGCATTTATGGGCATTTAGCAGCATCTTCATGATGTTCCATGGGCACATTTTTCTATGCTAGATGTTTAATTGGCCCAAATTTCTAGGAGGATAACGCATTGTACGGCACTTGGTCCCTCGTTCTCTGAAGGACTGGATACTTTCCTGGTTATGTGGACATGCATTTAAGCATCTTGATTGGCGGCCTTGTATTTCTCATGCTAGGGAAGATGCAAAATGGAAAAGAGCTTCAGAGACGAGAGCGTTAATAGGATTATCCATGTGCTCATTCTCTGATTAAATGGTGTGCTGTCCTTGGTGAGCAGACACACAACGTCCCATGGGGACAGTAAAGCTCCAGGTGTCCCAGGTGGCCCGGAATAGTGATAACAGGACTTGGAGCAGGACAGGGAAGAGGAGAGAAATAGAATCTGGCCATGGGGTAAAATGTTTTCACAGAGGTGCGTCTGAAAGGCTGAGCAGCTATTTTCTGATCAAGTTGCTCTTTGCATTGATGTTCCGTGTGTTTTGTTAAAGTTGCTCTCATTCCTAAAGCCATGTTTTAAAGAAACCTTCTGTTCTCTGCCAAGAACTACAGCCGCCCGACTGATGTGGCTGTATTTGGGTTATAACCTCCCCAGGGAGCTGAGAAGGGGCTGCACACCCAGTTAAAAGATCTGTTAGGGAGCTGTCAAAATCAGCACATGGAAATATCTTTATCTAACACGGTTCTAGAAAATCAGATTGGTGCTCCTTTCTTACCCCTTCTGAAAAAAGAGCAGCCTTGCTTAGTTTCTGTGGTGATACCCCTTCCCCTCCTCAAATAAAAGGGAGTGGAGTTGTGTGAGCTGTGGGGGGGTGGGGAGGATGTCTCTGAATTACTTAAATTATTTTTGCTAAGCTTCCATCACCGACTCATTTCTTCTGGTTCCTTCCTCCTGGGAGGTGATCTTAGCATCTCTGCTCAGGTCTCAAGCAGGAGTGGGATTCAATGGCATCTATTTCCAGGATTCTTCTCTCAGACTTGAAAAAAAACTCATTTCCCTCCCAGAATTTGAAGATAGCATTTATGAGCAAGAACCCTGAGCTCAGCCACGTGTCCCTGTGTTACTGTTCTGCAGGGAGAGTGAGCGGATGACAGGGCTCCGAGGCCCACACTGTGGTGTCTCATATTAATTATATGCCACGGCACGTTTGCTGGCTTCCTCTCCCGCCTACCTGATGTTATTTTCACTTTCAGCCACTTTTTCAGGCACTCCTGATGAACAAACTTCAGGCTTCCCACACAGCCACAGGGCTCCAGGAGGGGGTTGCTTGGGGAACCCCCAGCTATCTGACAGATGCGACACAAGTCTCCTTCCTCCTCGGAGTCCTCCTCCAGGAGACTAAATAGAAAACAAGCTCTCGTGACCAGGAGTCTACACATTTGTAGTTTTCACAAACACTAGTTCCCAGGGCACTAGTGGGAAAAGGAAGTGGGAGCTATCCTAGGGCTCCCCAAGGTCCCACAGCCCCCGCTGAGTGGCCTCTGATACGGCCACTAATGATACATGTGTGAATTCTTGTTTTATTATTATTATTGTTATTTTTGCAGTTTTTGGTCGGGGCCAGGTTTGAACCTGCCGCCTCTGGTATGTAGGGCCGGCGCCCTACTCCTTGAGCCACAGGTGCCGCCCAGAATTCTTGTTTTATATCAGGCTCCTTTGCAGTTGTTGGTATGTGTGTGCTAATCGCGGGGGACCAGTGCTGCCACCACAAATCAAGAGGAGGAGGAAAAGTCTCCAAAGGGAAATGGGGTAGAGGCTGGGCTCCCCCTCCCTGTACTGGTGTTCTATTGGCTGTGTGGTATATTGGTGAGCACAGGGCATTCCTGGTCAGGGGCCTGAGTCTGAGGCCTGCCTCTAAAACCTGTGAGCCATGTGACCTTGGACAAGTCCCTTAATCTTCCTGGGACCCTGTTTCCTCATCTGCAAAATGAGGGTCATGGTGATAACATCACTGCCACCTGCTTCACATAATCGCGGGTAGACTAGAAGTGTGATGATGGTAAGCATGGTTTGCAAACTGTAAAGTGCAACCAGTATTTGCACTTTACTGGTCCACTCGGTAGATGTTGGTTCCGATGAATAATGAACCAACAAACCTGGACACAAACTCACTGAGAACATAACACATGCCAGCAAATGATGTCAATATTCCAGAATGTAAACTGCTAGAATCTGATGACGACAAGAAGTAATGAAAATGTAAGCAGAGATGTGTGCATCTAATAAATGGTGAGTGAGGAGTAGCTGGTCAATGTTCACGGTGGGAGATGCTGAGAACCCTAAGGCTATTTTTTTCTTTAGAATTTTTTTCTCCCATGGGACTGGGTGCTGTCTGATTAAGGAAAGGAAACTGATAGGAGACTAAAATCAAAGGAAAGGAAGAAATGAACATTATGGTGGATATAGGAATACATGGGGTATTTCTGGCCAGGCCCTGTGGGTCACACCTATAATCCCAGCACTCTGGGAAGCTGAGGCGGGCAGATAGCTTGAGCTTAGGAGTTCAAGACCAGCCTGAGCAAGATTGAGACCCTGTCTCCACTAAAAATAGAAAAAACTAGCCAGGTATAGAAGCAGGTGCCTGTAGTCCCAGGTACTCAGGAGGCTGAGGCAAGACAATTGCTCAGGCCCAAGAGCTTGAGGTTGCTGTGAGTTGTGACACTGCAACTCTGTCTCCCCCCCAAAAAAGGAAAAAATAAAGAAAGAAATACATGCTTGGTCTCTTGAGAGAACTTTTCCCCAAATAAGGGGGAAGAAAAAGGACCTTCCCTCACAGAAGTTTAATGAGAAGGAGCAGAATTATAATTTTCCATTATGGATATTCTGAATAATTTAAAAATATTTTCAATATGGAGATTTCAATATATTTTCCATATTTTCCTAAGTAATCTGGAAGAATGAGTATACAGTGGAATAAATGTCCCCAACGGATGAAGGTAAACTATAGGGCGATCTTGCAAGTTTGAGAAGGGAAGCAGAAAACTGGCAGAAGACTTTTACTTCAGGTAAGTGCAAAGTAGTGCTTTTGGAAATAAGTGATTTAAATCAGCGGTTTCCAAATGAAAATAAATGGTCATCAGGTTCACCAGTAGGAACTTTCTAAGCAGGCTCCACCCTTAGACATCCTGGTTTAGTACCTGGGGCCCAGGAATCCGCATGTTATGATGGTCATCGCAGCCTGAATACCACTGATCTCAACGGTAGGATCAAGGTGAACTTTTTATAGTCAATAAATACTTGATTCCTGGCTCAGCACCTATAACTCAGCGGCTAGGGCACCAGCCACAAACACCAGAGCTGGCAGGTTCGAATCCAGCCTAGGCCTGACAAACGACAACTACAACCAAAAATAGCCAGCGTTGTGGTGAGCACTTATAGTCCCAGCTACTTGGGAGGCTGAGGCAAGAGAATTGCTTAAGCCTAAGAGTTGGAGGTTGCTGTGAGCTGTGACACCACAGTACTCTATTGAAGGCAACACAATGAGACTCTGTCTCTAAAAAAAACAATAAATACTTGATTCCTAACTTACAGTCCTCCATCTTCTCAAAGGTATTAGTTGGAATCCACTGACATTTTTTATTTTAAAGAAAAGTGAAGGAGAGACAGAAAAGAAAACTCGGGTGTAAAGTCGTCACCCCAGAGTAAGTGCTCTACAATACTCCGGTGTGCTAACTTCTGTCATTACTTCTGTGCACATAATTTTTTAGAGTTGAGGCTGCTCTTAGGATTAATTAGCTCAAGATAGGAGGCTCAGCACTCCTATTAATCTCCTTTCCCACACAAATCTCTTAAAAAGACCAAAAAAAGATAATTATGTGAAATGAATCCGCAATAGTACAGGAAAACAAGCAGTCCAGAAAGAATGAGGGATTCCTGGAAGGCAGATGTCAATATCAAGGCACTGACAACAGGAGAGGAAAAATCGCAGCCCAACTTCAGACATGCTCACGGAGCAGGCCCCTGAGAAGGAAGGGCAGCCCCAGAGACACCCCAGCCTCGGGCTACACCTGAGATGGGCACTTGTGAAGGTAACTAGTCTAGACTGCATCAACACAGTGGGGCCAGCCCTGTCCCCCTTCAGCTATCTGGGCAGCAGGCAGTGACAAGGCCTCTCCCCAGGTGAGTGCTCTGCAGCTGGCGCTAAACAAAGGGAACTCTTCAGAAAGGCCAAAGTTTTTAAAAAGTTCATTGTTATTTTCCATTTACACAAGACTTCCCATTTAAGGAAGCGATCTCAGAGGAAGCAGACACTCGAATGCTGGGGACAGTTGGTGAGGTCAGTTCCCCCTCTCTACTGAACAGCCCATTCATTCCTTCATCAAAGATTGGGACCGGCTGCCACATGTGGAAACCGACAGTGTGAATGAGAGGGGACAAGAAAGAGAAGCTAACTGACGCTAGAGGAAATACCAATAGTTCAGGAAATGGAGGAGATCATTCTCAGGAAAATTCCAGAGGATATTGCCAGCTGTCACATAAAAGGAACAACCAGAGAGAGACAAGGATTTCTGGGTTAATTTAAAAGAATGTAGGGGAGGGGACGGGAGTGGGGGTGGGGAGGAGGATGGGTGGAGGGAGAGTAATTGGTGGGACCACACCTCCCGTGCATCTTACAAGGGTACATGTGAAACTTATTAAAGGTAGAATATAAATGTCTTAACACAATAACCAAGAAAATGCCGTGAAGGCTATGTTAACCAATTTGATGAAAACATTTCAAATTGTATACAAAACCAGCACATTGTACCCCATGATTGCATTAATGTACACAGCTATGATTTAATAATAATAATAATAAAGAATGTGGGGGCGGTGCTGGTGGCTCAGTGGGTAGGGCACTGGCCCCATATACCAAGGGTGGTGGGTTCAAACCTGGCCCCAGCCAAACTGCAACAACAACAACAACAAAAAAGAATGTGATTAACCAAAACTTCAAGATGTAACAATATTAAAGGACAAAATATAATCAGGGCTAGAAAGCTATAAACTGATCAACCCTCCAGGAAGAGATCAGTCCTGAGCCTTCAGGCACCACGTGAAAGCGAAATTCTTACAAGTACTAAGGAGAATGGGAGAGTCCAGATCACAGGGGGAGAGTTTAATAAATCTCTTTCAGAAATTGACAAATTCAATAGAAAAGAATAAAGTATAGAGGATTTTAATACATATTTTTAATATATCTGTGCCAACAAAGAAAGACTAGAGAATATATAACCTTTTCCAGTGCCATCGCATATTTATACATATTGAATATGTACTGAGGTACAAAAAAAATACAAGTCACATTTTCTGAAATCACAATGCAATTAAATTTGGATGGGTTATAAACATTTTTAAAAGCAGTATGATAAAGGGAGACTTACAATATCAAATATTTGTAAAAATTCACGGATCTATAATAAGTAAAAATGTATCATTGATGTAATATTTCAGGCAGACTAATGGAACAGAAGTAAAAGTCCAAAAACAGAATGATAAGGATAGTGTATGCCAAAAAAGGCTTTTTTTTTTTGAGACAGAGTCTCAGTTTGTTGCACTTGGTAGAGTTGGTAGAGTGCTGTGGTGTCATAGCTCACAGCAACCTCAAGACTCTGTGCACACATGATTCTCTTACCTCAGCCTCCCGAGTAGCTGGGACTACAGGCGGCTGCCACAATGTCCAGCTATTTTTTTCAGAGATGGGTTCTCCCTCTTGCTCAGGCTGGTCTTGAACCCATGAGCTCAGGCAATCCACCTGCCTCAGCCTCCCAGAGTGCTAGGATTACAGGCATGAGCCACCATGCCCGGCTTGCATTTCAAATTAGTTAGGAAAGGATAGACTAATAGTGAGACCACTGGCTAAATAGTTGAAAAAAAAGATCTTAAAACCCCAGCCCATGCATCTTCATATTCCATATGAATTTAAGTGTAGCTACCACATATTAACTGCTTCCAGTGTGCTATGTACTCTATAACACATAAACGTTTAAAACCTCATTTAATGTTCACTGTTCTTTGAGGAGTACACGTTGTTATTTCTATATTCTGGATGGGAAAACAGATTTTTAAAAATGAAGGAACTTGCCTAGAATCACAGAGCTAATAGTTGATAGAATCAGGAATCAAATCTAGACCCAAAAGACAATAAAGCTCATGTTTTTAATGTCTCTGACATGTAAAATGAGAATACACCAACAATACTACAAGAAAATAATTATGGACACGTGTGTGAGCATTAGAGTTTCTAATCATGGCACCAAATGCAAAAGCCAACACCGCCAGCTCTGACTGCAAATGATCTTAAAATCATACTATGTCAAAAACATCGTGTACATAAAATATAAAGTGAATAGAACAGGAAAAGTGTCTGCACAATAGTTGACAGAGAATTTATATAGATTTTGTAAAAGGAATGTTTACATATTCTAGTAGATAAAAACAATACCAACATCCCGATAGAAGAATGGCCAAAGGCCACAGTCAGGCAATTACAAACAAAGAAAGGCAGATTAACGATAAATGGAAAAAGTTCAGAGTTTACTTTATTCTGCTAATAAGCACAAAATTTACAAATTAAACTAAGATAATTTTGGGCTAATCATTGGCAAACGTTAAAAAGAATGGAAATCCCTGGACTTGGCAAGCACGTGGAGAAAGAGGACTCTCATAAAATAGTGATGAGATTGCTAACGGGTAGAACTTTCCCGCAGAGTGATTTGGCAATATACATTGAGAGCCTTGACAATGTTCATTCCCTTTCATCCACAATTATACATTTAAGAAGTTATTCGAATTAAGTCTTTAATTCGAAAAATGCCATAGCCTTCCTGGCATTTTCTTAGTTATTGTGTTAAGACGTTTATATTCTACATTTAGTAAGTTTCACCTATACCTTTGTAAGATGCACCACAAGTGTAATCCCACCAATCGCCCTTCCTCCGCCCCCTCCCCCCTCCCTCCCCTCCTTTTCCCCCTTCCCCCTATTCTTGGGTTATAGTTTCATAGTTGAACATATGATCAACATATAATTTGATCATATGTTAAAAAATGATCAAATTATAACCGTAAGTAGCCCTCAAAAATTTATATAACTATGTAAAATAAGGAGAGTATCAAAAAATATAGGGTTTGGAAAGATCCACGTTCACAATTGAAATGAATTTCTACTATGAAATTTTTACTGTGAAAGAAAACCGTAAATGAACTACAGACAAAATATAGAAATTAATAAGGTTTAGCAAAATTATAGATAAAACATATAGCAAATTGGATTTCTGTACATCAGCAACAAAGAGTTAGATTTTAAATTGTTTCAGTTGTAAACAACAACAAATAAAAGAACCAAGGGACTTCTATCAAACAAAAGACTTTCATGAAGAAAATCTCAAAATTATAATGAAAGACATTAAAGAGGACACAGAAAAAATAAGAGATAAAAAATAAAAGATATCAAAGAATGATTTCACCTCAAAGATGGCAATTCTCCCAGAATCATCTATAGATTCAATGTAATTCCAATAAAACCTTCAATAAGCAGATTCTTTTTTTTTTTTTATTAAATCATAGCTGTGTACATTAATGCGATCATGGGGCACCATACACTGGTTTTATAGACCGTTTGACACATTTTCATCACACTGGTTAACATAGCCTTCCTGGCATTTTCTTAGTTATTGTGTTAAGACGTTTATATTCTACATTTAGTAAGTTTCACCTATACCTTTGTAAGATGCACCACAAGTGTAATCCCACCAATCGCCCTTCCTCCGCCCCCTCCCCCCTCCCTCCCCTCCTTTTCCCCCTTCCCCCTATTCTTGGGTTATAGTTTCATAGTAGGGCTGAGTACATTGGACACTTTTTCTTCAAGCTGTCACCCTGGATAGAGTGCTGTGGCATCATAACTCACAGCAACCTCCAACTCTTGCCTCAGCCTCCCAAGTAGCTGTAGTACCTACAGGCGCCTGCCACAATGCCCGGCTAGTCTTTGGTTGTAGTTGTTGTTTGGTGGACCCGGGTTGGATTTGAACCCGCCAGCTCCAGTGTATGTGGTTGGCCCCTTAGCCACTTGAGCTACAGGCGCCGAGCCAACAAGCAGATTCTTGAGTATATAGTAGAGGACTCTTTAAAGAACAAGGTGGGGAAGGAGGCTTACACTGTCACTCATCAAAACTTACAAAAGCTACAGATGTTAAGATGACTTGGTATTAGATGAGATAGACAAAGAAAGACCATTGGGCAGAAGAGAGTTCTGGATGACAGAAGGGACGGCGCAGATTAGCAGGGAAAGATCCTGGGACAAGTGAGCATTCCTAAGGGGAGAAATAAAGGTTACCTTGCACCATGGATTAAAAGTCACTTTACATTTAAATTCAAAATCCATTTCACATGAAGTCCTAAATGTGCAAAGCAAAATTAGAGATTTTAGAAGAAAATAGGAAGAATATCACAATGACCCCAGGTTAGAGAAGGATTTCTTTTTTTGAGAGAGTGTCTCACTATGTCACACTTGGTAGAGTGCTGTAGTGTCACAGCTCACAGCAACCTCAAACTCTTGGGCTTAAGCGATGCTCTTGCCTTAGTCTCCCAAGTAGCTGGGACTACAGGTGCCCACCATAACGCCCAGCTATTTTTTTGTTGCAGTTGTTTAGCAGGCCTGGGCCTAGTTTGAACCTGCCACCCTCGATGTATGTGGCTGGCACCATAACCACTGTGCTATGGGTGCCAAGCCAGGGAAGGATTTCTTAATCAAGACAAGATACAAATCAAAATCCATAAAGAAGATGAACACATTTGACCGCATTAAAATTAGGAATCTAGGCTCGGCGTCCATAGCATAGTGGTTACGGCACCAGCCACGTACACCAAAGTTGGCAGGTTCGAACCTGGCCCAGACCAGCTGACCAACAATGATAACTGCAGCAAAAAATAGCTGAGCGTTGTGGTGGGCGTCTTGAGGGGCTGCTTGAGGGGCTGAGGCAAGGGAATTGCTTGAACCCAAGACTTGGAAGTTGCTGGGAGCAGTGACGCCCCAACACTCTACCGAAGGCGACACAGTGAGACTCATCTCAAAATAAATAAATAAATAAATTGGCATTATTTAGTACAGTAGAAGATTCGCTCCCCGCCAGCCCAGCAATTCTAGCCCAGCAATTCTACCCCCAAATATGCCATATGCACCAGGAGACAGGTTCATGCCAGGTAGTTTGCAGGAAACAGTAAGTGACTTCAGTGTCTGTCCACAGGAGAATGGCTAGATTGTGGTAGATTCAAACAATAGAAAGAATACTTTGTAGTGGTGAAAAGGGATAAACTAAAGCCAAATGTATCGAACAGGATGCATCTCACTAGTGATGTAAGAAGAAAAAGCAAGTCATGGAAGACTAGCTATTCCATTTCTACAGAGTCCAAAAATAATACTAACATTTCCAAAGAGTTCAAAAATACACACCATGTGTTGTTTAGAAATACATATACACATATGGTAAAAGCCCAAAGTAAAACCAAGACTTTAAGACACAGCAAAACAGGCCAGGCGGGGCGGCTCGCGCCTGTAATCCTAGCACTCTGGGAGGCCGAGGCAGGAGGATCCCGTGAGATCAGCCTGAGCTGAGAGTGAGACCCCATGTCTCTACTAAAAATAGAAAAATTAGCCAGGTGTTGTGGTGGAGGCTGAGGTGTATGCGGAGCTGGTAGGTTGCAGAGGATTGGTGAGACCAGGAGTTTGAGATTGCAGTGAATTATAATGTTACCACTGAATTCTAGCAGGGTCGACAGAGTAAGACTGCGCCTCAAAACAACAATGACAGACAAAACCCACAACAAAACAAAAAGGAAAGGATGATGAAGGCAATGCAGGAATGGTATGGGGGTTGGAGGGAAGGGGATGAGAGAACTGGCTGGTTAGGGGCTCAGAGGGTTCCAGGGCATCAGGAATGTTCCATCAGCTGGCAGCTGGCTCAGGGACGTCTGGGTATGTGTGTGTTTAAAATTCTCTAAAGCAGTGATTTTCAACTGGTGTGCCAAAAAAATTTTTAAAGATTAATTAAATTATTTTCAAAAGAAGTTCAAAGCACAGTAAGTATATTCTTTTTTTTTACTCTTTTTTTGATCAATGTAAGTGTGCCGTGAAAGTTTAACTATAGATAAGTTTGAGTATGCTGTGAAATATAAAAAGGTTGAAAAACACTGCTGTAAAGTATACATATGTTATATACTTACTTTTACCTATTAAAGTAACTGAGGGGAAATTTTTAAAAAATATAAGTGACATCGAGAAAAGGGCTTGAAATATTAAACTAAGGCATATGATAGAACAATACGAACCAATGTTCCCTAACAATTGCCTTTATATGCAAAGATAAAAGACTGGAAACAAAGTTTTTAACGGTGCTTATCCTAGGATGATGTGGGGTTACAGATGATTTTTCTTTTAAGTCTACATTTAAAATATTTCCTAAAATGAGCAATTTTAAAATAAAAAAGTATAAAGTTTATTACACACCGAAAAATTAGTGTCTAAGTACGTGAATAATAGCTATTGAAGGCGAGACTGTGCCTAAAAGCAGATGTATTTTAAAAGAAGTTATTTTTAGCTCAAAGGCATCCTCTTGGGATAGCAGAAGTCCAGACTTCTAACAAGTAGGTCTGAAGCTGTATTTTGGGTGGGTGAGGTTGAGGGGGGTGAGGTGGTCTCTTGGCCCTTAATCACGGATCAGTCTTCCGGCAGCCTATTTAACATGGAACAGAAAAGGTACTGCTAACCAGAAAGTCACCTCGTTACTGGAGTTGGATAAAAAACATATAGGAATATGTATGTGTTCTGTGTCCCATTTCCCTTTCTAATTCATGGACATGGAATTTTCTCACAAATGAATATCAACAGGATAACTGACGGCCCAAATGAGCCATACTAACGACCTGCATGGAGGGCTCAGATTCCAAGAATCAATTTCAGTAAGCCAAGATTAGGGCATGGTAAACACCTATCATAAACAGCGTGGTAGAAGCCTGACATGGTATTTAATGATGGCTTTTAAAAGGTATCAAATTTCATAGCTGTGAAATATCCCCAAATCATCTCATAAGAAAGAAAAGATCAAAGAAAAGGGCGATTCAAAAAAAGATCTTATTTCTCTCTCTCATGCATGAAAAGGAGCACATAAAATGGAAGCAGTGGTTACCCCAGCGCAGCCCTTCAGAGAACTGAAGTAACCATGGTAACTGGGAACCGTCTTTCAGTTTGTAAGTTTCAAATTCTAGAACTGTTGGTTGGATTTGGGATAAGTCATGTGAGGTAGAGCTGTGAACTTCAAGTGCCAAATAGTGCTTTCTCTGGGGAGATAGCAACCTTTTCACAAAAAAATCTTGGTTCCTAATTGCTGGAAAGAAGAGTAAGCCTTGGGGCCGCGCCTGTGGCTCAGTGGGTAGGGCACTGGCCCCATATACCTAGGGTGGCGGGTTCAAACCCTGCCCTGGCCAAATTGCAACAACAACAACAAAAAATAGCCAGGCGTTGTGGCAGATGCCTGTAGTCCCAGCTACTTGGGAGGCTGAGGCAAGAGAATTGCCTGAGCCCAGGAGTTGGAGGTTGCTGTGAGCTGTATGATGCTATGGCACTCTGGGTGACAAATGAGACTCTGTTTCTAAAAAAAAAGTAAGTCCTGGGTCACAGTCAGAAACCCTTATGCCTAGCAAACTTGCCTTTCTAAAAGCTATGGTATTCAAGAAAAACATGTTGGAAACACTGAAGAAATTGAGCAGGAACACCAAACTTTTCTTTATATGTACGTATGTTGTAAAAACAATAAAAATGAAGAAAATTTTCTCAAAATAAGCAACCATTTAAAAAGTCAAAGAAGGGCCTATTTATGATTTAAATATCCCGTGACTCTCTAATGAAAGTAGTGCTTATTCAGCATTGGAAAAATGGGGGGGGGGATATATTTATACATATAATTAGGAAAATTCCTCACCTTTCTTGCAATTTCTTGAGTTTCACAGGGTCTGTCTTTATCTTAGTGGTCTCTTGTCCATCTGTGTAACCAAAAGATGCCATTATGTTCCCATGATCATTTTGATTTGGGAAATCTGACACTGCAAAGAAAGTAAATGGTATATTTTCTTGCAGGGACCCAGGCACATGCAAATGGGCTTGTATGCTCATTCCTGGTGGAGAGGAGTTGGAAGAATTCACTAAGGACAAATTGCTTTGTGGATTTAGTAAAAAATCATCTGGGTACAGAGGAGCCCTCTGAAGTCGGCTTCTTAAAGTAATATCTTCTGCTCCCCCAACATCAAATTCAGGCGTACTGTTTACTGGAAAATAATTGTGGTTTTCAGTATTGGCAAATGAATTCCTGTTTCTAATGGGGGAAAGTGGTCGGCGAATATTAAACCTTGGGTTTCCCTCTGAGTCTGAACTGTGAACTAAGGTCGATGACATTGACAAGTCTCCTGGAATATCATTTCTCAGAGGAACATGTGTTAATGACGCAGGAGTGTTAAACGAATTCATTGATGATCTTGGAGCTATTGGTCTATCAGAAAGAAAGCAGTCAAGAGAATTTCTAGAACTGTTTAAATAGTCTTGCCAATCTCTTTCATAATCATGGGCACCAGCCCTATCTTCCATAGAAATACAATCACTAGATATATTTTCAGCATTGAGACCATCATCTTGTCTGGGTTTGGATTTGGGGTCCCATGAAGGAAAAGTCTTATTTTCCCTGCCGCTGCTGTCGTTCTCTTTAGCGGACTTCCCGGGAAGCAGCTCAGAGTCTTGGAACAACTTTTGCACAACAGAAGGCGGCTTTGTCACTGGCTCCATGGCATTACCTATTCTTAATGAACCATGATTGGGCTCACATCTTCTTAGAGAATTATCTCTGCCATTTTTTTCAGCACTTTCTTCAAAAGCTTTATTTTTGGCCTGAGTGGCTGACGTCCCCCAAAATCTACTTCTCACAGGATTGGAAGGAGAACGGGGTGAGTGCATGCCAACCACCAGCAGCTCTTCTTCCATGTGGGTTTCCTCTTCAGTGTCATCATTTTCTCTCCCAGTGTTTAATGATAAAATGGAATAAAAGTCTTCATCTCTGAACCTAAATGGTGCCCTTCTTGGCCCTCCCACGTTGGTGGGTGTGAGTGGTGGCCCCAAGGACTTGCTCAACACTTGAGGACTGTTTGTTCCTTGGAAGGCCTGGGACAGGGTGGAATGGGTCTCGCTCTGGGAAAGAGGACTCAGGTCCTTTTTACTGGCTCTCTCAGGAGGGCTGTCAGTCATCACCAGCTGTGAGGATGGGACTAAGTTTCTTCTCTCTCGAGTTGGCCTCTTCAGCTTAGTGTCACCTGCCCACATGGGTCCTTCTTGTTGAACTGCTGGATCTGCATTGAGAAAAGACTAATTTATCATTCTATTAATAGTGCCCGTGGACGAAAGGCCTCTAGCATGAAAGGCAGCAGACAAGCCCTGGACGAGACAGTGTGCAGGGCCAAACGGCTGGAGGGCCACGAGGGACAGCGGACAGTGCACTTTGTTTTACTGTTTCTGAATTCCCCTTGGTACACCCGTGGAGCCCGGGCTGGCCCTGGGGACATGGGGATACAGATACATTCCTAAGGAGCTTTGGGAAGACTGGTCCAGCTCCAGCCAGTCAGGGCTGATGACGGGTAGACCTCTTACTAAATACTGGTTTTCGTTCCCTATTTATTGAAAAGGAAAACCAGCACTCTGGGAATGACTTCTACAAAAACCACCAGTCTTTTCTCATCCAGCCTCTTCCAGCATACATTTAAGATATCCTGCTTCCCACACAGCTTTACAAAAACTGAAGAGCTGTACTATCTATCTTGGCAGTTTGGGAGGAAGGCTCTAGAAGTTGGTGCCAGGCACACTGATGATTTGGTTTATGCTGTTTAGTGCAAACAAAAATGATAAATCTTTCATACAATCATTATCTCCTCTCTGTCCCTGGCCCCAGGTCAATTTATAACCCCTGGCTATCTTAGAATCCCTACTTCCCCAGCCCTTTTGAGTCTAAAGTATGAGGAGCTGGAGAGAGGAGAGAGACATAAAGTTCCTGAGTAGGGATTTCTGTTGGTGAAATCACTCCCAGTATCTTAGAGCAGTGATTTTCAACCTTTTTTTAATCCCACAACCCACTCGAACCGATAGTTAAACTTCCACAGCACAGTTAAATCATGTTGATCAAAAAAAAAAAAAAAAGAGAGAAAGGAAAAGAATATACTTACTGTGCTTTGAACTACTTGTATTAATAATTTAATTAATGATCTTTAAAAATTTTTGCGGCACACCTAAGACCCACTCATGCCACACCCGTGTGCCACAGCACACCAGTTGAAAATCTCTGCCGTCTAAAATCTCTGCACTACTTATTGAAGGCTTACGCTGAGTGGGTCAGGACCGTGCTACCCATGTCTCTCTCTCTCTCTCTCTCATGCCCCCCCAGACTCAGAACCCTCTGAAATTGGCACCACAATCACCCCACACTATAACTGAGGGCACCAAGGCTTAGGGAGCTTACATTACCAGCCCATGATCATGCTTCCAGTAAGTGATGGACTGGACATTTGAACCTCAGCCTGCCTGACACCAGGGTTTGTGATCTTAACTACTACCTTGCGTGATCCCTTAGGAAACTGCCTGGCCTTCCAATTTTCTCATGAAAATATAGACCCTTTGCACTCATGGTGACATGTGTGCTGCTGAGAGTTCTTTCCCCATCCATGTGCGTAGAAACTGAAAGTACTTCCCTGGTTCCACTTACCTTTTCCCTCCTGGCATCGGCCTCCCCTGCCTTTACCCCTCTCTCTGCTATTCTGTGAGATCTTTCTATAGCAGGTCACCCTGTGGAGTGGACAGGCCTCCACAGGCCCAGGAAGGTTGTGTGATAACGGCTCTGGCTGGAGAAATGCAAATCCTCAGAGCAACTGGCTTAGCCAAGGGCCAAGTCAATACTGACTCAGTTAATTGAGGTGCCTCACAGGGGAGAGGCAGCTTGAGTCTCTAATGTCCTAATACTCTGTAAGCTTCTTTTATTGTTAACGGCATGGGACACTCAGTGACACAGTGTGAATCTTTACTCATCAGCTCTTCTAGAAATCAGTTAAGCTCTCCTCTCAGGCCCTGATGGGTTTCATAAAGCCCAGCTAGAGATGTGTCAGCAATTCAAGGATGCTCTGGGCATCTGGCTATGCGAGTCCAGCCGTGGGCTGGTGGATGCCCACCCCAGACTGGGCTGACCACATTTGTGGGGGACAAATGCTTCTACATAACCACATGAATCCTCCTGATAACTTTTCTTTCTTTCTTTTTTTTTTTAAGTAAAAAGGTGATATATAAAGGAGTCAGAAGTGCAGGCTCTAGTTGATTATTTTGTTTTGAATTCGACGACGTCTCGTTCCATGAACACACAACCCGCTAGAGAACGGGCAGCCGCGCCCTCTGCCCTGAGCAGGTGCAGCTCAGCCTCCTGACCAGGTAAGGGGAGAACACCTAATGGGCAAAACACTCAGCTGGGGTGGCTTCTGAAAAACAGAAAGTGGAAAGTCAACAGGAACCACGAGCACATTTCACAGAAGCCACCGAGCTGTCACAGGGAGACACCGCCCCTGGGGCAGGAGAAGTCCCAGGCTACTTACAGCTCCTGCAGATCCCTGAAATACGCACCTTTACCCTTCCCTGTCACCACAACGGTCTTCCTCTTTAAAAACTCAGAGCTTCTGGGAGGTGTGTGCGCGCCAGCTCGCGTGCTTCCCCTAGAGGTGGCAGACTGTGCCATTCTATATTTATGCTACTTTAACCCTATTTTTTTTATGTCTATCAAATAGGGAGCAGATTTCAGTAGCTCTAGGGCTGGGAATAAACACTCGATTTGGTACGCCAGGGATGTGCTATTCATAGACCAGGCCCTGCCCACCATCTCCGGGAGCTCTTGGGGGGACAGCGGAACAAACCCCCGTCTGCCCGAGACACTGCCTTTAGCCTGAACTTCCTCGTGTGCTCGGCCCATGGTTTCCTACATTCTGACAGCCATATACTCTTAATTTTTTCCCGCTGGTTATCAAAGTGGTTTAAGATCATTAGAGAAAATCTGGAAACTAAGGAAGAAGATGGAGAAGAAAATTAAAATCACCCATAATCCAAAACTCAGTGACCTAGCATTGCTGCTGCTCTGGCTTCCAGGCATGGCCGGCAGGCTTGGAACTACCTCACACCATTAATTTATTCTTTAAGGGGTGGCACCTGTGCCTCAGTGGAGTAAGGCGCCAGCCCCACATGCTGGAGGTAGTGGGTTCAAACCCAGCCCCGGCCAAAAACTGCAAAAAAAAAAAAAAAAAAAAATTATTCTTTAAGAACATGATATTAATTATAGTATAAAGGTATCTATAATTTTTTTTTTTTTTTTTTGCAGTTTTGGCAGAGGCTGGGTTTGAACCCGCCACCTCTGGCAGGGGCCAGCGCCCTACTCCTTTGAGCCACAGGCGCTGCCCTATAATTTTTTTTAAACTCTTTCCCCACTGAGCACATATGTTGTTTTGAGGTTTCTGCTGTCGTGGTTTACACTGTGATACCCTTGTTCATGGATCTTTGATGACGGATCTTCTTTCCTTAGAATAGATCCAGAGAAGTGGAACAGCTAAGTCAAAGGCATGAGCTTTTTAAAGGCTTTGACACATGTTGCCAAATTACTTGCTAGATGGTTTGTACCAAATTACCCTATAGGCAGGACATGAAGACATCTAACAGCTGTTTTGCCGGCAACCCATGTCGGTAATTGTGACAAACAGTGCCCAGGAATATCAGTTGTTAGCTTCACTACTAGTATTACTTTAAAACCCTCAGCCAGGTTGGCAGGCCAAATTAATCTCATGTCAATTTACATTTCTTATTGACTGAGGTTGAACTTTTAAAAAAGTGTTCGTTAGCGACCTGTATTTATTCTGTGAAATTGTCTGCTATGCCCTTTTCCTTTTTATTTTTCTGTTAAGTATTGGTGTTTTTCTTATCGATTTGCAAGAGCTTTCTGTATTTTATCTCTGTCACATTCGCTTCAAATGTCTCCCTGATACAATTCCAATATCTGGCTCCTACTCGAATTTATGCAATGTAGTGTGTGAAAAAAGGAACTAAAAGGAGACTAGTGAGGAGATAAGTGGGGAAGAGAAGGACCCCTGGGTTTACTAGAAAATTGGAACAAATTCTCAGTGGATCACAGGGTGATGGGAGGTGTCTCTTGGGTGCAGACGGAGGATGGTAGGAGCACCATGGGTCCAGGAATGTTTCACCTTTCAAATAATATTCAACACTTCACTGAGGAAAGCTGAGGAGGTGGCAGAAGAGCTAACCAGAGTTCAGGGCCGACTCTGTGGATCTGTTTTGTGCTGGGGGCTGGTCTATATTTTACTTATAACAACGCAACAAGGTACATTTCATTACTCATGTTTTAAGATAAGGGAACTGTAACCCAGGATGGCTACTTGAGCACCCTTGACCCCACTGCTGAGAGGCAGAGCAGAAACTAGAACCAAAGTGTGCCTGAGCTCACGCCTGTTCCCACAGGACCCCCTGTGGGTGTCTGGTGACTACAGACTCACTTACGCTCTAAGTGCCCTTAATTTTAAACCATCCAAATACCACATTTTTCTATGTGTATATATATATATACATATATATGTATATTTTTCTTTTTCTTTTTTTTTTCTTTGAGACGGAGTCTCACTCTGTTGCCCTGGTTAGAGTGCTGGGGCATCATAGCTCACAGCAACCTCAAACTCTTGGGCTCAAGCTATCCTCTTGCCTCAGCCTCCCGAGTAGCTGGGACTACAGGCACCTATCACAACCCTTGGCTAGTTTTTCTATTTTTTAGTAGAGACAGGTTCTCACTCTTGCTCAGGATGGTCTCCAATGCCTGAGCTCAAGCAATCCACCCGCCTTAGCCTCCCAGGGTGCTAGGATTACAGGTGTTAACCACTGCGCCCGGCTGTGTTACGTATGTGTCCACCACAGTATATATCACAATTAAAAATAAGGGCTACTCTGTTCATTTAGCACTATGCTCAGTGTTTCTCTATGGGAAGAACAGGTCTGTGGCAAGGTTGGCTGTGAAGTGTCACTTTCCTTGTGTCCCAAGGGGGTTGTCTACCAAACTAGTATTTTGAAATAAAGCACATATACGTTCTCATGTTATTTCTTACACATTACAATCTTGCTGCCGTGAGTGTTTGGATCACAAGGGAGATCTCTGTGAGAGGTGAGCAGTCTGCCACCCATGGACACCCTTCCTCCCCTCCTGGGGGGGGGGGCGAGTGGGGACTGTGGCCAGATGAGACATCCCCAGAGCTGCAGACTGCTGACTGCTTCTTCACCTTCCCCTCCCCAGCCCCCTGCCTCCCACCACCCAAATGCCTTCTCTGGAAGCCACACGGCTGGCATCCACTCAAAACTATGCACAGTCACACTTGTGGACTAATGGGAGAGAAAAAGGAGAGATAAACTCCTCCCACTCCCTTTTCTTTCCCAGCAGCCTCTCTCAGAAGAACAAACTCCCTAGGTCAAATAGTTTGCTTTTAAAACCTTTCAAGTGGTTGATTTTAAGGCACACTCTTCTTCACTTAAAGACACAAGTGTCTAAAGATTATAAAGAATTCACCAGGTAACAGCACAAAGCAGTCCTGCCCTCTGAGGACCAGGGTGCACAGCCACAGTCCTTACCTGCTCCCCTGAGAGCTGGTGCCTTTGCCGGCAACTGTGGTTTCTGTCTGCTTTTGTCCCCAGATGCTCTTGGGCTGTGCAATTCTGGGCTGATTGCCAATCTCTCTAGGTTTGGCCTCCTCTTCTTTGACAAAATCTTTGGTGCCTGGGCTGCTGAAAGGGGCAAAATCTTTTCAATAATTAATTTCTTAAAGGGAAATATCTTCCACATAAAGAAAGTGTGAAGGGCCCAAAAATCAGGGTAGGGCAGCGCTGTCAAGAGAGTGGACCCCAGGAGGAGAGGGAAGAGCTGGAACTGGACCCTGGCTCCACTCCTGTGCAGCCAAGGTAGCTTGGGCAGATCACTTCACCTCTACAAACCTGTTCCCCCCCTGTTATGTGGAAATAATAATACCTGCTTCACAAGGCTGTTACCACGAGTACTGTGACACCTGCAGTGCAGAGTCCACAGGGATCTTTCCTTCTGCTAAGAAGTTTCTAGCTTCTGACTCATAGGTGTTGGAATGGACCTTCTGGTAACCCAAGAGCCTTCCACAGTGGGACACACTGGCCCCCAGCTGCTCACCTAGGTTTGTACCTGCATATTTATTTCCTTGGGTTGTTTATTGGTGGCAAACATGGGTATACAGAAAGGCTTCAAGCACTGGGGACCCTACTATGTGGGTTACGCACTCACAGGAAGACAGCAGCGGAGGTGCTACTGTGGACTGAATTCCTGATGAACATTTAAAAAAAATTAACATTTTCAGTTAGGTTGCTAATTGGTATGAACAATTTCAAGGTTCTTCTTCACGTGGCTTTAGCATCAGTGCGTGTGAATTGGAGAAAAAGTTTCAGTATTTCCCACACATCTCTACAAGTTCTTGGGTTCATAAGGCAGTTAAATCATGAGTATCTGGACTAAATCTCCCAAGATCACGTGCCTGGATCACCTCCTTTTAGACAGTTTAGAAATTGTACAAGTAGGTTACAGTGCTAGGGCATCATAACTCATAGCAACCTCAAACTCTTGGGCTCAAGTGATCCTCTTGCCTCAGCCTCAGGCAATAGCGGGGGAAAGCTGGGAAGAGTCCCTGACCTGTGTGCAAGAGCACAGCCTTTTCTGGCACGTGGAGACAACTGGTTTTATGTTCCAGAGTGTAAACTGTGGTTGCGTGAATAGTTTTCATCGAGACTCAAGAAAGGAATGAAAGTTCTTTCTCTTTGGCAGCTCTTGAAGCCTAATTTAATACGATGGCTAAGTCTGCTTCCTTTCCCTGAGAGGCCTGAGAGGAGAAGGCAGTAGGTTCTATGCTCCAAGACAGAGGGGACCATGTTCCACAGGGAAATTACTAGAAGAGGGGAGCTGCTGGTGGTGTTTGGTCAACTTAGGGCAAGTTGGTAGAGCCCAGAGGGATTGTGGGGCCAGTGTTTCTGGGCTCCAGGAAGGAGAGAAGGGAATGGGGATTCTCCAGAAAATGGGGGTGGTGGTGGTGGAATAGGGTAGTGATTTGACATGACTTCACTGACCAAAAAGGGAGAGAGAGGAGGAGAGGGAGGGGGGTGGGGGGGAGAGAAAGAGATATGAGGTGCTTTATAGAAAGGCACCTACAGGGGAAATGGGGGAAAGCATTTCCTCAATGGCAGAAGTTGCATTTCTTGAATCCAGAGGTTTCTCCCTCATCACCTGGGATCTCATCCCTCCTGCCTTCCATGTGACAGAAGAGTAAGCTGCAGGATCTGCATATACCAAGGAGGAAACAGAAGGCGGGCCAGGGAAAGGGCAGGCTAGGATGTCAGGCCAAGTCCAGAAAGCCAGGATCCAGCCCAAAGGTCCTTATTATAAGGATTTCACTTTGATTCCCAGCAGCAATCTCAGTGGAATACTCAGATTTCCTCCACATGCCAGGCAGAACTTCACTCTGCTGACAGCACCTCCCTCTGTGCTGTCACACCCGAGGGCCTTTCCTTCCCATTCTACACCAGTCGGCAGCCCCTTCAAGGTCTGTTTCTGGTTTTATTCCACAATGTCTGCTCTGACTGTGCTTTGGCCAGAACCCTCACTTTCAGGTGTTTTATGGCTTTTAGCATTTAAATATTCTAAAATTGCTTACTGTGTATGTGTTTTCTCTCCAACTGTAAGCTCTGGAAGGGTGAGGACCATTTCTCAGACAGTCTACATGTTGCCTTGCACTATAGCGCAGGACAAATACTAACTGCCTACTATGACTTATAGGCCTCAAGAAGATGTATTCAGCCCAAACTACAGGGAAACTTCAAAAGCATAACTTTTTTTTTTTTTTTTTTGCTGTGCAAAACACCCGATAGCTTAAGATGAAAGGTTAATTTGTTTTCTTCAAAAATCTCCTTCCTTCAAAGCATCAGATCTCTTAAATGATCTCCCAAACCATTAATATGTGTCCTCAAAGTTCTCAGCAAACTAAAGAAACAAAGCTGAACAACTAGAGATCGTTTCACCATTCCTTGCCATGAAGAAATCACCATCATTGGTGCAGGCAGGATCCTCAAATTGCCTACAATTTCTGCCAATTGTAAAATGGGAATCTTATCTTGTTACTATACAGTTTAGCAATAATGTACATAAATGGCCTAACTCAGTGTCTGGCACATATTAACTGCTAAAAATGATAGCTGCTGCTTCTACCTTAATGAAGACCACTATTTTGAAGTCACACTTATGAGACAACTGAGTTTGACCAGAAACTCATTACTATGCAGGCTCTACAGGTTTAGAATAACTTATTCTAACTTAACTTATTCGGAGAATAACTTATTCGGTAGCCTTTATTCTGGTGAAGTTCTTGTTGATTCTCTCCCTCAATCTTTTATAAAATCCAAAAGGCAAATAGCAACTCTTTTTATTATAATTTGTTCAACAAATACCTGTGTGTCTTTGCTATGCAATAATTTGAGGGTTCACAAAGATGAGCAAGACATTTTGCTCATGACCTTAAAGATTATTATAATCTAATTTGGCTGCACTGCTGACTTATTCTCTGTGATACCTTTTTTTCTATACACATCAAATTCCTAAAAAATATTTCTTCTGTCTGCACTCATACTCACAAATGAGGTGACCTTGACTGCACCACTGTGTGTACATGCATTCAAGAGTTTCAAACACTCAACTTGTATTCCAAGTTCCTAATCACTTTACCTACATGGAAATAAGCCAAATTGCAGACCTTTGGAGGCTTTCTATGATGGCTCCTCACATGGCATGGAACATGTATTAATCTGCAGGCAGACTAAGTCATATTTACACTGGAAGAGGAAATATAACTTCCTTTCAGGTAGCAGGATAAGCCCTTTGCCTTACAGAAAAGGAAAGCATTTGTGTTCAGGAGTTTCATTGCCAGGTAACTCAATATCCTGTTTGTGAGAGAATTTTGGGAAGACTGTGGTTTGCTTTGGACAAGATACAGCCCATACTTCCTTCCAGTATCCAAGCAAAGTGATGCCTTCAGAAACCAAATAGCCATTTAGATTAAAGGCATCTATCTGATTCTATCTACTCCTGACAACGCTGGGAAACAGTGATTGTTGACTGAATAGTTCTTAATTTAACCAGAAAAGGAGGAAAAAAAGATAGAAATCTCATATTTATACAAGACCCTGGCAACAGAGAACCAAGTCCATTCAGGTATCCACCTCAATCCCATGCTCCTGCTAATTACTCAGTTCCTCACATCACTTGCCAGACAGACATGCTCTTGACAAAGTCAAAAAGAAAGAGCAAGAGGAAAACATAATTCCTGAACTTTGATCACCCTCCCATACTACCTTCACTGGGATCCCCAGTGCCCAGGTGGGGCCAAGATCCATCGGAGAGATGCCTGTTTGAAAAATCTGTTGCTTCTTTTGGCTAGAGGGAAGAATTACAGCTTCATAGCAAGAGCTGGTGCTGCCCTGGGGTAATAGGCAGCTTTCTGTATGGTCACAAATAACAGGCTGCCTCTATCTGCCTATTTGAGTGTGCTTAAAATGTGTGTTGTCTCGCATGCCCAGAGGAGATCTTAATTAAAGCTTAATTATGTACCATAAATATGTTTTATTTTGGCACTCAGGAGGTGGGATTTTTGATTTTAGGAAATGTAATACCTAATAAGTAGGCAAGAAAGGGAAATGTAAACACCGACTGAGCCCTTTCGTTTGTCCCTCCTGAGAGCGGTTCTGAATGGGCTTTCAGTCCCCCGTGTGTGCTTTCAGAGCACCCTGCCTGGTGCCACCCTTTCAGGGTAGCTCTGGCGTGTGCATCTTCTCATAGCCAAGGGCACGATCAGACACACAAGAGCCTGTTCAGTTTCTGGTGGTGACATTCCACAGTGTGCTAGACATGGGGGTTAAGAAATCAAATGAGTCTCCAGAGAGGATGGGATTTTATTGGTCGCTCACTCCTTTAGCACTAGAAGGTGGAGCCCGAATGAAGTGGCAGCACTGTCCCGTCTTCCTGCTCCCCTGCACACCACACCTCCTGGTAGTGTTCATGGCATTGCCTCTGGCCCCTCTCCTGTCCACCTGCCTGCTGAAACCTGCAGTCCCCTCTCCTGACTCCACCGTGCTGTGTGCCCGGCCCAGGGCAACTTACCACAAGAGGTAAATTTTGCTGGGCCTCCTGGGACCTTGTAGGCAGAGCACAGGGGTCTCGGCCCGGGTGGGGCAAGAGACTGGGAAGTAACACAGGCTCGCTGGGGACTCAGGCATGGGCCCTGTGGAGGTGGAACTGGGGCTCGTGTAGGTGGGATGAGTAACTGGAGGCATATAAAGGGGAGTGTCCTGGGCCCGTGGAGAGGCAGGTGGCACTAGTGGCAGGACGAGGCAGCAGTAATTGGTATTGGGCTGCAGCACAGGGGAGAAAGCAAAGACGGAGCAGTAAGGGGAATATTCAACACAGAACAGGGGGTGCTCGCTGCTGTCACCTGCACAAAAGAAAAAGAGCAGTCAGGAAGCAGCACTCATGGTGGCAAGGACATAAAAAAAGTCTGTGAATGAATCAGAACTCAAAAATTGTTCTTCAGGGGTGGAATGGGGTCTTCTCCAGGTGTCGCAGGAGCAGCAGGCCTGGCTTCTGCCCAGGAGGCACCTGGCCTAGATCTCAGTCACCGAGGAACTAACCAAGGGAAGTGGCATCATCACACCCTTTTCCAGCCAATCATCTCTGGTGTCCCTGGTGTCCCTGACAGATGTAGGGAAGTTCTTCCCCTGGTTAAGTTCCCAGGAATGTCCTGAAAGGCCATGTGGAAGTACTTGGGCCTTTCTCAACCCCCACAGCCAGCTTAATGAGCTGTTCTGGCAGCAACAGATGGCGGCCTGTGGGGTCTCACCTGGGTAAGGCTCTCCCGCCCCAGTCCTCCAGCTGCCCCTGCTAGGAGGGGCGGTCATGCCCTCTTCTGCCCTTTTGCTGCAGAAGGGATGCTTGGGAAAAGAGAAAGAAGCTGAGGGATCCCGGTGGGATCACGGGAAGGGAGAGGAACTGGGCGAGGGGAAGCAGGTTAAATGGGAGAGGTGTCCACCAGAAGTTACTGAATTGTTCACTAACCTCACAGTCAAACTGCCTGCCCAGTGGAGGCAGGATATGTGCGCCTGCAGGAGTCATGACTCAGAGCTACCCCCTCACGCCTGGCAAGTCCCAGCTCTGCCACTAACCAGCTGGGTCACCTTGAATCAACCGCTTACCTTCTCAGAACCTGTTTCCTCATCTGCAAAATGTAACAGGTGTTTTCTCTAGCCTTGCCCCTCCAAGGGTGGGGGATAGGCCAGCAGCACAGATGTCACCTGGGAGCATCTAAGAAACACAGACGCTCAGCCCGCCCAAACTTGAATCAGATCTGCAATTTATCAAAATCGCCAGGCTTTTCTCGTGGATATTGAAGTTGGAGCAGCAGGGCTGTGAGTAGTTGCCCAGGCTTCTGTGATGAGAATCATCAGCAGGGCTTGTTGGAAACATGGTTTTGCTGGTTTTTATTGAAGGTTCTGAGCCTCTGGGGTGGGGCTGGGGAGCAGGAATCTGTATTTCTATGAAGTATCTCCTGGTAATTCTTACCGTCAGAGAAGTTTGGGGAGTGCTGCAGCTACCATCCATTCCAGTGCTAAAATGCCATCATTGTAAGCATCCAGTGGAAAGCCATTACCCACAGTGGCGGGCTCCCGGTCGGGAGTGTCACGCTGCAGAGGGTTCAAGTAATATCCGCTCCTTTCTTCCTCAGTGGCTCCTAGGGTGGTTCCTACTTCTTGGGTTGTTTCTCTCTATAGCCGTCTTCCCCCATTTTTCCCTTAACTATTCTTATCTCCCAAAGTTTCTTCACCATCCTTCTTCTTACTCTAACTCCCTGCTCACAGGGAAGATGGTCTTGCAGTCTCAACCACCTCTCACTGTCCTGGGATAGCGACTGGCGGTGGGGGGCGCTCCTCGGAGCAGCAGCCCTGGGTCCCCAGGCACTTCCTGGCCTTTCCACCTGCCTGCCTGCCCCACCTCAAAGGCCACACCCACAGCAGGAGACCCATCCTCTTCTTGCTTTTCAACCTTGGCAAATGCAACCTCCACTGGCCGAGTTTTCTGAGCCAGATCCCGGAGTCCTCTCTGATTCCTTTTTCTTTATCCCTACAGCCAAGTCATCGAGTTCTGCCAGTTTCCTTCCTTAACCATCCCTCCAGCCCATGCCCTCTCTTCCCTATCCGCTTTGCTTCTGCTCCATGTCCAGACCTTCTCATTTCTTCCTGGGCCAGCTGCAACTGCTGCTTGTCTGGTCTCTCCTATGCCTGTGTTTGGCCACCCCAATCCTCCCAGCTGCCCCTTCTCCATGCTACAGTCAAATTCAGCTTTTATTAAAGAAAATGCCAAGTTCATTGCATCACTTCCCTGTATGGAGCCCTTTGATGACTGAAGCTCCATCGCCTTCAGCATGACCTTTAAGGCCCTGCGGGGCCTGGTCCCTGCCTACCTGCAGACTGTTGCAGCTTCTCTGTGTCTCTCTCTCCCTTTCCTTGCTCTCTTTCTCTCCTGTGCCTTTGCACACTAAGTATTTCCTGGTGGGCACGTTTTTCTTGCCCTCTTCACCTGGCTAAATCCCCTGTCCGTCTGGATTTTCACCCCACCTGGCCCTGACAACAAGCTCCTGGGTCAGGGCAAGCAAACACTGCTTACCCCTCTTAGGGTCTTGCCCGCCCACTAGCCTGCAAGGCCTGAAGGGCAGATCCTGTTTTTTTTTTTTTTTTTTTAATTATTTTATTTATTATTATTTTTTTTTTGTAGAGACAGAGTCTCACTGTACTGCCCTCGGGTAGAGTGCCGTGGTGTCACACAGCTCACAGCAACCTCTAACTCTTGGGCTTACGCGATTCTCTTGCCTCAGCCTCCCGAGCAGCTGGGACTACAGGCGCCCGCCACAACGCCCGGCTATTTTTTTGGTTGCAGTTTGGCTGGGGCTGGGTTTGAACCCGCCACCCTCGGCATATGGGGCCGGTGCCCTACTCACTGAGCCACAGGCGCCGCCCACTCCTGTGTGTTTTCTATCCTGCATCGTCAGTACCCGGCAGGTCAGCGTGCAGTAAATAAAAGTGCCAAATGACTGGATAATGGCTGAGTAAACCCAATATGCCTGGACACCACATACCCTGTGATGGGCTGGGGCATTTAGATGTGTTTGCTAACAACCCCACAAGTACTGGATAAATGGATGGCTTCATTGATGATAAAACAGTTAACATTTTTAAAATCAAATTATAACTACTCTTCTATCTCAAACTCAAGTTTCTTTGGTCAAGCAGCTTTCTAATAGAGATGGCAACCCCAGGGCAGCAGGTGGTATTGGGAGCAGGTCTCATAAGCAGACTAGGGATTGACCTTCACCTAAAGCTTAGACTGTATCCAGGGTTTTAATCCTCCTACTTACCTGGTGAGGTGGGTAATAACTCCATTTTATTGCTGAGGAAACTTCAGAGAAGTTGCCAGTTTACATTTATAGGGTTATAAAATAGTAGAACCAGGAATCTGAGCCAGGACTTCAAATTCTGGGCTCTGAAACAACCCTGAACGCCTCTGTCACAGAAACGCCATCATCACAGATGGACTCTGTATAAAAAGCGGAATATTTACTTTCTTTCCCCCTAACTTGGGCAGATAGGTTGGAAAGTTGTTGGACACCAATGGAGCTTGCTGGGAAACCCATTAATCTTGGCCTTTTAGAGAAAATCTTCAGTAGAATTTATTTGCGAGATAAATTATGAAGATTTAGGATTCACCCTCAAATTTCCAGGCCGCTCTTCAAATAAATGTTTCCCAGTCCAAAAGAGACCACAGTTATTTCAGATGTTTATCTTTTAAAATCTGAATTCCCTGCTTTTTCTTAGTTTTACAAGAACATGTCTTCACCATAATCCACTTTAAGGCGGAAAGGTCTTCCTACTCCTACAGATCTGAACCTGGTAATGACTAATGTCGAACTCAGTAATAAGTGAGGATAATTTCAGAACACTTGGCTTTGTTTTAAAGGGCAAGATTTTGGAAGCAGGCTCCCAGGACGCCATCCAGATCCGTTTTCCTGGCACAATTACTAGGGGACTGTGCCCAAACTCCAGGTGTGAGCAGAGAGCAGGAGAGGGCTTCCCACGTGCCTGCCCTGGAGTAGAGAGCTCTTCAGGACTCCAGGTCCCAGAACCCCACAGCAATGGCCTTTGGATGCCTCTGTGTGTCCTAGAAAGGAGACACAGCTCCTTTCCAACTCTGCCTGGGGCTGAGAGAGGTCTTAGGAGCAGGCAGGAGTCAGAGGCTACCACAGCTCCCTGAGTGTCCCTGAATCCCTGCACCTGCTGAGCCTGCTGGCTGCTCTGCGTCTCACCCACTCATACAGATTCCAAAATGAGAGCACAGAACCCTGCTGAGGCTTATTTCTCACCCTACACCAGCGTTCACCTTGGTGGAATTTTGGAATCAATTGTGCATAAGACCCAGCTGGGTCTTGACTCCCTGCCTGAATTTTCCGTGTCTTTTTGGAGATAAAGCATATCTCCGGCTTGGTGAAGGCTTTCTGATTATTCATCTTTTTCCATTTGGTGTTTTGTTTTGGAAACTTTTGTAAAATTTTTGTGAAGGAAAAGAAGATGGGGGGAGGGGACCTTAAGACATAGTTTTCTAGTCCATTCTCCTTACTAACTGCTGTTCTCACGTGCTGGATCTCATAATGCTGTAATTTGTTGAGTGGTTACAGCGCCAGGACTGTTCTCATGACTGCACATAGATTTTATCATCAAGTCCACAGCAATCCCAGCGGGTAGGATCTGTTTTTACCGGGCTCACCCATTTTACAGATGAGGAAACTGAGGCATGAAGAAGTTACTTGCCCAAAGGTATAAGACCAATAAGAAATGGGTCCCAGACGCTAATCCAAGCATTTTGACTCCAAAGCCCTTGCCCATAAACAGCACACCCCACTGCTTGGAGCAAGAGAACAAGGGATGTCATATATCAACTCATCTAAAAACAGTTTCGTGGGATATATGAGCTTCATTTAAATGAAGAACAAGAGAATCTGATGTCTTATTGGTTATATATTTGTAGAGGGGATCAATAGTTCCTATATTATAAATGTTTGGGGGATTCTAGGTAGTAATTCATACACAAGGGAAAAATGTATTTTTAATGACACAGATTATTACATAAATTTGCAGTAAGTTGAGCCACAGTCCCCAGCTATATTATTTTATTTGGTAGAGTCTGGCACAACACAACATGGAGGTTTAGCCTATTAGATGGATGTTGCCAAGAAAGTTCACTGTGTTCGATGCTCCGATTTTTGCACAGAATCTCAGGTCTGACATGGATAGAAGTTTTGATGACTCATCGGCAACTTTGAATCACCTCTCTGCAGAGGTGAAGAAAAGCAAGGAACTGTGGATTTAGCTAATGAACTAGATCAATATGATCACATAATTACATCCCAAATCCTCTTTTTCTGTAACAGTAGGGTGTGTATCTGAATTGTCTGTGTTATCACCACCACAAACTCGAAGTCAACTTTTCCAGAACAGACTCAGCTTCAGTTCCTGCCACGTCTCTTGGTTCCCATTTCACTGTGGAGACTCCAAGGGTGAGTCCACATATGTACAACCGATGGATCTTAACACACTAATGCTTTGTTTTTAGCCAGTCTGCTGCACAACTGATTCGGCTTCTGTAGCAATTGCCACCAATCACCAAGACTGCTATGCTCACTGGACGTCAGGCCACAGTCCGGCACTTGGCGATGCGGCTCTTGGACATAGTCTAGGGCCATAATACAGTGACAAAGCTGGTGGTTTGTAAAGGCTTTTACTATGAGTGACATGACTCATTGAGGAAATAGGTATCTTTTAGCCAACTTGGCTCTCTTGCCAAAACCTTGGTGTTTTTCAGTCAGATAATTCTTCAGATTTGATGTTTTATAGGATGTAAAGTGAATCGATTCCCCCTTTTGCCACTGTTGTAAGCTCCATATGGAGTTTGCTCAGTCTGAAAACATCTGTGTTAATCAGACCAACTGAATCATTGAGTAGGCCTAACCCGTTCATTTTAATGACTCTTCTCCACAGATGACAAAGCACACTAGGCAAACAGCTACTCAATTCTGGCAAAAGGGCTAAATATTATATTGAAAGGATGGAGTCACATTGTTTATACTTACATTCAAAGTCTTATGATTCAAAACATCCTCAATTCAATGAATTGCTATTTGTGAAAAATTTGCAGAATGACCTCATCTACTCTTATTTCAATCTTCGGATACTATGAATTAAAAGCCTAGTCCTGATGGGAATCTTTAAAATGAGAAATTAGCTATGATGACACTTTCCCCTGATTAAAAAAGGAGCAAGGTTGGGGCTTTGCCTAAGAGGACATCACTCCAGAAGTCAATTTGGTTTTGACTTCATTAAAGCAATAATTGTGGCTGGTTAATCTGAGTGAAAGCTGCCATTTTCAAAGAATGCATTAAGATTTAACTTGACGGATGGGTGTGTGACAGGAACTATCTAGGATTGGAAAGTAGCTGTGATTTGGGTTTTAATGAATTGCACGCTAGTGATAGATCTTCCACAGTTAGTTTGGCTCCTTCCCATTCAACTGCAGCACAGAAGGCAGCCCTTCCCACCTGGTCACCCCAGCTTAGACATTGGCTCCCTGAGGAATCAAGTTTGTCCTAAGATGTTGGCTTTGATGGGGATGAGCTTAAGGGACAGTTGATTTTAGCCCCTTTCTGGATACTATGAAGTCATTCTTGCCCCAAGCTGAAGACTGGTCTTTCCTTCCAAGGCAGTTAAAGAGTGAATTATTTACCAAATTGTAAAGGGAGAATTTATCAAGTTCCTTTTCTCCCGGAGAGGATAAATCTAGAACTAGAGAACTTTATTACTTTCTCTCTTGGCTATAAATTATGCCATTCAGATGTGTTTGAAAACTTGTCTTCATGTTCTTGCTAAGTCATAAAACTTGATACCTAGGGCCAAAGGCCTTTATCCCCATGAAGGGTAAAGAAGATGAAAAGGAAGAATTTTGAGGCAAGTCCCACACAGAGCAAATGACTGGACGGAAAATGTGGGCCAGAGACTGTAACTTCGCATAGTTCACGCCTCCTTGACCTAGTATTCAACCCTGAAATTAATTTTACCGTTCAGGTTTTGGCTTTCCAAAACCTGAATGAGCCACTTGGAGAACACTAGGTTAAACCCATACCCCCCAATTTGATAATGATTGTTGTCATTATCTTGAATAGTGGGATTTTGGATATTCTGAATTTCGGTAAACCAGAGAGACTCACCTGAAGAGGGTTTGCTGGGGACCACTTTGTCTGTCTGTCTTAGGGTCATGGTCATGGTACTTTTGTGTTTCTGCTTGACTGATGTTTGGTCAATTGCTGGAAGTCTGGAATCGCACTTACTTGAACTTGTCTTGACTGGTGATCTTGGTTCAGTATGAGGATCTTCTTCATTAGAACTCTACCAAAAATGAAAGATGTCTAAGTATCAGTGGCCAAGTAGGTCACATCTGCCCAGGCAAATGCAGGGACCCCCCCTCTTTCCAGCCCCTTCTGCTGTGCTCAACTCGCTCTTTTGCCTTGAGATTTTGATGGACTGAGCGTATCAGTATAGAAATAACAGCAAAGTTAATGAACCTGATATGTAGAACATTGTGGAAAGACTGCATTTCTATGAGTCTGTTTTGTAGAAGGTTATGAAAACAACACATTTCTGACCCTTAAGTAATTTGATGACCAGCAGTAAACAGCTCATGAAACTACATATAAAAGCAGGGGGGTGGGAAATCAGTGTTTTTAAACTTCTGGCTATTTGATATTTGAACTACTTTGGCAATAAATGAGAAAAAAATTCCATGTATTAATCATATACTTGATAATGAAAAGGAAATTTAGATTGTGTGGTAGGGACTGACGGAATTGGACTTTAGTCTCAATATTCTGAATCATTGGGTACAACATGAGACAGACTAATCTTTTAAAAAGTCCCCTACCTATCAGACTTCTATAAAGAAGTCAGTATAAATCCACAGACGGACAAATCATGATTCTGGCAGCATCAGAGTATCTCAACACAGCCTCGCAGAACCAATAAAAGTTATTCAGGCATTCAACAGTTTTATACTTTGCCACACTTACACCCATCAAGGACATGATGGAAACAGTATAAATAGCAGAAACCTGGTCTGAAACGGTGACTGAAGTGCAGCTTTACGATTTGCTAGGGTACCCATTCTGCAACCAGCAAAATCGCTAGGGTCCCCTCCCTCCCGTGGAGGGATCGCTAAGTTCTCCTCCATTGCAGATTAGTCCAGTGTTGGAAAGTCCTCTGCAAATGTGGTCTCTTGCACAGAATGCTAAATTAATGTCCCCAGCACCTCCCCAGCTGTCACAATTTGTATTGATCTTGCTCATCATTCCCACTGGCAGTTGTGGCATTTTCATTTCACAGGCTCCTGACTCAGGAAAATATTCTGAATAGCTTTGAATTATTGGGTGCAACACAAGACAAATTCAGCTCTAAGAATGCCCCCAACTTCTCAGTCCTCTATAAAGAAGTCTATATAAATCTACAGGTGGACAGAGTGTTATATCGTCTACAAGGATAAATCATGTTTTTAAATTTAGACAAGTAATTCCTGTTTCTCAGTACATTTTCAGAAAACAGACCACCCACAGATAAAGGGACAGGAAAAGGACCAAGACACAATGACTTGATAGTTCTCCCCTTTCTCTTTCGATTCTGTAATTTTAAAATTCTGAAATGTCAAAGATGAAACATTAGATGATTTCTGAGCATGAGATAGGTTCTCTATTGTCAGAAAAAGAAATGTGGGCAAATTTTAATTACAACGCCTAAGATCATCACTGTACTTGGGTACTAGAAGTCATGGTCTTGGAATTGGGTCCCAAGAAGAGTTATCAGTGAGCACTGGACAGAGTTTCTTCCACACATTGCCCAACACAAGAGCTCACTTTAGTCAGCTGAGGAATCTGCTCACACAGGACCCTGCTTGTAGATCCTTTATTTCCAGCCAGCAGAAAGGCAGGAAAGATGCCCCAGGCAAAGGCTACAACACCTGTGGCTGCAGCCCAGCAGGTGTCTGCTAATGCAGGCATTCTTAGATCCATCTCCCTCACCCCCTAGCCAGGACTGAAATTCCTTTGCTCGCCCCAGGCTTTGGTGAATTGGGAGGAGCTGGTGAAGAGACTTTACTGGGTGGGGTGTTAAGCTGTTTATCCTTCCTTCACCCATTCATTAAACCTCAAGCCTTTAGTATCACCAGAGAGACAAAAGAAAGCCTGGCCAATTCAACCATTCTATTACCCATGGGACTGTGCACCTGCATTCCAAGTATATCCTTCCTTAGTTCTAGTTCCATCACCCTTACTTCCAGGTGGTAATCATTCTAAGAGTCTAGAAATTGGAGTTAGAAGATGGTATTTTGTTAGCTGGAAACTGAAGCCACAATGCAAGAACTATAATACTTACTAATGTGCTAAAGGACCTTTTCCTGCTTGCCTCATTGAGTAATCTTAAATAAATCGCTTACACTTTTTGGTCTTTATTCATGTCCTCTCTCCTGAAAACTCATCATAACTTCTGGGGAGAATGATCCTTGGGTGCAAGAAGTTGTAGTAACTCATACCGGGTGCTGAAGTGTGGTATTTAAAACTATTTACTCCCTGGGAGTAAATCCGAGCTCTTACAGGTAGTAATTACGTGACCTGGGGTTGGTTCGTTTCTCTGCACCTCAGGTTTTCTCATTCAAGAAAAATATCTTTTGGTGGTTTTGTGAAGATTAAATGAATTAAGATATGTAGATAGCACTTAAAACAGCACGATATGCATATAACACAGTAGGTGCCATATAAATGTGAAACTCCCCTTTATAAAATTGATAAAGGGCCACAAGGTGGGACCTGTGGTAGGGGAAATATACATAGAGAACCCGCCCTTGCTCTCCAGCTTTCCTGTAATTGCTCACTACTCAGGAGTCACATAGTGATAATCATAGATTCTTAGCTTTCTTCATTGCTCCCACAGATAATATCACCCTTGTGAAACCTAAGGCTAGTTTTCAGGATATCTTCCAAAAGACATTCTGCTAGACCAACTGACCCAGCCAGGAGCCCATACCATGAAACTGATTCAACTGGTCTTATGATCCCCCCACCCCCAACACGCAAGAACTGACTTAGCAAAGAAAACAATTTCTATACCCCTATGGTTCTACCCTGACTCCAGCCAATTAGCAGACCCACTATCCAGCCCTTTACCTGCAAAACCATCTTTAAAAATGTTTTCTCCCAAATTCTTGGGGAGATGGATTTGAGAACTTCCTCCCCTCTCCTCACATAGTGCTTGAGATATTAAAGCTTTCTCTGCTTTAACCCTTGCTGACCTGTGTTTTGGCTTCATGGTGAGCAGCTGGCAATGAACCTGGGAAGGCTGTAACAAGTGTTGGCTTTTATAATTAGCCATTAATGTTCAGCCATTTAAACAATTAACTAGCCAGTTCCTGAACATTAACTACTCATTGTTGAAACCAAAGCCAAAGACCCTAATGAAAAATTCCATTGGATTTTACCTGTTCCAAAAAGGTACAAATAGAGAGGTGGGTCTATTCCTACATAGGACTGGTTTCTTCCCCAGACCGTGTAAGTTATGATAGTTTTACATGTAGTCACTTGAAACGTATCTAGTCTTAAGAAAATGTAGTGCCATTTTTTTTTTCGGATTGTAGAACTCTAACTGCAAATGTTTAACAACATTTAGAGATTATCAAACAATAATTAGAATTTTTGATTTAAAATTGATTCTAAAATTGTGTCTTTTCCTCTTGTAATTTTGAAAAATATTACAGTTTTTTAAAAAAAAAAAAAAAGACTAGGGGCAGCGCCTGTGGCTCAAAGGAGTAGGGTGCCGGCCCCATATGCCGGAGGTGGTGGGTTCAAACCCAGCCCTAGCCAAACACTGCAAAAAAAAAGAAGAATAGTATTACAATTTTTATTTCTTCCCCCTATTTTCCTAAGTTGAATTGTCACCTGGAGGTGGAGGCAATGGCACACTGCTTATTCCTTTAGCTCTGTCTTTCAAAATCAAAGGCCAAGACATAAAAAAACAAAACAAAACAAAAACCCAGCCTACATGATACACAAGTGTACTGTAAGTTCGTTATTGGGAATCTAGCAAAAGTCATAATAAAGCCATAATTAACCAAAATAAGTTATTGACAAAATTAATCAATATTTTCTGGAGTATTTTTTTTTTTGTATTTAAGTTTTCCCAAAGATGTCCAATTTGTTCTTCTGGTATCACACATAATAAAACAGAGATATTACTTTGCCCAAGGCAAGGGTCTCTCAAAAGTTCACAGAAAGACACACTAGGAGGGCGGTGCCTGTGGCTCAAAGGAGTAGGGCGCCGGTCCCATATGCTGGAGGTGGCAGGTTCAAACCCAGCCCCGGCCAAAAACTGGAAAAAAAAAAAAAGACACACTAGGAAAAGAAAGGCCTTAATTAGGGGGTGTAAGTTACTGGGCACCTTAGTAATGACTTAGTAACACCATTATGGTTCAAGTTAGATCTCCTGGAAGATGAAGACACAAGGGTTGGGAGGTGGGATGTATTTCTTCGGGAATGTGAGAATGACTAGATTTTTAAAAAATGAGGCGCAAACATTATTAAATCTGAAATGGCAAGGTGGCAATGAACAGAGATGATCAGAAGAACGAGTAGACTAAAGTAGTCAGGGACAGAAAAGACCTGACGGTATTTTCCAACTCTTGCCTGGAGGCTCCTTTCCAAGACCTGAGAAATTGGTTCTCAGCTGCTGTGCCAGCCCTGTCCTTCCCCCAAGAGGTGCTACTTGAATGCTGATGGATGTATGCCCAACCCATCTTTGCCATGTGTCACGTGATAGGGGTCTGAGCTGAGAAGGTCTTATGACATGGTGCAGATTGTGCTGTGGATAGGAGGGAAGGGGCAAACAGCAATGTCAAGCTGGTGCCAGAGAAAGACTGAGCACATCTGAAATAAATTGAGTCTCATGAGATTATGAAAGACTGTGATCAAGGCACTGAACGCCCGCAGTCAAACAGCGACAACGTGGGAAGGCTGACCAACGGTCTATGTGTGCAATTGAGTATTTTCAGTGAGCTGGACCCAAAGTCCATATTCACATTGTGCCTCAAACCCCAAAACTGCTGTAGGGAATTGACAGCAGCTTGTGTAAGTAGCATCCTGGATCAGAGGGATGCCTTAGCATAGTAAAGAAATACGATGAAGTTCTACAGAGAGTGCTGTCATAGCACAGAGCAGGCTAAACTTTCTCTTGTCCAAAGCTCGGAGCAGAAAAATTCTTCTCATGTGTTCATGACAATTTTGGGTTTGCCAGAATTGTAAACTTGAATGATAAAGAACTAGGATCAGGAACTTTTTTGTTTTTTCGGACTTGATGCCAGCCACCTGAATCGAACTACTGCTATGCAACCCGCTGAAGATGCAGCTGCCAGGTGGGCCTAGGGAAGATGGCCTAGGGACAACGAGGATCATTCCCAGAGGCCTTTGCTCTCCATATTGCCACAAGGTACTTCTTGGAGTCAGCTGGGCTGCCACATAGGAAAATACCATAAACACCCCTCTCTATCCTCTTATTCTATAGGGAGCTCTTTCTTGCCTTCCAGTTTTTCTGATTTTCATGCTACCAAGTTGGAATGAGCTATCTGAAGGCCCTGACCTGGGAGCAACGGTGGCCTCAGTAATTAAAGTCTTCATAACATTTGATCACCATCGGGTCTGCTCTCTGAAGGACAGGTGTGTGGGACTTCAGAATTTGCTTTGAGATTACTATCCATCTGGCCACCAGATGAACCTTGGAGCTGCAAACTACTGAAATGACAAGCATGGCGTGTTTTCTGACACCTGCTAGGTATTATCATGCAAATTAATCCTTTGCATGCTGCAGAAATCACTCTCCAATTTGCATACATGGTGACCACACATTTTCAAGGTTCTTGATCCTGGGGATACCGGTATGCCATGTTCTCTGGCTTGGGTAGGGATGGAGTTCTGTGTGGTGAGCAGTGGGTAAGGGATGGCATGTGGCTAGGAAGTTATTAGTTTTTTAAATTTTGAACACTGAAATGTAGTGTTTAGGAGCATTTGGAGACTGCCTTCAACTTGGGTGTTTTTCAGGCGTGGTTTTGCTTCACCATTTATTTGAATTCATTTTCTCCTTTTAGCTGAGAGAAGCATCTGAGCACACTGAGGGCTTGACCCTCAAGTGGAGATGATCCACACAAATGCTTCCTACTCAAAATAATAGGCCATAAAACACGGAAGTCAGCTGAGTAGTATGATGTGCACCTCCTACGTCTTCAGCTCCACGCTAGGCAGCATGAAAGACCACAAACATGAGGAGCTGACCATGGGAGACGCAAGATCAATGCACTATTAGCAAAATACAAGACAACATTTAATGGAGCAATAGATTGGGCAGCACCAATTCTAAAGGCCATCGAGACTCATGGGAAAAGGGGAGAAGTTAAGGGAAGGCAGTGGTGTGTGCTGGGACTTGATGGATGAGCAGCCCCTTGTAGGCTGGAGGCAGCACATGAGCAGAAGTAGGGATGGTGTGACACAAGCAGGGGAACAGCCAGACAGAGTGAGGAGGAGGTGGTCAGATGGGGGGAGCTCTGAAATTAAAGCAAAGGATTGAGAGTCAACGTGATTGAGAACAGGATACAACTGAAGGTTTCTGAGTGGAATGCTTATAGTGGTATTTAAGATTTAGTTTGTTTCTTTCAGAGGGAGAAAACAAAACATCCCGCTAATTTGCCAGTGAAATAATCTCTTTGTGGTTTCAATGGTTTATTTTTGTAAAGCATAATTCTTTATTACAAAAGAAATCCATGCTCAGAATGGAAAAATAAAGACAAACATAAAGAAAGAAAATTTAAACCATTCAAAAACCCATTAACCTTGAAATAAAAATTGCTAATTGGCTGGTCTGTATTCTTTTAGATTTTTTCTTTTTCTTTTTTTTTGAGACAAGGTCTCACTCTATTGCCCTGACTAGAGTGTGATGGCGTCATCATAGTTCACTGCAGCCTCAACCTCCTGAGTAGCTGGGGCTACAGGCACGTGCCACCACACCCAGCTATTTTTTTTTTTATGTTTTGCAGTGATGGGGGTCTCACTCTTGCTTAGGCTGGTCTCAAACTCCTGGCGTCAAGTGATACCCTTCCTCAGCCTCCCTGAGGGCTAGGATAACAGGCATGAGCCACGGCATCTGACCCTTTGTTATGACTGAAGGCAATAATTAGCTTTCCTCTAAGAATCTCATCTAAAGTGCTCAGAGTTGAATCAGGGATGTGATTGCCCACCATCAACTGAATTTTTCCGCCTCCCCTGCAATGAGGGCAGTGTGAGCAGCAGTGATGCGCGCGGCTTGTAAACATACCCACTGCACCCATGGTCCTTCCCCTTGCCAATATTCTCTCTTTCTCTTTTTCTGGACAGTTTCAAAGTGACCAGACTTCAAGATACTTTACCCCTAAATATTTCAGCACGCATTTCCTATCAAAACAGACATTCTCCTAAAAAGCCACAATATTATTATCTTACCTAAGAAAATGTAATCATCCCATCATATTATCTAATTTACAGAGCACAGCGCAAACCCAGTGGTCCCCAGAACGTCTTTGGAGCTATTTGTTTGGATCGATGATCCCATCAAAGTGTCTGCATTGCATGTGGGCATTATGTCTCTTTAGTCTTTTTTTTGGTAGAGACAGAGTCTCACTTTATTGCCCTCGGTAGAGTGCTGTGGCGTCACACAGCTCACAGCAACCTCCAACTCCTGGGCTCAGGCGATTCTCTTGCCTCAGCCTCCCAAGCAGCTGGGACTACAGGCACCCGCCACAACGCCAGGCTATTTTCTTGTTGCAGTTTGGCCGGGGCCGGGTTTGAACCCGCCACCCTCGGTATATGGGGCCAGCGCCCTACCCTCTGAGCCACAGGCGCCACCCGTCTCTTTAGTCTTTTAATCTGTCTTTCCGTCTGCTCTTTTTTCCTTTTTTATGCCTTTAACCATTTTCAAAGGATCCAAGTCAGCTGTCTCACAGGATGTCTTGTGTTCTGAATTTGATTGTGCCTCATAATACAATTCAGGTCAATCCTTCCTGGTATTACTATTTTGTAGGCAGCCTGGCGTCCTTCTTCAGAGCATCACATCAGCAGCTGTGTTATTAGGTTGTCTCAATATTGGTAATACTGTATCTGATCTCTAGGGGAAGGTTGCAACCGTCAGCTTTCTCCCAACATTTTCCCTCTTTGTAATTAGGTCATGTGTGGGATGAATCTTTAGCACTGATGACTAGCCTATTTCCAAATAATATCTCACCCAATGACTTATCTCTTGATGTGCTTTGCCTGAATTACTATTAATCATAACATCGGGGTAGCAAAATAATGCTCCTTTTAGTTTTCTAATGCTCCATTCTTCTACAACTGCTAGCCAGCATTCTTCTTTAAAGAAGTGCTTTCCTTCCCTTTCCCCTTCTATTTTTCTTATTTATTTATTATCACTGTGGTCTCCAGGACATGTTTTCTTCAATTACCTCATCAAAGATTCTGGTGCTTAAATTGTACTAAAAATGGCAAGTCCATTCAAGCTGGCTTTTGAATATTTCTTTGCTTTCTGGTTCGATAAAATGTTGTAGTCTCACCTTGTACTTTACCTGCCTGCCTCACACCTGGAAGCAGGTGTTTCTCCAAGGAGCTCTGCTTCCCTTTAGTTGAGAATGGTATCCAGAAACCGTATCTGTGTGCTAGGTGTATTCACAGCTTAGACTATAGTGACACTGTTCTTAAGTCCTTTCAATGGAACGAATTAGAAATGTGCATTTTAAAAATTCATGAGTTCATAGTCATATTTCAAATAAAAATTAACACTTCTGGGCTTTTCCTTCTTTTATTTTACATTTGTATCTCTTTTCTTTTAAATTAAAAATTGTATTCCTTGGGTGGCGCCTGTGGCTCAGTGAGTAGGGCGCTGGCCCCATATACCAAGGGCGGTGGGTTTGAACCTGGACCTGGCCAAACTGCAACAATTGTCATCACTGCAAATTGGTAAATCTAAGAATACAATAAAGAAGTAAGGTGATAGTTTAAAAAAAAAATTGTATTCCTTAATTAATTAATATATGTGTTTGTTTTACCGTACAATAAACATGAAATAATTTGAGAAATCACAAAGAAAATATTGATCTAAGAATAAACTTACTAAAGTTTGTGATTTCTGTGAAGTTCTATGTGTCTTTAGAACATATTCTTCATTGTATAAACATCGTTATTCTTTTTTGTTGGTCATGTTGGTTACTTTCAATTTTTTACTATGATAAATAGTTTTGTGAGGAATAGCCTTGTATAAACATGCATATCTTTAAGTTCCCCAAAGTGAGAATTTATATTACTAGATTAAAACATCACAAAGATTTAAAATTCTCTGTTCCTGAATTGTCCTTCAGAAATATTGTACCAATTTACATTTCCAGATGTATATGAGAAGGTCACTTTCTGCAAAACTTTTCCAACTGTTACCTTTTAAAATAAGTCTTTGTCATTTGGAAGAAGATTGTAATTTTAGTTTATAACTTGTAAGTAATTAAAAATTGTTTTTTAGACAGAATCTTGCTCTGTCATTGGGCTACAGTGCTGTGGCGTCATTATACCTCACTGATACCTCAACCTCCTGGGCTCAAGAGATTCCCCTGCTTCAGCCTCCCAAGTAGTTGGGATTACAGGCATGTGCCCTGCGGATTTTTCTTATTTTTCATAGACAAGGGGTCTCACTATGTTGCCCAGGCTGATTTCAAACTCCTGGCCTCAAGTGATCCTGCTGGCTTGGTTTCCAAAGTGCTAAGTTTATTGGTAATTTTAATTATTAGATAGGTTTAGTTATTTATTAAATTTATTTAAAATGTATATTCTACCCGTTTCTGAAAAGAATCTGAGATGACTTAGAAAACATATTTTTTTGTAATGGAACAAAAAAGGCAGAACCAATCTATGGTGAAAATACTCAGCACTGGTAGTGCCCATAGCACAGTGGTTACAGTGCTGGCCGGCCACATGCACTGAGGGTGGCAGGTTCAAACCCGGCCCTGGTCAGCTAAACAGCAATGACAACTCCAACAACAACAAAAAAAACCAGCCAGGCATTGTGGCAGGCGCCTATAGTCCCAGCTACTTGGGAGGCTGAGGCAAGAGAATCGCTTAAGCCCAAGAGTTTGAGGTTGCCGTGAGCTGTGACACCACAGCACTCTACCAAAGCAACATAGTAAGACAAAAAAAAGAAAGAAAGAAAAAGGAAAATACTCAGTACCATAGTGCGAGACCAGGCAGGAAGGACTGGGAAGGGGCGTGAGGAGACTTCCTGGGGTGATGGAAACCTGATGGGGGTTTGGGTCACACTGGTATATGCATTTCATTCAAATATTACTCTTAAAATCTGTTCAGTTCCCTGGAAGTAATTTATACCTCTAAAACAGAAACTGAAAAAACAAAATGAACAATCAAAACGCATAAACAAATAGTCAACTCTAGTTAATGACATACATACTGAAGTATTTAGGGGTGCAGAGTACTGATATGTGCAACGTACTTTGGTGTGCAACGTACACCAAACTACGAGATGGATCAATGGATGGATAGATGGATAAATTTGTAAGAAAGCATATATAGCAAAATTCCAACAACTGTGGAAATTAGCTGGTAGGCATACAGATATTCACAGTATAATTCTTTCAGCTTTTCTCTCACAGTAAAGCACTGAGGGAAAGTGGAGCCTATATCTTTACATAAGAGCATATCTAGATTTTATAAAGACTGGGGGGATGAGCTAGGTACTTAGTGGAAACACTGTTGGTTTTCTCTTACATGGTCCATTATAAACATAAAATTAGAACATTTTCCCCTTTATTATATTATCTAGTAACACTGAGAGATCAATGATCAATGTAAGGAGGTCAAGGTCATATAAAATTTGAAAGGTATGTGTTATCTTACACTTGGTGCTTTAGGATGAGCATAAGGTTATATTGACAAGGAGCCCCCAGGGAAAAGACAATGTCACTGCACACCCTGGGGCTGAGAGAATGATCACGGGTAAATGATCACGAGTAAGATGCTGCCCTGACGTGGCTTTGGGGCCAGATGTAGAGGTAAATCATTTAATCAAATAATTGTTAAATAAAAGTAAAATGACCAGGGTCATACTTTTTTTAAAAAAAAGGAAGTACAGGGCGGTGCCTGTGGCTCAGTCGGTAAGGTGCTGGCCCCATATGCCGAGGGTGGCGGGTTCAAACCCGGCCCCGGCCAAACTGCAACCAAAAAATAGCCGGGCGTTGGGGCGGGCGCCTGTAGTCCCAGCTACTCGGGAGGCTGAGGCAAGAGAATGCCCAGGAGTTGGAGGTTGCTGTGAGCTGTGTGAGGCCACGGCACTCTACCGAGGGCCATAAAGTGAGACTCTGTCTCTACAAAAAAAAAAGGAAGTACAGACAGCCATAAGAACGTGGAGGGTCCTAACTTAGTTGGGGTGAAAGCAGTAAAGGAAACCCCACGAGGAAGGGACCCCAGCTGAGATCTGAGACATAAAGGGAGGCAGGTGAGTGCCCAGAGAAGGGGGAATAGTATGTGCAAAGGCTCTCTAGCAGGAGGTGGCTGGCACGTGGAAGGGTGCAGAGCCAGTGTGAAGGAAGCCCGGAACAGGAAGGAGGGCCGGATCCCGAAGGCCCTCCTGAGTTACACAAGGGATTCTGGTCCTCATTCTAGAAGCCACAGAATGCCATGGAGGGAATTTAAGTAGGCAAAGAAATTGAACTGAGTTCCACTTGTTAGTATCTTTCACCCTGTGTTACAGAAAATGGGATTTGGGGGCAGGAGTGTGAGTGTGAAGACTGGTTAGGAAGCTGCTGTGGCAATTTAGCTGGGTGGTGGCAGAAAAGATGACACAGATGGATTAGAAAGACATTGAGGGCTGGGCATGGTGGCTCACGCCTGCAATTTTAGCACTTTGGGAGGACAAGGTAGGAAGATTGCTTGAGGCCAGGAGTTCATGACCAGCCTGAGCAATATGGCGAGACCTGTCTCTACCAAAAATAGAAAAAATCAGCTAGGCATGGAGGCAGGTGCTTGTAGTCCCAGCTACGTGGGAGACTGAGGCAGAAGGATCACTTGAGACAGAAGTTTGAGCTTGCAGCAAGCTATGACACCACCACTCCAGCCTGAGCAACAGACTGATTACTTTTCTCAAAAAAAAAAAAAGAGAGAGAGAAAGAGAGAGATTGTGAAAGAAGTATAATTGATAGGACTTGTGATGAATTAGATATGGGGGAAGGCAGAGAGAAAGTGATTCTGATCATTCAGAATCATCTGAATGATTCTGCACCAAAGGAAGAATGAAGGGCCAACTTGGGTACTTTGGCATCGGACCCACTGAGCTTGAGGTGTTTTTTGCACAAATAGAGATAGTGAGTAAACAGACACTCTGATCTAGGGATCAAAAGTGAGTTTTGAGTTGGAAATGCAGATTTGGGAGTCACTGGCAGTTAACAGATTTGACAGTTAAAATGTGCATAGGAGGATGACTTAAGGCGTATATAACAGAGTTTCTTGGGGGCAGGGCACAAAGTTGGATAGGGAAAAAAAATGACATCTTTATTTTCTCTAACCTCTAAGCATATCTTTCATCTATGAATGCAGGCGACAAGCCACAGTACTATTAGCAGGACCTGGGATTTTGTCACTGATTGAAATCACAGATATTTTCACATCTCATTAAATTTGTTGCAGACGTCTCAAAATACCCTTTACGCCCATCACTTGTTATTTAATGTGTTAATAAAGAAGCACAATATATCGCAGAATCACAAATTTCTAAAAAAATATGTGTATTTTGATGACTATTTTAATAAAGGTAGTTTCCTTTAAAAACCAATGTTTCAAATACATAAAAATGTATTTGGAAGTATTGAGAAGGGGCTGTAGGCCAAAGAAGTCTGCAACACAAAAATGGGATAACCCTGCACCCTCATCCCAGCTGAAGAACGGGAAGAACCAAGCCTCCAGGAATCCCAAGATTCTGGGCTGGGGGAGGAGGATGAGAAGTGGGGAGCGAGAAATCGCCTCCAGGGACACAGGGGAACTGGGCGGAGAACGTGGCTGTGCAGAGGCTGAGGGAGGAGCCGGTGGCTGGAACGGCCGACAGCTGTTGGGAGGTCGAGCCGGGAGGATGGAAAGAGATCCACTGTGTTCCAGGACAAGGAAGTCACTTGATGAAGAGCCATTTCTGTGGCATGATGAGTGTGGAAGCCAGATTGGAGTGGGCTGAGGCGTGAGTAGGAGGTGGGGAAATGGAATCCATGAGTGTAAATAATTCTTTAGAGAACTTTGGCTGTGAAGGGGAAGGAATGAGTGGAGGGGGTGTGGGATAAGGAAGGCTGTTCTTTGGGGGGAGAGACCTGAGGCTGTAGTGTGGAGGAGGGATGTGGCGGGGAAAGGGTGGACTGAGAGTCCTGAGGAGGTGAGAGGCTGGGATCCTGGGCACAGGTGACAGGTTGGAAACTGCAGGAATGAGGGGAAGGCAGGGCACAGGAGGAGGCTGAGAAAGTTTCCATGTGAGAACCCAGCTGTGGTGTGAGGTGGCTGAGGGGAGGGACTGAGACTGGGGGAAAGGAGGAAGGTTTGCAGGGGAGAGAGAGTTGACCAGAGAAACTGGGCAGTGTTGAGGCATTCCAGGAGGCTGGTGGCTGTGTGCTCACAGTGGCACCATCTGTGAAATCTGGGCGACTCATCTCCAATAGTAGCCATGCCAGATGTGGGCCCTGAGACCCTGAGACTTTGGATGGGCTGGATTTCCCAACAGGTGTGAAAAAGAGACAAAGACTGAGGGTCAGCATGGAACCTCCGCTGTCTGGGAAGGTACCATCAGTGCAGAGGGGGCATCACTGGGCATAGGGACCAGGGTTCCCAAGAGATGGAGAAAACATCACAGTGGGAGGGGTCAAACTGCAAGACTGGGAGGCCTGGAGACCAGGAATGAGCTAGTGATTCTGGAGACAGAATCCCCTGGGGTGATCACACACCATGGGGGTAGGGGTGGCAGAGTCAGACAGAGGAGGTCACTTGAGGCACTCTAGGAACTGAGAGGCCAGGGGGTGGATGCTGAAGCCATCAAGGGTTGCGGTGGGAGACCAGGAGATGGGGTGGCCAGCACTGGGCCAGGAGTCTTTACCGAATGGGGGAGAGTGGCCAAGAGACTAAAAGGATGACCAGGAGGAGGGGATGGTAGAATAAAACAGCACGAGCCTCAGAGGACCAGTGTTGTCCACAGAACCAGGGGAGCCATGGTGTAGGAGCAAGAAGGACACCCCCACTGCTTGCAGATCCCAAGGAGGGTGTGTGGGAGGGACCAGAACATCACTCCGGTGGGAGCAGCCTTAGGGAAGAGCCAGCTTCACTGCAGCAAGGAGGGGAGGGAGCTCTGAGTGCTGTGGGAGACTGTACAGCCCACTGTTTCACCAGGGTGCCACAGACACTTCTTCCCACCTGTGACATCCTCCCTACCTCAGCTCCCAGCCCCACCTCTAACTCCCCAAATCTTGCCCATGCCTTAAGATCCAGCTTAAAATCTGCATCCTCTCTGCTTTCCCAGGTTTCACCCTGCCTTTTGTTACTTTCATCAGACACTGTTTTGAACTTCACCAACACTGTAAATGACCCAAGGGCAGGACATGGTTTATTCATTAATATGTCACCATAGCACCTAACACAGTGTCTTGTACACAAGCAATTTATAATTTCCTTATTTTTTTTTTATTTTTATATTTGGAGACAGAGTCTCACTTTGTTGCCCTCAGTGGAATGCTGTGGCGTCATAGCTCACAGCAACCTCCAACTCTTGGGCTCAAGCGATTCTCTTGCCACAACCTCCCAAGTAGCTGGGACTACAGGCACCCGCCACAATGCCCGGCTATTTCTTTCTTTCTTTTTTTTTTTTTTTTTTGTAGAGACAGAGTCTCACTGTACCACTCTCGGGTAGAGTGCCGTGGCGTCACACAGCTCACAGCAACCTCTAACTCTTGGGCTTACGTGATTCTCCTGCCTCGGCCTCCAGAGCAGCTGGGGTTACAGGCGCCCGCCACAACGCGCCCGGCTATTTTTTTTTTGTTGTTGTTGTTGCAGTTTGGCCGGGGCTGGGTTTGAACCCGCCACTCTCGGCATATGGGGCCGGCGCCCTACTCACTGAGCCACAGGCGCCCCCCTTCTTTATTTCTTTTTTTTTTTTTTTTTGGTTTTTGGCCGGGGCTGGGTTTGAACCCACCACCTCGGGCATATGGGACCGGCGCCCTACTCTTTGAGCCACAGGCGCCGCCCACCCCCTTCTTTATTTCTTTTGTTGTTGTTTTTGTCCTTGTTGTTTAGCAGGCCAGGGTCAGATTCAAACTCACCAGCCTCAGTGTCTGTGGCCGGTGCCCTCATTATTTTATTTTAAAATCTTTTTTTTTTTTTTTTTTTGAGACAGTCTCATTCTGTTGCCCTGGCTAGAGTGCGGGGTGTTGGCCTAGCTCACAGCAACCTCAAACTCCTAGGTTCAAGCAATCCTGCCTCGGCTTCCCGAGTAGCTGAGACTACAGGTGCCAACCATGATACACAACTAATATTTTCTTTTTTTAGTGGAAACAGGGTCTCACTCTTGCTCAGGCTGGTTTTGAACTCCTGAGCTCAAAGGATCCTCGTGCCTCAGTCTTCCAGGGTGTTAGGATTATAGGTGTGAGCCACTGTACCAGCCTATTTTTAAATATTTAAAATTTTATTTATTTATTTTTATTTTTTATTTTTTTGAGACAGAGCCTCAAGCTGTTGCCCTGGTAGAGTGCCGTGGCATCACAGCTCACAGCAACCTCCAACTCCTGGGCTCACGCCATTCTCCTGCCTTCACCTCCCAAATAGCTGGGACCACAGGCGCCCGCCACAATGCCTGGTTATTTTTTGGTTGCAGCCGTCATTGTTTGGTTGGGCTGGCTTTGAACCCGCCAGCTCAGGTGTATGTGGCTGGTGCCTTAGCCATTTGAGCCTCAGGCGCTGAGCCTAAAATTTTATTTTTAATTGACAAACAATACTTGTATTATAACTTCTGAGTGAATAAAGGAATATAAAACAAAAACACAGTGTTAGAATGAAATGCTATATGTTTTAAAAACAACATACATCTGTTTAATATATGTATGTACCTGAATAATAGTATAATTGAAAAAAGTTTAATTTTTTATATCTAAATTTTAAATGGTTTTAACAAGTTTTTTGGTTTTAAAAATTAACTGCAATCATTTTTAGAAGTCAGGAATTTCAATAAAATGTAGTAAACTGAAAGGCATAGCATACTGTATTACAAAGGAAAAAAGAGACATTTTATTATAATCTCCTCATGCAATTTCTGAGCTGCTAAGTCCAATTAACACAGGGAACTCTTTGGGTCAGAGGCCACCAATTCTTGGCACCAACAATTTCACTGAGCTGGGATAACAACTGGTGTTTTTAGCAACTTGCCCACATGGCAGAATCGCCCTGAGAGAAGGACGGGGCTGTCTTGCTTATCTGTTGAAAAGGCAGGACAACTTCTGGAAGCATTCGTAATTGAAACTGCTTGTCCCCCCATTTTAATGCCATGCCCTATTTTCAAATTACCAAGTGGAACGCAGACAAAGCACAGAAACGAAGGAGGAAGGAAGTGCCGCTGCCTTTGCCCAACACACAGCATTTGTTTGCTCCACTAATGCCACAGAAGACCTCCTGGTTTGCCCACAGAGGGGCCTACACACCAGTATTCCAACGAATCTACAGTCTACTCATAAAAGAAACATCCAGAGCAGTTTGGTGAGTTATCCGGCAGAACGTTCAACCGCAACAAGGTGACCTCTGTTATAAAGTACAAGTGAGGTGAGGCTTAGTGGCTCACGCCTACAATCCTAGCACTCTGGGAGGCTGAGGTGGATGAATGGCTTGAGCTCACAAGTTCGAGACCAGCCTGAGCCAGAACAAGAACCCATCTCTAAAATAGCCGGGCGTTGTGGCGGGCGCCCTGGTAGTCCCAGCTACTCAGGAGGCTAAGGCAAGAGGATTGCTTGAGCCCAAGAGTTTGAGGTTGCTGTGAGCTACAATGCCACGGCACTATGCTGAGGGTGACAAAAGAGACTGTTTCAAAAATAACATACAAGTGAGTCCTGGGTCAACTTTGGGTTGTTCTGCGTTTCCTCTGTCAACTGAGAGGTACAACCCAGTTCTTATGTCTTTGTGTCCTTTACTACCTGTGACAAAAGGAACTTACTCTGTGCTTTAAAGAAGCCACCTGTCACTTTCCAGAGTGGTATGCCAGCTCTCTTTAGCTGGTTACGCTGGTCGCCACCAGGTCAGGGGTTTCAAGGTTGATCATAATTGACTAATCCTCAAGCCCAAGGTTACCAACCTTCTCTCCTCTCCATCATTTCAAGCCAGATCATAGAGCATTTTCCACTCCAAGGAACATTCTGGCCCCTATTCTGGATCCCTATTCTGGCCGTCATGGCTCTGTGGTTACACCTTTCAGTGCGCACAATTCTAACTATTAACCATCAAACATGCGTGGAGCTCCTATGATGTGCTAGGCATTGTAAATATCTGGTTCCCAGCCTAAGAGAGGAAGCAGACAAGATATATCCCGCAGTGGACTTAAGCCCAGGGATGTTCTAAGAATACACAGAAGGGACAAGAGAAAAATCACCTGACCCCCAGGAGAAGCCCCAGAAACGCTTCCCAAGGGAATTGCCCTCAGCGTAGAGAATGCACAGAGGTTGGTCAGATGAGCTGAGGAGGCGGCACGGGCCAGGCCAACAGAGGTCAAGTACCTTGTGAAGGCATTTGAGCTTGATCCCAAGATTATGGGGAACCAGTGAAAATTTCAAATGAAAGAGTTTAATGATCCGATTTGTTTCCAGAGAGATTACACTACAGCAGCCTAGAACACTGTCCAAAACAGGTAAGGTAAAGATAAAATGATGAGAGAAATGACTCCTGCAACAATCCAGACCAAAAAAAAAAAAAAAAACCACAAAAAAAGACAGAGCCCCCACAAAGGGAGGTGACAGTGGAAAGATTCAAGCTAGAAAACAGATAAGACAGTCAGGCTTTGGTGTCTGATTGCTGTGGAGTGTGAGGAGGAGCAGAAAGCAGAGGACAAAGAGTTTAGAACAGGGGTCCTCAAACTCTTTTTTTTTTTTTTTTGTAGAGACAGAGTTTCACTTTATCGCCCTCGGTAGAGTGCCATGGCGTCACACGGCTCACAGCAACCTCCAACTCCTGGGCTTAGGCGATTCTCTTGCCTCAGCCTCCCGAGTAGCTGGGACTACAGGCGCCCGCCACAACGCCCGGCTATTTTTTTGTTGCAGTTTGGCTGGGGCTGGGCTTGAACCCGCCACCCTCGGCATATGGGGCCAGCGCCCTACTCACTGAGCCACGGGCGCCACCCATGGGTCCTCAAACTTTTTAAACAGGGGGCCAGTCCCTCAGACCGTTGGAGGGCCGGACTATAGTTTAAAAAAATAAAAAAAACTATGAACAAATTCCTATGCACACTGCACATATCTTATTTTGAAGTAAAAAAATAAAACAGGAACAAATACAATATTTAAAATGAAGAACAAGTAAAGTTAAATCAACAAACTTATCAGTATTTCAATGGGAACTATGGGCCTGCTTTTGGCTAATGAGATGTTAAATGTCCGGTTCCGTATTTGTCACTGCTAGTCGTAACAAGTGATGCAAGTGTGCATCAGTTAGTCCCGAGACTGAGAGGAGGAGTGAGAGACAGAGAGAAGGAGGGGACTCGGAGGGTGCGGCACACATTCCACACCCGCGCACTGCGGGACGGGAACAGTCGGCTGCTAAGCAGGGCAGGCAGCGGTGGCAAAAAAGGTGGCAGGCGGCCGGATAAATGTCCTCAGCGGGCCGCATATGGCCTGCAGGCCGTAGTTTGAGGACCCCTGGTTTAGAATAATTTGCAGGATTCTGACTTGGGCAGAAATAAAAAATTCAGGCAGAGGAAACAACTGGGGGTGGGGGAGCTGAGGTATTCAGCATCTTGAGTCTGACAGGCTTGTGGGACCTGCACAGTGAACAGAGAGAGCAACAGCTAAAACGGAAAACAAACTCAAAGGAAAATTCCCACAGATCGGCACTTGTCAAACCGTGGGCTGCACATTCCCTGGCCATGACGCACACTGGGGCTGGAGAGGCTGCGTGCAGAGCTGCGCTATTACTCAGGTACACCTCGAGGGCGCAGAATCTCAGCTCGAGTCAAGAGGGCGGCTGTGACGAACACCATGCCAGGTGCTGGAGATGACTCACAGCCTCCCAGGGTGGGGACGTGGCAATGAGTGACCCGTCTCCTCCACAAACAGGCCTGGGGCCAGAAAGAAGAGAGACCCCACCTACCAGGAATCCCACAATGGACAGGCAGAAGTTAGAGAAAATTAAAAGTATGACTCATGGAATGCGTATGCCGTGTCCTAAGCTGTGGCTGCTTTCTTGACATTGTTAAGCGTATCAGTTGGGTTGACATTGACAGATTAATGGGAGAGCAACTCCCCAAAAGGCGCTTGAAAGAGGAGAAGCTGAAAGTTTCGTACAGGGTAGGATAAATAAATAGATAATGAGAGGAGTCATGCAAATATACCCAGGTCGCAGAGAAAACACAGAATGCAAATCCAGCCGGCCTCTGCAGCTGAGTCATCAGAGCACTGACATTGGTGGGGAGCTGGAGTGTGCACAGCATTGTATTTTGTTTGTTTTGCTTTTTCTTGAGACAAAGTCTCACTCTGTCACCCTGGGTAGAGTACCATGGCATCATAGCTCACAACAACCTCAAACTCTTGGGCTTGAGTAATCCTCTTGCCTCAGGTTCCCCAGTAGCTGGGACTACAGGCACTGATCTTAAACTCCTGAGCTCAACGGATCCTCCAGCATTGGTCTCTGAGAGTGCTGGGATTACAGGTCTGAGCCACTGCACCTGGTTGTGTGCAGACCTTCGTGTGTTGTGGATTTCACAGCTCCAGTTTCTGAGAAACAAACCCTGGGCCCCACTGGACTTGACCATAATCTGGAGCAATGCTGTTCCATAGAACTTTCTGCAATGATGCAAATGTTCCAGATCTGCCTGGTCCGATTTGGCAGCCACTGACTACATGTGGCTCCTGGGCATGTGAGTTGTGGTTAGTACCACTAAGGAACTAAAATTTACATTTATTTAGTTAGTTTTTTTGAGACAGGGTCTCTTGCACAGTCACCCAGGCTGGAGCGCAGTGGTGTCATCTGCAATCTTAAACTCCTGGGTTCAGACGATCCTCCTGCCTTAAACTCCTGAGTAGCTGAGACTACAGGTGCCCACTGCCATGCCTGGCTAATTTTTTAAATTTTTTGTAGACACTGGGTTTCACTAATGTCCAGGCTGGTCTCAAAATCCTGGCCTCACGTGATCCTGCCTGCTTGGCTTCCCAAAGTGAGGATAACAGATGTGAGCCACCACGCCTGGCCTAAATTTTAAATTTAATTTGAATTCATTTAAAGTTAAATAGTTACACATAGCTAGTGGCCACTGCATTGGATAGCAAAGTTCTGGACCGGTGGTTCTCAACCTGTGGGTCACGACCCCTTTGTAACAATGAAAATACAGCCTGCATATCAGATATTTACATTACGATTCATATAGTAGCAAAATCACAGTTATGAAGTAGCAACAAAAATAATTTTATGGTTGGGGATCACCACAACATGAGGAACTGTATTAAAGGGTGGCGGCATTAGGAAGCATTAAGAAGGTTGAGAACCACTTTGCTGCCCTCAGGCATGGATGGACATTCTGGCTTTTTAAATCACTGCAGGTTGCTTGGAGAGGCTTTACTTTTTATTTTAATCTCCAACGTTTGTGTGGATTCTCATGGACAACACAGTTAAAATGTTTGTGTTGGGTAGCAGCCTTCCTCCTGAGGCTCACCTTGCTTGCTGTGAGATTCAGGTGACTTCCCTGACGTAAACATCACACCCGGGCTGGCCAGGGGCACTGCCAGTTACTCCTTGATAGGCCTCCTTCTGATGTAACAGTGAGGCCCTGTGACCTGGAATCTAAACATTGAGTTGCGTGGTCGCTGGCAGTGGAGGGACAATCGTCCTATTCCTATTAGCAGAGCAAATGTGCTCTTGAATAAATGCAAGCCGTAGGATCCCCACCTTCCTTCCCGATGAAGTGAATGCAGTCCTGGGGTTTGTACGTTTGGAACAGTCCCTTCCAGCCAAGATAATGACATTGGAAAGATGAGAAGGGCGCGTGATCTTCACAGAATCTTGTGGTTCCCTCACATCCTGCGCTAATTAATCATTTTCATCTTCTTTTATGGGGAACCCGGGGCTCCTGTCCCTTCTCTGTGAAGGACTGAGAGCAGGAACTAGTCCCTGTACCCCTGTCAATCACAGCAGGCTCCTCCCAGCCGGCAAGGGCACCACCTCCGCCCATTCTGCTCTGTAGTCTGCCTCATTATTCAATTTCTAGTGGGTTATGCGGAGCTGCTGTTTATTTCCCTGTTAAATTCTAACCTGATAAAACAGTTCACAGGGTTGTATGTAACTCTGAAAAGGGTCTAAAATTTAATTGCCATGTTAGGTTGGTTTTTAGAAACGTGACCTGGGAAACAGGCCTCTGCACCTGCTCCCCCACTGGTAGCTGTGGGAGCATCACTCGCAAGTGCAGCTGGACACCGAGACAGTTTGTAATGGAATCTAATGTTAGCATGTCACTTAAGAGTCTCTCTCATTCTCACCATGCATAACAGTAAGTATCTCCTGGATGGGAAACTGAAGGGCTTAGGAGTAAAGTGGTTTGCCTGAATTCACACTGTAATGAGGGGCAGAGCCAGCTCTTGGTAAATGCTTTCTCCTATGCCACTAACTTAAACGTATTCAGGAGGCACCACTTTAAAGAACATCTTAACAGGTCAGTTGTGCTGGCTCACGCCTGTAATCCTAACACTCTGGAAGGCCGAGGGGCTGAGGTGGGTGGATGGCTTGAGCTCAGGAGTTTGAGACCAGCCTAAGCAACAGAGAGACACCATCTCTACTAAAAATAGAAAAAAATTAGCCTGTTATTGTGGTGGGTGCCTATAGTTCCAGCTACTGGGGAGGCCAGAGCAAGAGGATTGCTTATACCCAAGAGTTTGAGGTTGTTGTGACAGCACAGTGGCACTTTACCCAGGGTGACAGAGACCCTGTCTCAAAAAAAAAAAAAAAAAAGAACATAGCATAGGCTTGATAGGCATTGCTTTATCTTGGACCTAGCTAAATACAATCTCTGCCACTGGCTGTGGCAGGAGGGTGTGCCATGATGGAGCAGCCATCAGGTTAACCGTGTGTTTGGGATCTGCCCACTTCTAGGAAGGTGTCTGCAAATGACAGCTGACATCGGAGGTGTTTCAAACAAATGCCTTTTTTGTTCCAGGCTCACCAGAGTTGTGACAACTGGGGTCTGGGTTAAGGAATGAACAAGTGATCGTTTGGTAGTGGCAAAATTTCATAGTGACTTAAACAGTGGAAAAATGTCCATGGATGAAGCAACTCACTTTCTTACTAGGCACTGGATCAGAGAGTAAACCTGCCTTCACAGATCCCAGGTGAAACATTACTAGACTGAGTTTTCAGCCACAGCAGTCTCTAGAACAGCGGTTCTCAACCTGTGGGTCGCCACCCACAAGAGCTGTATTAAAGGGTCGCACCATTAGGAAGTTTGAGAACCACTGCTCTAAAAAGAAACAGAGGAAAGCTTTGGTCGGGTTTACACTGCCTTACCGAACTCTATCTTTCTCTGGCCTCTTTCTGAGTGACTGGGGATCTTTTGCTACTCCAGAGCCTGATGGGACATTCAATATACTAACTTTGGACATTAGATCCATCTGGCCTAGGTTCTTCTTTGGGAGATGCCGGCATTTTTTTTTTTTTTTTTTTTTTGGCCGGGGCTGGGTTTGAACCCGCCACCTCTGGCATATGGGACCAGCGCCCTACTCCTTGAGCCACAGGCGCCGCCCGATGCCGGCATTTTTATTCATAGCCTCCCCAGGAGACCAGGCCCAGGGCCTCCCTGGCATTGTGGACCCTGTGGAAGGAGGTTGATAAATTCCGCATCCCCTCAGGATCTGAGATAAAACAGGGCAGGCCCAGACTCTGAGGGTTCAAGAACAACCCAGATTTCCATAAAAATCAGAGTAGGGATCCAAACCTGGGAGGGGAATCTCCAATCCAACCCGTGATCCTGGAGTTGAAGATTTCAGGGATCTGGTCAGAGTCTAAGAAGGGACCTCTGGTTCAATTGTACCAAGTAAAAATTGAAGCCTTGAGCCAGGGGGACTGACACCCATTGATGGCTATTAAGAATGAGGCATGGTGACATTTCCTCTCGCCCACCCTCCTCTGCTTTCGTGTCCAAAGGCTAATCCTCCAGTATCCACCCCCCAAAATATCTGTAATGCACAGAGCAAAGCAGAGGTGAATTTTCAATGTGGAAAATCCTGATTTTGCCACAATTCCTGATGGAGAAGACAGGGCTTTGAAGGTACTTGTACAATCAAGGCCCAAACCCTTGGGATATCATTACCTGGAAAAAATCGGCTTTATGTAAATAAGGTTTCATGTCCTCTGACACACAGAGGGGCAGTGACATAGACTAAGCATGAAAGAGCTTGTCCTTGTCCTTTACTTTAGAAGAGAAATTCTTAGTTTTATGTATTTGACCACATATTTTTGTCTTTATTTTGCATTGGGTATAAGTGAATAATAAAATTAAGAGTTGGAAAAGAAGATGCATATAATCTGTGATTATAGACGTGATTTCATATAATTATATTTAGATGTACAACCATGGCCTGCTTTGGAAGTAGTTTTGCAGTGATGATTTTAAGAATGCATAATTTTTATAGGAGAAAGAAGAAAACCATAGGAATCTGACATGAGCCTGTTCCCCAGATGAAGCTGTGAAGAGGATCATAAAACTTCAAGTCCTGAATATCCCAAATATGCATGAGTATCGCCATACGAAATGGACGTGACCATGCAGGTGAGTCTCTGAATGAAACAGAAGAATCCAACTGCCCATTTGTTTAGTAATTCCAATCTAGGAAGACTGCTACATGCTACTGTTTGACTTACATTACATTTTTTTAATCTGTCCTTGATTTTGTTTCTAAGCGTAAAAATGTGAGAATTTATCTTAATGCTAAAAATGTGTTGTTCTAGCCAAAGTAGGATTTAATTTTTGGATTAATCTCACTCCCTAAGTTTAATCAGTAGCAGGCATTATATTTAGTCCTTGACTAACAGGAAAAGATCCAGGCAATGTGTTCTTCGTTCTACCAACATTGGGAGATACTCTCTTTCACTTTCAGACTCTAGGTGAAATATTTTATTGTATGATTTTATATTCCTAAATAGGGAGTATATATCCCTCTTAGGGATATATCTATATCTATAAACATCAATCACTGAAGTTTCTAAGGTGTCCTTTGAACATTAAATAAATGCAGTGTGAACCCTCTAGATCAGTGGTTCTCAACTTTCCTGATGCTCTTTAATACAGTTCCTGTGGGTCGCGACCCACAGGTTGAGAACCGCTGCTCTAGATTAAAAAAAGAAATCGTCACAAGAACTTTATTGATATCAGATATCCAGAATCTATTTTAGGGATCCACACCACTAATAAGAAAGAGAGAGCCCCTCCTGTAGAGTATATTTCAGGCATAAAATATGAAATAAGAATTCATAAAAGGCCTATTACTCATCTTAAATCATTTTACCATGCTAACAACCAGTATTGAATACAGCTTGTGGTATTTCGCTCTTACAGAGGATAAGTAAAATTCTTAGACAGATAAGACCTTAAACATGAAATATGAGCATAGCTCGGCAGTTCAGAGCACCTTCTCTGGGGTTGGACTGGTTGGAATAGAATCTCTACTCCACTGTACTCTGGCTATGAAATCTTAGGTAAAGTTTCTTAACTTCTACATGGCCCAGTTTTCTTAACTACAAAATGGGGGATGGGGGGTGGAGGATAGATAGATAGATTTATAATAATTAAATAAGCTAAAATGTATTATGTGCTTAGCCCGGTGCCTGGAATGTTGTAAGCACTTAAATAAAGGTGACCACTACTACTGCTATCATTCTTACGTTGCTGTAATGGTATATTTCTCTTATTATTATTTGTTGCTATCATTCTAGACAAAAAATTTAAACAACTGCCAGTTATTATATATCACAGTTATTATTGGATTTTACTCTCTTCCTTCATTTGAAATAAAAACTAGATCCACCAATACAATAAGTTAGACCACAAGCCACAGATGTGATGCTGCGCTGGAGAAGGCCCAGAGACTCCAACTCTCTTTAGGAGTCCCAGCATTTCTGATCCGGATGGTGTCTTGCAGACCATCTACATTAGGCCCTTAATCTGCAGGAAACCAGAGGTAAGGGCTAACCAGGGTGAAGTGGGGAGACCATCCAGAGGGAGCGGGAGGAACAGTGGCAGGAGGAGAGCCTCTGACCCAGCCATTCCCTTCCCTGACTTTTGGGATTCTGCAATATCTCTTTTTTGAGTCATTTTTTCCTAAGTCACACACACACACGCACATTCTTCCTACCTGTTTGGAAGATGACCCGCTTGAGAAGCGGGATCTCTCAGAACTGGACTCCAGCCCCCAAAAGTGATCTCGTTTCTTCTCATTTGGGTCTTTTCTGTGTTCTTGTCGTCTCAAACAAGCCTGGAGAAGAACAACAAAGAAATGCTTCTTTGTCTTATGGCTCTGACTGGCTTTGGTAACTTTTGTGAGGAGCATGAAATAAATAACATACCTGCCCGAATGCCTATTACCAAGTATAAAGACGAAGTATCCCTCTCTCTTCCCTTTTCCCAAAATGCCGGGTCAGAAATGTTAGTCATTGCTTTAACAAATTCAAGCAATAAACATCCCAAGAGACATTTTGTCAAGAATTTACCCAACAGTTGCTCTCTCAAGGAAAATGATACATATTATACCTTGTTAACTTCTCTTACTTTTTTTTGTAGAGACAGAGTCTCACTGTACCGCCCTCGGTAGAGTGCCGTGGCATCACAGGACTCACAGCAACCTCCAGCTCTTGGGCTTCTGCGATTCTCCTGCCTCAGCCTCCCGAGCAGCTGGGACTACAGGCGCCTGCCACAACGCCCGGCTATTTTTTTGTTGCAGTTCGGCCGGGGCCGGGTTTGAACCCCCACCCTCAGCATATGGGGCCGGCACTTCTCTTTCTGGTCTCATTCTCTTCATGCCTCTTCTCACCTCCTAGTTATAGGATAAACATTCTCATACCTCAAAGCTTTATTTAGCACATGCTGTTCTCTCCACCCAGAAGCCCCACCATTAGATGTTCCCTTGGCAAATCCTGGAGATCTAAGAAGCAGCTCCTGTGACCTTCTCTTTTTCATTTTCTCTTACTACTCTTCCCCAGACTGAATTAATTGCTGGAGATGCAATGTCTATTAATTCAAGCTAATCTACGTAGCTGGAATTGTACATATTTTTGTCCTGCTAGCTGTTTCTGTTTTTGAGGCTGTTTCTCCTCTCATCACTGAGGACTCTGAGAGTAAGGACCACCCCATATCCTTTGAATCCCCCAGCATCTAGTGTTTAATTTTAGTTGAATCACATTTTTGCTTTGGAGGAAGATGTCAATCCCCAAGTGCAAAATAATAAAAATAAAAGAATCAACAAAAATAGCATCCCTACTTTTCTTAACAAAATTAAAATCTGGTACCAAAATATTTCTCCCCCAGTACTAGGACTGAACAAACACAAGGATATCATATCCTACAGGGATTTCAACTGATACTGTAAATACTTCAAAACGATAGAAGTTCTAGGAGCATCTTTATACTTGTAGATCCAGTAACCCAATTCACCTTTGTCCTGCCAAGGCCAAATTATCCACTGTCACAGAAAAGGAATTCAGTGTAAAACAATTATTTCTAAACAAGGCCTGACATCTTCCCCTTAGATTCCTTTGGCCTTTTTCTTCCTCTGCTAGAAAAGCATCCCTTCAAAGATGTGGCAGGACTTACCAGAATTTCCTGGGGCAAGCCTGCCATTATGTTACAAGATTAAGAATAGAAACGACCCAACACCAATGGAACATTTGCTACTAGGAATTGAAGGTAGTCACACTGTGCTTCGCAAGTGAATTGCAGACCTACAGGCTGCTGCACAGCGGCCAGAGGTTCACCCGCAGCAGGTGGGATCCTGGATTCCCAGGAGAAAGATGTGGTTTCACTCCGCCTCGTTTGGGAAGGGAGAATACTTCAAAATGATTTAAAAAAAGCCTTTCCCACAGTTCATCTCATTTTCAAAAAACTATGCCACAAAGATATAAGTCATTGTAATTGATACTGGGCAGGGTTGGTCTTAGTAATTTAAATAAAAAAATCAAAAGCATACTAGACAGTAACTATAATAAGTTAAACACGCACCAAATAATAAATAAAGCTAAACCTCAAAAGAATCAGCTGGAGAACTTAACGAAGTTCAACTCAACATGTGCCTTTCTTTTTTTATTCCTTTTTACGATGACTTCAAATTAGAGCTTCTGTTTGGGAGGAGCCCTGGCGTGGAGTGTTATTTCCGAAAGGGGCAGATGTCTGTGTCGTCCTAACCGACTGGTGTTAAAGGCGAAAGAACATACCCACGGGCTGAAAGTGGAGGAGGCAGTGTTAGCAAATGTACGCAGGACCAAGGCAGATTTTGTGGGAAGAACAGAATTCTTGTGGGCTGAGTGTTTCTTGAAAATTCTCTCCAAGAATGCATATGACTTAAATATTTCTTTACCAAAGGGGAGGAGGAATAAATGGGTTTGCAACGTCGAAAAAAAATTTTTTCCCCTCTAGTTCCTTGTTCCTCCTCTCACAGAGGGGCAGGACAACAAACCAGTGGCAAGGTAGGTACTTGGTAATTTTTATTTTGATACAGCTGAGCAATCTTTCTGCATAAATCAAACACTAATCCTCTCAGTTAGCTTTGCTGAGAAGGAACACAGGAACAGAGCCAAATCCAGACTTCCAGTCCTAGAAACAGCAAAATCTCAGCCCTGCTTCCTCCAGGGGCTAGTTTTCTTTGTATTTGTAAATTTGAAAGATTTTTTATTTGTTGATGATGATGTTTCTACACTGGGGCTCCTGAGGGGAAACTGGGCAGGGGACGGTGAAATCCATGGGTCTGGGAGGAGGAATGGATGCTGTAATTCATAACCACCAGTGGCCACCCTTAGCCTGGACTTTAAAAATATTCCCCTTTCAATTGCAAGTGTCTATAAATAAGTTTCTGATCACATGACAAAACTGGCTGAGGGCAGTCTTGAAACTGAAGGCTTCAGGTAACTTCTCATTTCTTCCTCCCTCGGAGAATCAGGGCTTCCTACCCCGCTTTTCCTTTGGCGTCACCCCTGCCCCCACTGCACGTCCCTCTGACTACAGCACACGGAGTCAGGGCGCCTTCTGTGCAGAAGCCACCACTGTGGGGGCAAAATGCACAATGTGCACAAATGCCTGTGGGGGATGACGTGGGTTTTGTGAGTCACTGTAACTCAATCCCGGTAAACATGACAAACCAGGCTCTGCCACTTTCTAGCATCGTGACCTTGGGCGAGCTGACTAACTCCATTGATTCTCGCTTTCCTTGTCTGTGAGAGCCAGATGTCCCTGTCCTGCAAGATTGTTAGGGGCAGAGCTCACAGTGCGGTTGGTGATAGGTCAGCAGCAGCGCCTGGCCCACGGCAAAGGTACCCCCTCCAGCAGTAGCAGCAGCAGCAGCCGCCTTTTAATTGCTGTTTTCAATCCCCTTTTCTGGTTTACTTCTATTTCTACAGTCAGCCTTTGCCAAAGCATATGACTATGATCTTGGTCGCAGAAGAGAGGCTCTTTCTGCCTAGTTCTGAGGTTCACCCTTGTTTTTCTGCCCTGTAAATAGAGGTCTGTCTCCCCAGCCAGCCAGTTCCCCCAGCCAGCCAACTGAGGAGCTCCAGCTTGGTCATTCCGGGTCAGGCTGTAAGCCACTTTTTCTTTGGCATTACAGCTCTCTGAATTCACAGTTATGCTCAAAGTTTCTTTCTTTCTTCTCCTTTTTTTTTTTTAGAGACAGCCTGTCGCTCAGGCTCGAGTGCAGTGGTGTGATCATCGCTCACTGCAGCCTCAAACTCCTGAGCTTCAGCGATCCTTCTGCCTAAGCTTCCTGAGTAGCAAGGACTAAAGGTGTACACCACCATCTTCCGCTAATTTATTATTATTTTTGTAGAGATGGGGGGGTGGTCTCCCTGTGTTGTCTAGCTTGGTCTCAGCTGGCCTCAAGTGATCATCCCACCTCAATCTCCCAAAGTGATGGATTATAGCATGAGCCACTTCTCCCGGCCCTTTTCTTTCTTTTATGATCAGTCTGATCCTTCTAGTCATCTTGTAACTTCACAAACCATGTGCCACAGGAATAATGCCCAGCCTCATGGCTCTGGTAAAAAAAAAAATCCTACCTGTGGCCCAACTTTATGTCTCAATTCATAATGGCATCTGTTCCTCTAACTCCGGAAGCATTTTAAGAAGTGAGAATTGCCACGGACTTCAGTTGGTTCTTTTTTGTTGTTTTTATGATCTAACATGAATAACCCACAGGTTGGGTTTTAATTGTCATTGGTGATGTTATTAAAGTTTATTAATTTTAAGAGGTTAAGAAATCAAAAGTGACATTTTCCTCAAGCTAGTTTCTTTTTATAGTTTGGCTATGAAGAGCCGAGCCAAAGGTGAGCCGGAAAGAGAATCCTCTCCCGATTCCAGTGGGAGGAAGAGCTGAATTACCTCCATGCCACCTTCTTGGGTGGGCAGCCCCAAACCCTTTTCACCTGGTATAAGTCACCGATCATGTCCTTTAGCAAATTTGTATCATCATGTTCAGTCGTTTGATCTGCACTTGGAAGAATCAAGATGAATAAACGACATGAAATCAAACCAATTTGAACACATCTAATAGATTACAGAAAATCATTCTGAAATGCCAACTGTAATCTTCCCCTCCTGCTTTCTAGTGGACATTAATGGCTAAATTCTGCCTCCTGTTACACAAACACATTTAACACCCCCCCCCAAAGCTATGCAGCATGAACACTCTTGAAGAAATAGAGCCAAATTCTGAGACAGCATATAATTATATACTAGTTTCCGCATTCTGAAATAGCATGTAATATGCCAAATAGATGTTTATTTCCTCTTGTTTTCTCAGAAGGGTCCCACCCAACCACTGAAAGGAGTAGCATCAAAATAACTCAGGGTGGGTTTATCCTTCCTTGCTTGCTACAGGCAAACAGACCTGCAGAGGCCCTGCTAATCGGGTATATACCAACACTTAGCGTATTTTAGGCTGTAGCAGGAATGGTTTACACAGGTTCCTAAGTGCTTCAATTTGAGCCAGTTCATTAAAGGTGAGCCAAGCACAAGAAGGAATACATGGCAGATGTACACGGCTTAGGAGTCACATCTAGTTATTAGGTCTCACACTATTTGTATATCCTGAAATAGGGAATCCCTGGCGTGCAAAGTGGGTCATTGCATCTTGAGTAAAACTGGGAATTTCCACAAGAAGTAACTGGCTAAGCTCACTGACGACCAGGGAACCAATATCCACCCAACGCAAAGCTGACCTCAGTCAATTGTCTAAATATACACAGGCCATATTTGGGTCTAATTACTGAGGAGTCATGGATGTCATACAATTGATTCTTAAGCCATTACTTTAAATTCTTTCTGGCAAAAGGCAGGCAATAGATTAAATAATACAACTAAAATTCTTTCCTGTTCTCTTTAGTTATTGTGGGTTGCTATATACTTATTTAAACAATACTTAGAACACCTTAAAGACAACCATGATTATTTTTTGCAGACCTTGTGGTGAGTGGTTTGGAAAACGCCCAATGAGGGTGGATTTGACTCTTAGGAATAGTCACAAGTCAGCTGGATCTAAGTCTGACAGAGCCAGTGGTCAAGTTAGGTAACACCTGCTTTTATTTATTTATCTATTTATTTATTTTTTGAGACAGAGTGTCACTATGTCACCCTCAGTGGAGTGCCGTGGCATCACAGCTCATAGCAACTTCAAACTCTTGGGCTCCAGCCTTTCTCTTGCCTCAGCTTCCTGAGTAGCTGAGACTACAGGTGCCTGTCACAACGCCCGGCTAGTTTTTTGTTGCAGTTGTCATTGTTGTTTAGCTGGTCTGGGCCAGGTTCAAACCCACCAGCCTCAGTGTACGTGGCCAGCGCCATAACCACTGTGCTACGGGCACCGAGCCGTACACTTACTTTTACAAATAACAAGACATTTGGTTCAACATAGAAGAGTGAGACTCAGCCCCTGACCTTAAGAAGCTGTGATCCAGTTTGAGGGGAAGCCACACAAAAGACAACCACCATGCCATTTCATCAGCTCTGTGCAAGAGGTAGGAAAGGGTGCTGTGGTACTGGGTTGATAGAAATGGTCTAAAACCAGGTAATGCTTATGGCTGTGAACTTGGTTGACTTTACAAAAAGGCACCAAATCGCACAGGTCAATTGTTGTGGTATGTAAATATAACCCAGTAAAGAAATTTTTTAAAAATACCACTATGTGTACTACTATGTGAATACTAAAGAGATGCCCTTTAGTTCTAGATTAAAACTATGATCCTCGCCGTCCTTGTCAAGAGAGGAAAGTAAAGAAGGGGAAAGAAGTTAGAGAAGTGGGGAAGGCACAGTTCAGTCTTGCTGAGGTTCCAGGTCTTGGCCTTTAACTGAGGGGAAGGAACTGAGAAGCATCATCACATTCACATTGTGGACAGATTTCAAGAGAACAGTCTGAAAGAGGACAACACTAGAGGGAAGGAGACTGCTGTAAGGATATGGTAATAGTCTTGGAAGGTAATTAGGGAGGTGGTGACAACAGGATAAAAAGGAAGACACAAGTTCCTGAGCTCTTAGGTAAACTTGGCAGGACTTGGGAACTGGTGGAATGTGGAAAAGGAGGAAGAGGGAGGAGCCATCGAGGCTTAGATCATCCAAGCGGTGGCGGGGGATAGACGCATGGAGTGCTGGACTTGAGGTGCTGGGGGAACTATCCAATCAGCAGAAGGTGCACACGTGATTCTGCCACTTTGAGGAGACCCAGCATCATTAATGTAGAGGGACAGTTAAAACCATGGGAGGAGATGAGTCACAGCAACCTTGTGAATTAGAAGAAAATTGGGCTGAGGATGGAACCCTGGGGAAATTAACATTTGAAGGGCAAGGAGAGGAGATGTGGAAAACAAAATGAAGAAGAATGTGAGAGAAACAGGAGGAAAGTCAGGACAGCGTGATGTCAGATAGCGGAAGGCATCATGTTTCAATGAGAAAGGAACGATCATGTCAAAGGCAGATGGAGGATTCTGTACAAACTATCAACACATTGAACCCCATAGAGGCATAAACGCATTCATGATCTATGTATATATGACTTAATAAAAAAATATAAAATGAAGCCTGAAGAGGAGCCCACTGAATGTGGCTACCAACCTTAGTGAGAGCATCTTCAGGGGAGGGGAGGAGAGGGGACAGCCAGGCCGCAGCAAGTTGAGAGGAAAGGTCAAAGCTACAGACCAGAGGCTGCTGGCCCCAAGCTGGCACATGCGGGAAGCCAAGGGTCACTCCACCCTCAGAGCCTTGGGGGTGAGGGGGTGTGTAGCCTGGGATGAAGGGGGAGGACCAAGTGGGCTCCTACCTGCTGGCCTTGGGTTCCTCATCTTGTTTCATGTGTATGAAACAAGGGAGGGGAGTTCTTTGTTGAAAGAAAGCATTGGGGTTGGAGGTTTGAAAGAGTAGAAAGGCTTAAAAATAGTGGCGATAACAGGGGGAGCTGATGGACAAGAGAATGCTGACATGAGTCATCCTTCATTCTTTCCTTTCCCACCCTCCCGCTCTCCCTCCATCAGCAAGGGGTCTGTTCTGCTGCTATTTCCTGGGCCGGGCTGCTTCTCACCACCTCTATTCTTAACGCCCTGCTCCAAGGCACCATCATCTCTCTCCTAAAATTCTATTATAGCTTCCATATGAGCTTTCGTGCTGTTTCCCTCATCCCTTCCACTCCTTTCTCCAGACTGTAGCCAGAGTGATCTTTAATAAAATGTAAGTCAGATGATACTACTCCCCAGCTTAAGTCATCCAGTGGTTCTCATTGTGATGAGAATAAAATCTAAATGACAAGCTTTGTCCTGTGAGACCTGATACGATCTGTCCCTATCTAGGCCGTATCAGCTTCTTCTTCCTTGTCACGTTCACTGGTTCAGTGCTTTCGCTGGGTTAATGTGGTCCAGCCACTCAGCTGCCTTTAGTTTCCTCCAGTGCTCCAGGCTAGTTCCCGCCTCAGGACCTTTGCACTTGCTTTCCTTCTGCTTGTGCTGCTCTGGTGGGCTCTTCCCTGAAATTCACCTCAATAGCTAAAAGTCACTTCCTCAATGAGGCCTTTCCTGCTTGTCTAAAGCAGCGTCACCTCCACCCCTATTACCTGTTTTATTTTCCCTAACATATTTATCAGTAACTGAAGCTGTTTTACATATTTATTTACTTGTGTGTATTGCTTTTTCTCAATCCTAGAGTAAGAATTCTGGGAGAGCAAGGACCTTGGTCAGCACATAGTAGGCACTTAATAGATACTGGTTGAATGAATGAATGAATGAATGAAAAGCAGTGTTGAAAGCCCAATTGAGAACAGATAATAAAACTGCAGTGGCTTAAAAGTCACACAAGTGTATGATTTTCACCACCACAGACCATAAAATAATAAGATTGACTTTTCTTAAGTGCCTGTTCTGGAGATGATTTCAAGTATTTCCAAACATGAGCCAGGTGGCAGAGGCATCTTTGTGGAAAAGTAGACAGACTTCCAGGGTGACCAGGTCAGATGTTTACATTCTTATTTATTACACAGAAATTTCCTCGATTTTATAGTCTTCTTTATGTGGGTTGGCAAATTGTGGGAGGAAATTGCTGACTCCGTTTCCAGCCCCAAAGCTAAGCCATATTATACAGGTGAAATCAGGTTACTGAGATAGGTCTGGTTTCCTTGGTGACCCGGGTGGTTGGGTTATATTTGAAATTGCTAAGAAGGAGAAAAATCTGATACAGCAGTTCTGTGTTTTCCTTGGGGAAGGGGAGCTTTTCAGTTCTCAACCGAGGCTGAGAACATGCCTCCTTGACTGGCGGGGCTGAGCTTTAGCTGTCGGGATGAGCGACACTTTCTAACTGCTCCCAGAGCCCTGCAACCCAGTCTGACAAGTTTGTCCTGTGCCAGCTCCGGGTAACTGCATCAGGACTCCTCAGGCTCCCGTTTTGTTTTTGCCTGTAAACAATGTAACTAGGATGACGAATTGTTAGCTTATTGTAGGATGTGCTAACTGCCTTTCTTTTGGTGGGAATGACAACAGAAGGGCATGTTATTTTATAGATGGTAGGGTGACCTTGTTAATTCCTTAGTGTCCTCTGTTAGTCAGATTTAAGCCCTAATGCCACTTGTTGACAAGTGCCATGAGCCAAACTCTGTGTTAAACACCTTAAAAATTTTTCTTTCATTTTCGTGACAGTATTATGAAGTGTGCCATGTTATGATACCCATTTTACAGATAAGGAAACTGAGACTCACAGAGGTAAAGTGGCTTTTGACAGTCACACAGCTAGTCAATGGTGCGTTTGGGATTTTAGAAATCTATTACCGCTTATCACCTAGGAATACTGCCTTTTGAATTCTCTCTGAATACTGTAAGAGAAGGGAGAAGATTATTCTTGCTTTCTGCGATTACCTGATACTCGGAGTCCACCTTATGCTGCATGTCTCGCAGATATTGGACATCGCTGACAAACTTCTGCCTGTCCCTTGCTTCATGCAACATGATTCTTAATTCCCGACCTGCATATGAAAGATAAATGGGCGGTGATGGGCTCCTTTATTGAATTGCCATATTTGGTTTATTTTAATATAATTGCTTTTATTCTTTTATTAATCTGATCTCCATTATTTGAAAGGCACAGGTGCTCCTTTCAGATGGAAGGGACTTCTTGTGTTGGTGTCAATATATTGTCCTCCTGTTCCAGGCATAAATAATGCAGCCACCTTCACTAGGGCTTCAGTGATCCTGTTCTGCTTATTCACAGGGAGCTAGACTAATAGACACCTGATTAGAAGCGGTTCTTTAACATGACCGATAAAAGCTGAGAACCCAGCTAAATTAGCAATGACCAAAGTTATAAGCCCCTGGTTGCTTAAATTCATATACGCAATAATGACTGTACCCTTATTCCAACCCAGGCATTGTGCTCTGGGTACTGGAATAGAGTGACCAGCATGGCAGACACGCTCCTGCCCGAGTGTTTCTTACAATCTAGAAGAGAAGACTGACATGGAGCAGGTGAACCCCAGTTGTGACAGGTGCTATGGAGCAGAAGGGTGGGACTCTTTGAGAGAGCATTATTATGGGAGGGCATAACCCGGTCTGGAGAGCCAGGCTAGATTTTCTCTAGGGACTGAAACTAGGTTTGATAAGCAGAGAGCTAGACAGAGATGACAGCATCAGGGCATGAGAGGGCAGGTGCAGATGAGGAACAAGGGTGGGGGACAGCAGAGCTGGGGCAGAGACACGCAGGAACAGCACTGGAAGGGCTGGAGGGGAAGCCAGCTCCTGCAGTCGCCTTGAAGGTCATGATTCCAAGAGTCACGTGAAGTCACTGAAAGCTTTCAATCTGGGGAGTAAATGATTAGATTGTGTTTTTAAAACTGTGGCTCAGTGAGTAGGGCGCCAGCCCCAGATACCGAGGATGGCGGGTTCAAACCCAGCCCCGGCTGAACTGCAACCAAAAAATAGCCGGGCGTGTAATCCCAGCTGCTCGGGAGGCTGAGGCAGGAGAATCGCGGAAGCCCAAGAGCTAGAGGTTGCTGTGAGTCCTGTGACGTCATGGCACTCTACGGAGGGCAGTAAAGTGAGACTCTGTCTCTACAAAAAAAAAAAAAGCCTTTCCAGTTGTAGTGTGGAGAATGGGTGGTGGAGCTGGAATAAAAATGGAAGTAGGAAGAACACTGGGAATATATTATAGTCATTCAGATGTGATGTGATGGTGACCAGATTTGGGTAGCAACAGTGGAGAAGAAGAGGAAGAGGAAGAGGAAGAGGGGAAGGAGGGGAACAGGGAGGACAAGGGGCCATAGCTACTATCACTGAGCTTCTGCAAGTGCTAGGCACTTTATACATTTTCACTCATTCAATCTTCACAGTTTTGTAGGTGAAGAAATTGCAGCACAAAGGTATTAAGTAAATTCTCTAAAGTTACAGAGCAAGTAAGTGGAAGAGTTGAGATTTGAACCCACAGTGTCTCACACTGGTGTCCACACTCTTAACCAGGATAGATTCAAGGAATACTCAGGAAAGAAAACCATCAGGATTGGTGATCACATGGATGGGGCGAGACAGGAAGTCTGCAGGAAGCTGCCCAGGTTGCCGGTTTGAACAACTAGCTGGCTGGTGCCAACACTGGATTCAAAAAATACAGGAGGTGGCTCAGCGCCCGTAGCTCAGTGGTTAGGGCACTGGCCACATACATGGGGGCTGGCGGGTTTGAACCCGGCCTGGGCCAGCTAAACAATAATAACAACTACTACAACAACAACAAAAATAGCCAGGTGCTGTGGCAGGCGCATGTAGTCCCAGATATTTGGGAGGCTGAGGCAAGAGAATTGCTTAAGCCCAAGAGTTTAAGGTCACTTGAGCTGTGACGTCACAGCACTATACCAAGGGTGACATAGTGAGACTCTGTCTCAAAAAAAAAAAGAAAGAAAGAAAGAAGAAAACACAGGAGGAGGAGCATGTTTATAAGGAAAGAGCATGGAGTTGGAAGAGTCTGGAATACAGCAAACGGAGATGTCAGGGCTCTGGAGCAGATCAGAGAGGTGAAGATCTGGGCATCTCTGGGATTCCAGTGACAGACGAAACTGAATATTGAAAAGAGAAATAGGACATGGGACAAAACTTCAAGAAACACTTGAAGGAACAGATGACTGAAGAGAAAGAAACCTGCAAGGAAGCCAGAGGGTAGAAGGAAAACCAGGAGGGCGCCATGTCAGAGGTGCCGAGGAGAGGCGTGTCCAGGAGGAGGCTATTCATTACCTTGGTGAGACCATTTAGTACGGTGGCTGAAGACAGATGGCAGCAGGTTGCATAAACGGGAAGCAGAGGACTAGAAGCGATGCTTTCAACAAGTTTGGCTCTAATGCTACATTTGTGACCAAAATCTTTAAGCCCCCAAAGTTACAAAATGGCACTATTAATAACGAGACTACTGGACCTTGTCTCTGCTTATTGTGTAGAGAAGTTCTTTCATTCACTTCTGCACATATATTTTGATAACTACCATGTGACAAAGGCTGCCCTAGGCTCTCGGGAAACAGCAGATTAGGACAGGTGATGTCCCTGTCCTGAGGTGTATACAGTCTGTGGCTTTCCTTGCCTCCTCCAGTTTATTCAGTTGTGTAGATATTGGCAGTCAGGGTGCCCCTGACTCATGGTGACCTAGTGTCTGGTCTGGTAGTTATGAAATTTCATGAGGTTTATTGTGTAGCCCTGAGCAATTGGGAAAACTTGTGCTAATCTCTCAGGGGTTATTTGCTCTCAAGTATAGAAAGAGAGGGTCGGAATCTAAAACTACAACCCAATATGTTGTTCTGCCATCTACAGATAAACCCTAAATTTTGTCTCTGAGCATATTAATAGTCATTTAGCTTTTCATGTGAATTTTTACCTGCCTCGAATGAAGTTACAGTCCCACCCTTTCCAGAAAATGGTGTTAAAACAGACAGGAAGATGAATTTCTGCTGCTATGATCCAAAAGAGAAGCCTGTCTGAATATTAATCAGGCAGAGAACATAAGGATTTATAATGAAAATATGTCAATGGTCACAAATGGGGCACATCCCAGGGTCCACGTGGATGGCGCATTTGGATTGCAAAGTTAATACAGAAAAACCAGCTAATCTATCATGGCTTTAGTTCAGTGTTACTTTAAGGAGTCTTCTAAGTCAAGAGGCATGAAATAACTTTATCTAAATAGGTAGGAAATAACAGTTTGAATTACTTGCTAGGTTACCTCTGACTTCACAATCATCTACCAAATAAAGGACTTTAAAATTGCCTTCAGAAGACTCTTTTCCCACCAGTAAACTCTTCATTACATTGTATTTTTATAATATTTAGAAGCATCGTGGTGCCACATGTAATTTCCTATTTAAATACATCAATACTTCGTGAGATTAAACAAAAATACTGGCCACCAAGGAATAGGATATTAGAGATAGACCAAGAAGGTGTTCAGTTAGCTCAGCTCAGACAAACATTCTCTGTGTTCGCTCGAACTTCATACCGCACTGCAAGTTTGAAAAACTGACCAGGATAAACAAGAAACAGAAATAACCATATGGAAATAAATTCACATGAGATAATGCTTAATCCATGGATCACAGCTTTGTGGGCCTACTTAACCAGATGGCCATTTGAAGCCAAGAACTTTTCCTCAGCAAATACAGACAGGTGGGGTGGGGCTGTGATAATAAAATGTAGGCAAGATACACGTTTCCAAAATAGCTTTCTGTATTCTCTTCTATTGCTCACCTTTGAACTGCTCGATTTAAAAATCCACTCTTAGTCATGCACACGTCTGTTTTAAGTCTCCAGCAATGATGTATTGTGCCAAATTTGTGCTTTAGAAATCAACACGTGAAGCCATATTAAGTAGGGAGAGGGAAAGCAGAAGGGAGTAGAAGGCACATGGGGAAGGAAGAAGGACGTCCTGCTTTGCTGAAGGCAAGAGCAAATGATTCTTCTGGGCCTCAAAATTCTACACATCTGTGAAATTTCAATGAGGAATATTCTAAGAACCTTGTGACATACACATTCCTCTCCAGTGTAAATTTCCAATGAATTCAAACCAACTGACTTTTCCTAAGGGGAAGAGAATCTGATTGCAGAATATATTTTTCGGTTCTCTAAAAAATCATATATTTTTATTTTGTATATGTACATACACACACACACACACACATATATATGCTATTCTTTTGTTCTATGGCTACCGTTGTCAAAAGAACTGATCTGAAGGGAGCTCTTTTTAATAACAAGCTATTTTACTGTTTTCTTACTAAGTTCTTACATCAGAAATACATCATTAAAATGAATGCTTTATTGTTTCAACAAAAAGGAAAATGTAAATTTTAACCCTTTCTTTAGGCTGAGGATTCCTTTGAAATGAAGCCTAAATGGCTATGATAGATTAGCTATGTTAATACTTACAGTTGGGTTTATAAATTCCCCCTTTCCACAACTGGGTGCTTAGAAGAAGGATTTCAGAAGACCTTGTCAACCTTTTCCTCAATTAATTAATTTGCAATGACCAAGATTACAGTATTTGTTTAAGTCTTAGCTTTTAAATTGAGTTTTAAAATCTTAGCTTATAAAATGTTTTTAAGCAACAAGTGATTTGGACCCAATTTTCCTAACATTCTGCATACTGTGACTGCAGAAAAAGAGGAAGCATTATTTGGGGAAGATGGGGAGATCTTTCAACTCTCCTAGCAACTTTGGCTTAGGAAATTAAGGCGAAGGGCAGTGGGCTTGTTTGGGGGCGACTCTCCATTTTCTTGTGAAATTGCGAGAGATGAGCAGTCATACACTGACCCTCAAGCTCAGAAGAGCGAAGAGATTCCATGTGTAATTGGGAAACTTTGGAGATGAATGTCACAGGTATGACAAGCAATTCGGAGCTATCCTTAATAACAGTATCAACAATGTCGCACTGATAAGCTCAAGGGGCCATGGTCTTACCAGCGGAGTCTTTGGGTAAGTTATGTAGGCCCGGGACCGCTGCCTGTGTGCAAATGATCACAGTCTCCCCAAACCAGTCCCTTTCAGGAAGGAAAAAAGTTGGGACTGGGGTGAGCCAGAGGGAGAAAGCCTCCAGACCACCAGCCTTCAGGCCCGAATTCCCTCCAGAATCTTCCAAGTCTCGGAAAGAAGGAAAGCATGTCCCCCCTACTTCTACCCCCTCGGAGGAGCGGGGGCCGAGGCCCTGCCGAAGCGGCCCCTTACCTGGCGGATCTGCCTTTCCTCCCCTGCCAGGGGCTAAAGGGGCCGAGGGGCGGGGCGGGCTGGCCGGTCCAGGGCAGAGGAGCTGCCCATCAATCGCACAGGGGGCTGTCCCTGAGCTCCTCTTCCTCCTCCTCGCACTTCTTCCCTCCCACTTCCTGCCCCTCTACCTCCTCCTCCCCCGCGGCAGCTTTCCGGGGCGACGCGCAGCCTTTCTAGGGGCGGAGGCGGTGGGGGCGCCTGCCAGGCGTCCTCTCGTTCCCTTGGCAACAGGGCTCCTCCCCCTGGCGCGCGGCGTGGGGGGCGGGGCGGGGCCGCGGCCGGGCGGTACCAAGTCAGGACGTGGCCGCCCGCCGGTTGCCGTGGGAACGAGGCCGCCGCAGTCGGCTAGACTGCCGGGTGGTAGGTCCCCACCGCCACGAGATGCCCGGCGGGGAGGCGGATGGGCTTTGTCTTGATGTCCAAGCCCAGACCCAGATATCGATGCCTTCACTCTTTCCCTGAATGGGTTCTGTGCTCTATAAACAATGAGGTTCAAAAACAGGAGAGGAAATATTTTTAATCGAATAAGATAATATTAAAAGCAGTACACAGAGAGAGAAGGATAGATGCTGCAGTCCTGGAGTTTGAGCTCTGCAGGAGATAACCGAAATGCGCTAGTCCAACATGAGCAAGAGAACATAAATGATGAAGGGAGGCACCAGTCAGCAGAAAGGAGACCAGAGTTCAGGCTTCTTAGTTATCAGTCATCTTAACTGCCTTTCCAGGGAAAGAGGTGCTTAGAGGATTAGACCAGTACCCATGGGTTTGGAAGGAAGGGACCAGAACCTCTGCTAGCCTCACCTTCCTTCTGCCAGGTTTATTTCTCTCTGTGGTTCTTCTAGGTATAATTAGGCACTCAACTTGCCAACTGATGTCACGTTAAGGCTTTTTTTTTTTTTTAAGATGGAGAATATGGTAAAAGAACAGACATTCTTGGACCTTTTTTCATCAGTGCCCAGAATCCTTAGGTGTCTCTATTGTCCTCTCAGCAATAGCTCCTACCATCTTGTTGGTGGCCACGTCCTCTGCAACGTCACATAGCTTCTTTTTAGTCACATCACCCTCATCCTGCTTTGGAGCTCCATAACCTCCAGGAAACTTTTGGAGCTCCATGATTCGTTGTGTGGTTCTATGACCTAGTTTGGGGCTCCACTGATTGTTGAAAGGGCCTCTTAACCACACCCTTGGGCCCCTGTCCTCCACACTCTATCCCCACCACTTCCTATAAGAAGCATAAGTCTGGCTTGGCCCCTGTAGCTCAGCGAGTAGGGCACCGGCCACATACACCGCGGCTGGCAGATTCGAGCCCAGCCCGGACCTGCTAAATAACAATGACAAAAATAGCCAGGCCTCCGGAGCAGCTGGGACTACAGGTCCCGAGCCCAAGGAGTTTGAGGTTGCTGTGAGCTGTGAAAAGCCACAGCACTCTACCCAGGGCAACATGGTGAGACTCTGTCTCCAAAAAAAAAAAAGTATAGGTCTAATGTCATTTGCCTCCTACTTAACAAACTTTCAAAGTTTCCTTTCTGCACAATCTAAACTCCTGATTCTGACTGTCCTTATGTCTCCCTCGGGGCTTGCTTTTTGGTTTTTTTCTCCTCAGCACTTCACTCAGACTTCAGCCAGGTGGAACTATGTGTTACACACACTGAACATTTTTCCTTGCCTTCACACCAGTTTTTAAGACATAGCTGAGCTGGGCAGTCTAGACAAAATGTACGTAGGTGAAGTTTTTTGTGGGGGCACTTTCTCATCTGATGTTCTTTGGTCTTCCATCAGTCCCTGGGACCTTTCCATCCCCAGGATCCCAACCTACATTCTGATCTTGTTCTCAGCTGACTACCAAGTATTCCTGATTAAAGAATTAACTGATAATTGAAGGAACAACTGATAAGGATTTAACCCAAGAACTCTCTCTGGCTTTTGCTTTTCAAAATGAAATGCTTAAAGGCAGGCGTCCTCGAACTGCGGCTCACGGGCCACATGAAGTGGTGTGAATTGTATTTATTCCAGTTTTGTTTTTTACTTCAAAATAAGATATCTACAGTGTACACAAGAATTTGTTCATAGTTTTTTTTTTTTTATTGTTGGGGATTCATTGAGGGTACAATAAACCAGGTTACACTGATTGCAATTGTTAGGTAAAGTCCCTCTTGCAATCATGTCTTGACCCCATAAAGTGTGACACACACCAAGGCTCCACCCACCTCCCTCCTTCCCTCTTTCTGCTTCCCCCCATAACCATAATTGTCATTAATTGTCCTCATATCAAAATTGAGTACATAGGATTCATGCTTCTCCATTCTTGTGATGCTTTACTAAGAATAATGTCTTCCACGTCCATCCAGGTTAATACGAAGGATGTAAAGTCTCCATTTTTTTTAATGGCTGAATAGTATTCCATGGTATACATATACCACAGCTTGTTAATCCATTCCTGGGTTGGTGGGCATTTAGGCTGTTTCCACATTTTGGCGATTGTAAATTGAGCTGCAATAAACAGTCTAGTACAAGTGTCCTTATGATAAAAGGATTTTTTTCCTTCTGGGTAGATGCCCAGTAATGGGATTGCAGGATCAAATGGGAGGTCTAGCTTGAGTGCTTTGAGGTTTCTCCATACTTCCTTCCAGAAAGGTTGTACTAGTTTGCAGTCCCACCAGCAGTGTAAAAGTGTTCATAGTTTGTTTTTTTTTTAAACTATAGTCCGGCCCTCCAACGGTCTGAGGGACAGTGAATTGGCCCCCCCGTTTAAAAAGTTTGAGGATGCCTGCTTAAAGGTGCAAAATCTTTCAGAGACACTGGGTTAGCACTGTAACAGTGAAATGACAGAGATGGAGCTTGTTCTGATGGAGCTAGGTCTCAGCTCAAATAAAAGTAATTATAAAGATACGTGAAATAATTATTAATCATTGTTAATTAACATGGGAAGACATTGAAGTCCAGGTCTTCACCTGGTAGAAGGGAAATGATATGACCAAGAACACATGGTAAGTTCTAGAACCAAGGCTCAAAAGCAGGGATTTCCATCAGAAATTCCTTGATGTTGTCCACTACTAAAGAAAGCATTTTATACAGTTTGGACCGAGACTTTTTCCTTCCACTTTAAGATCTATATTAAATACTGTCCACCTCAAAAGGTTATTGTGAGGATTAAATGAGAAAGGATAAAGTATTTAACAAAGGCATAGCACACAGTAAGTACTCAATAATTGATTGCTTTCTAAGGCATATTTTAAGGTTTTATTTAATGCATGTGTTAACCATAAATGTTTAAAGATTTTTTTTTTTTTTTTATTGTTGGGGGTTCATTGAGGGTACAATAAGCCAGGTTACACTGATAGCAATTGTTAGGCAAAGTCCCTCTTGCAATCATGTATATTTTAAGATTTTTAAATAACAAGGTTTGAAGAAGTCACTTCCTGTCTCAGTTTTAAATTCTTCTACGTTTCAAGTACTTTTGAAAGTTAAATTCTATGAAAAGAATCATGATGCCCTTGAAAGAGGGTAATGATGCCAAAGGTCAGCCTGTAAAAAGCTGTAAAGCAACTCCAACTTTAGTGTTCAATGAGTGAACTTAAGCTAGGCGGTAAATTATAAATAAGTTTAGTTCTAGCATTAAGCTTCCCTCAGGAAGGGACATATTAAAGTGAAAGAGAAAAATAATTCTTACGTGGGAAAAGGATCCTACTCTTCATTACTTTCTGCACAATGTCCCTGGTACAGATGAATAAGTAAAGGAAAAAATTAAGACTTCAGTAAACGGTGGATTCTAATGATTGAGATATTTGATGTTTGCAAATAAGCATTGTCCTAGTCTGTTCCTGTTGCTATAACAAAATACCTTAGACTGGGTGATTTATAAACAACAGAAATTTATTGCTTACTATAAAGCAATTCTGGAAGCTGGCAAGTCCAAGATCAAGACTTTGGCAGATCTGGTGTCTGGTGAGGACTCGCTGTGCTTCATATATCACCACTTCCTGTTACATCCTCATATGGTGGAAGGAGCAAACAAGTTCCCTCCAGCCTCTTTCACAAGGACTCTACTCTTACTCATGCGGATGAAGCCCTCAGGACATAATCACCTCCCAAAGGCCCCACCTCCTAATACCACTACAAAGGGGATTAGGTTGTGACATGAATTTTGGAGGAGCACAAATGTTCAGATGGTAGCAAGCATCAGGAAGTTCTTTCACTCAATCTAAGAATTCTGCAAAGAATGACTTCAAGTATAAAATTTCAGTAGATGGGGTATTAACTTTCAAAGAGTAAACTGCCTAGAGGAGTAGCCATATCTTCTTAGTCTGTCAAGGTTTCCGAGACTGGGATGTCCAACAGCCTCACGGAGACATGGCCCAGCTACTTAGTTGAGCTGGAGCAACTCACCCTCTGTGTACCTAATGTTCCCTCTTCCTAAGAGTGAGTCTAACAAGGTCTCTTCATCACTATCTAATCAGGAGCTCTGCTGCTGGGCAAAGAGCTTCGTGCCAAGTGACCTCAGAAGCAGATGGCCTCCCTCACATAAGATTTAACACGATCATTTTGCCTTGGGCCTTGCTGTGTGTGACTAATGGGTTCCTGTTCTCGTCCGTGGAGGCCAGTGTGGCGGTGTTGCCTTCATTCCGTGCGCAGGGTGGTTTGCAAAAAGAATCTCTAGGAACAGCTTTCCTGAGGAGAGGCCTGCGGGCGTGTTAGTTCCTTAGCTCACCAGAGGTTCTTCTCCAGTACACCGTTGTGCAAGGTATTCACCTGATTCACGTTAAACACCGGCTAGTGACTGATTGAGTGTTGTGGCATTCTGCATTTATCCTATAGTGGTGTTTGTCCAGACGGTGGGTATGCAATGTGAAAATCTCTTAATGTCACTCATTAAAAGTGGTCCTGTATTGATGTCACTAAGGGGGTTTGAGAGTTTGGCAGACAGTTTTAAGGAGAGCCTTCTGGACTATATATGTATCCGTTGACCCTTGAATAACACGGTTTTGAACTGCATGGGTCCAAGTATACTCGTATTTCCTTTTGCCTCTTCTACCCCTGAGATAGCAAAGCTAAGAGCTCCTCTTCCTTCTCCTCTTCAGCATACTCAACACAAAGACAACAGGATGAAGACCTTTATAACGATCCACTTCCACTTAATGAATAAAAAATAAATTTCTCCTCCTTATGACTTTCTCAATAACATTTTCTTTTCTCTAGAATAATCCTTTTAACATACAAAATACGTGTTAATCAACTGTTTATGTTATCTGTAAGGCTTCTGGCCAACAATGGTCTGTCAAATTTTGGAGGACTCAAAAGTTAACATGGGCTCGCGCCCATAGCACAGTAATTACAGAGCCAGCCACACACCGTGGCTGGTGGGTTTGAACTCTGCCTGGGCCAGCTAAACAACAATGACAACTGCAACAAAAAATAGCTGGGCGTTGTGGTGGGTGCTTGTAGTCCCAGCTACTTGGGAGGCTCAGGCAAGAGAATCACTTAAGCCCAAGAGTTTGAGGTTGCTGTGAGCTGTGAATGACGCCATGGCACGCTACCAACCAAGGGTGACATAGTGAGACTGTCTCTAAACAAATAAATAAATAAAAATAAAAACCTTAAAAAAATAAAATTAACATGGACTTTTGGCTGTGCAAGGGGTTTGTGCCCACATTGATCAAGGATCAGTGGTATATTTTTCCTGATTTTATTATTATTTTGTAATTGATACATAATTACATATATTATGTGGTATGTAGCATCATATTTTGATACATGTACACAATGTGTCATGATCAAATCAAGGTAATGTCTATCACCTCAAATATTTATCATTTCTTTGTGTTTGGAACATTTCCAAATCTTTTCTTCTAGTAAAATATATAATAAATTATTGTTAACTATAGCCACCCTGTGCTATCAAACACTAGAAATTAGTCCTCCTATCTAACTGTATTTTAGTACCGATTAACTAACCTTTCTCAATCCCCCCTCTTCCAGCCTCTGCTAACCATCATTCTACTCTTTACCTCCAGGAGAGCCATTTTTTTACCTCCCACATGTGAGTGAGAACATGTGGTATTTATCTTTCCGTACCTGGCTTATTTCACTTAACATAACATGTTCCGTGCTCATCCATGTTGCTGTCAATGACAGAATTTCGTTCTTTTTTATGGTGAATAGTATTTCATTGTATAGATATATCCCATTTTCATTATCTATTCATCTGTTGACGGACACTTAGGTTGTTCCCATGTCCTGGCTATTGTGAATAGTGCTGCAATTAAACAGGGCGAGGCAGATATCTCTTAAACATACTGACTTCTTTTCCTTTGGATCTATACCTAGTAGCGGTATTGCTGGATCGTATATTAAATAGTAGCTCTAGTTTTAGTTTTTTAATGAAGCTCCACACTGTTTGCCTCATGGCTGTACTAATTTACATTTCCACCAACCACGTATGAGTTCCCTTTTCTTCACATCCTTGCCAGAATTTATTAATTTTTTTTTTGTCTTTTTGTTAATAGCCATTCTAACTAGCCTGAGATAATGTCTCATTGTAGTTTTGATTTGTATTTTCCTGATGATTAGCGATGTTGAGCATTTTTTCATACACCTGTTGGTCATTTGTCTATCTTTTTAAAAGAGATATCTACTCATTTTATTTGTCCTTTTAAAAATCTGATATTTGCTTTTGCCTTTTTTAAAAAAACTGTTTAGTTTTTTAGTTTCTTGTATAATATAGGGTGGACATAAAGTTCATGTGAAATTCACGAGCTTATGTCTACCCTGAATATTCTAGATATCAATCTCTTGATTGTTTCCTTTGCTGTGCAGGAGCTTTTTACTTTGATACAATCCCATTTGTCAATTTTTGCTTTTGTTGTTTGTACTTTTGAGGTCTTATCCATAAATCTTTGATGAGATCAATGTCCTAAAGAGTTTCTTCTGTGTTTTCTTCTAGTAGTTCCATAGTTTTAGGTCTGACGTTTAAATCTTTAATATATTTTGAGTGGATTTTTTTAATATGGTGAGAGATAGGGGTTTATTTTCATTCTTCTACATAGGAATATCCAGTTTTTTTTAGCTCCCTTTATTAAAGAGACTGTCCTTTTCCCAATGAATATTCTTGAGGACTTTGTTGAAAATCATTTTGGCATAAATTTGTGGATTTATTTCTGGGTTCTCCATTCTGCTTCATTGATCTATGTGTCAGTTTTTATGCTACTACCATGATGTTCTGATTACTATAGCTTTGAAATCAGGTAGTGCGATGCCTGCAACTTTGTTCTTTTTGCTCAGGATTGCTTTGGCTATTCAGGGCCTTCTGTGTCTCATATTAATTTTAGGATCATTTTTTTCAATTTCTGTGAAGAATGTATTTTATATTTTGATAGAGATTGCACTAAATGTCTAGAACGCTGTTTCACAGTATTAATTTTTCCAGTCCCTGAACATGGGATGGCCAAAGAAAACAAATGGACAAATTAATACACACACACACACACAAATTATGTGTACATTTTGATGAAGGGCATTGAAGACCCAGGATTTGGTCCTTGATTTTTTAGGATCTGAATATCCATTTTATTTAATTCAGAAAGATCTTTTTAAGGAATTGATTCCCAATAATAACACTCAGGGGAGACAAATTTGTCCTTTACCTGACCAGGCAATCATTTTATCTCAGAGATAAAGCTGGCAAGCTGACCCTGGTTATGCGTATGAGATACTTCCTCCCAGTGGAAAAGTATCCACGAGAGATCAAATTAAAAAGCAGAAGGTTTGGGGAATATTAAATTACATGTAGAGGATGTTATCCTTAAGGACTATATCCTTAAGGACTATTCCAGCCTTAAGGAAGGAATAACCTTCCTCCCCTCTAAGGACATTTCTATCTGGATGACTGATTTAGATTTTTTTTTTTTTTTGAGACACAGTCTCACTCTATTGCCCAGGCTAGAGTGCCACTGGGTCACCCTAGCTCACAGCAACCTCAAACTCTTGGGTTCAAGCAATCTTCCTACTTCAGCCTCCTGAGTAGCTTGTACTACAGGCACCCACCACAACACTGGGGTAATTTTTCTATTTTTAGAAGAGATGGAGTCTTCCTCTTGCTCAAGCTGGTCTCAAACGCCTGAGCTCAAGTGATCCTCCTGCCTTGACTTCCCAAAGTGTTAGGATTACAGGCATGAGCCACCTTGCCTGGCCTTGATTTGGAAATCAACTCATGTCACTCTTTGAACCTCAAGGTCTTCACAGTTAAAATGCAAATAATCAGAGCCTCCTCCATGGGTTGTGAGGATTAATAAAAAATTGAATGTGAGGCTTCTGGCATTGTTCCTGACACATAGTAGCTGCTCAAAAAATAGTGGCCATCGTTATTATTTACATTATATGCATAGATTTAATTCTTCTCACTAAGACTTGAGAATACCCCAAAGTACATCACCAATAAATTGATTACACATCTCTATAGTTTTCTTACTTTTCAAAAATGTTAATCTTATGTTATTAACATCATTGTGGGTAATTTTATATTGATTCTTTTTTATCCTGAATTTCAGAAAGTGACCATTTTATGACCTCACTTCTAACTGTACGGGTGTATCCAGTTTGAGGCTTGCAGCCATCCATGAACTATATGAAATTTAGTAATGTCTTTGGGGCTTTTGTAGGTCAGATATTTGAGAACCAATTCTTTTGTGGAATAAAGTTGATATTATCAGAAGCTGGAAAACTCTACAATTAATAAGAAAAAGCATGTCCTTTGGGAGATCTCTTAGAATTTTCCTCATTTGGCATTGGAACTGGTCTATGGTGCTGTTTTACAAAGAAGGGGAAAACTTGTGAAAGTGGCTCCTACAGTGCTGAAATATTTCTCAAAAGTTCAAATGCGCTGTGATTTCTTTATCCATTTTGGAAGCTTCGGACTTTTCGAAACTGTTTTCTATGGATATTGATGCATCTGGTAAAAGATTGAACATCATTATTGAAACTTTGACAACATAAAACATACTGCTTTTTTAAAAATGTCCACCAGACTCTAGAAAGGCTTATCAATATTCGCAATTAATGTGAATGGTTTAAATTGTCCTCTAAAGAGGCACAGGTTGGCTGACTGGATACAAAAACTCAAGCCAGATATCTGCTACATACAAGAATCGCATCTTACATTAAAAGACAAATATAGACTCAAGGTGAAAGGATGGTCATCTATATTCCAGGCAAATGGAAAGCAGAAAAAAGCAGGCATTGCAATCCTATTTGCAGACGCAATAGGCTTTAAACCAACCAAAATAAGAAAGGATAAGGATGGACACTTCATATTTGTTAAAGGTAATACTCAATATGATGAGATTTCAATTATTAATATTTATGTACCCAACTAGAACGCACCTCAATTTATAAAAGAAACTCTAACAGACATGAGCAACTTGATTTCCTCCAGTTCCATAGTAGTTGGAGATTTTAACACCCCTTTAGCAGTGCTGGATAGATCCTCCAAAAAGAAGCTAAGCAAAGGGCGGCGCCTGTGGCTCAGTCGGTAAGGCGCCGGCCCCATATACCGAGGGTGGCGGGTTCAAACCCGGCCCCGGCCAAACTGCAACCAAAAAATAGCCGGGTGTTGTGGCGGGCGCCTATAGTCCCAGCTACTCAGGAGGCTGAGGCAAGAGAATTGCTTAGCTCCAGGAGTTGGAGGTTGCTGTGAGCTGTGTGATGCCACGGCACTCTACCGAGGACCATAAAGTGAGACTCTGTCTCTACAAAAAAAAAACACACACACAAAAAAAACAAACAAAAAAAAGAAGCTAAGCAAAGAAATCTTAGATTTAAACTTAATATTCAACATCTGGACTTAACAGACATCTACAGAACATTTTCATCACAACAAAACTGAATACACATTCTTCTCATCAGCCCACGGAACATACTCCAAAATTGACCACATCCTAGGCCACAAATCTAACCTCAGCAAATTTAAAAAAATAGAAATTATTCCTTGCTTCTTCTCAGACCATCATAAAATAAAAGTTGAACACAATAACAACAGGAACCTGCATACCCATACAAAAACATGGAAGCTAAACAACCTTATGCTGAAGGATAGATGGGTTATAGATGAGATTAAGAAGGAAATCACCAAATTTTTGGAACAAAACAACAATCAAGACACGAATTACTGAACCTCTGGGATACTGCAAAGGCAGTCCTAAGAGGGAAATTTATAGCACTGCAAGCCTTCCTCAAGAAAACGGAAAGAGAGGAAGTTAATAACTTAATGGGACATCTCAAGCAACTGGAGAAGGAAGAACACTCCAACCCCAAACCCAGCAGAAGAAAAGAAATAACCAAAATCAGAGCAGAATTAAATGAAATTGAAAACAAAAGAACTATACAACAGATCAATAAATCCAAAAGTTGGTTTTTTGAAAAGATCAATAAAATAGATAAACCTTTGCCCAACCTAACCAGGAAAAAAAGAGTAAAATCTCTAATTTCATCAATCAGAAATGGTAACAAGGAAATAACAACAGATCCCTCAGAAATCCAAAAAATCCTTAACGAATACTACAAGAAACTCTACTCTCACAAATATCTGAAAGAAATCGACCAATACTTGGAAGTACGCCACCTACCAAGACTTAGCCAGAATCAAGTGGAAATGTTGAACAGGCCTATATCAAGTTCTGAAATAGCATCAACTATACAAAATCTCCCTAAAAAGAAAAGCCCAGGACCAGATGGCTTTACATCAGAATTCTACCAAACCTTTAAAGAAGAACAAGTACCTATATTACTAAACCTCTTCCAAAATACAGAAAAAGAAGGAATATTACCATTACCCAACACATTCTACGAAGCAAACATCACCTTGAACCCTAAACCAGGGGAAGACCCAACAAGAAAAGAAAATTATAGACCAATATCACTAATGAATATTGATACTAAAATACTCAATAAGATCCTAACAAACAGAATTCAACAACACATCAAAAAAATTATACACCATGACCAAGTGGGATTTATCCCAGGGTCTCAAGGCTGGTTCAATATACGTAAATCTATAAATGTAATTCAGCACATAAACAAACTAAAAAATAAGGACCATATGATTCTTTCCACTGATGCAAAAAAAGCTTTTGATAATATCCAGCATCCCTTCATGATCAGAACACTTAAGAAAATTGGTATAGAAGGGACATTTCTTAAACTATAGAGGCCATCTATGGCAAACCCACAGCCAATATCGTATTAAATGGAGTTAAATTGAAATCATTTCCACTTAGATCAGGAACCAGGCAAGGTTGCCCATTGTCTCCATTGCTCTTTAACATTGTAATGGAAGTTTTAGCCGTTGCAATTAGGGAAGAAAAGGCGATCAAGGGTATCCACATAGGGTCAGAAGAGATCAAACTTTCACTCTTTGCAGATGATATGATCATATATCTGGAAAACACTAGGGATTCTACTACAAAACTTTTAGAAGTGATCAAGGAATACAGCAATGTCTCAGGCTACAAAATCAACACTCATAAATCTGTAGCCTTTATATATACCAACAATAACCAAGCCGAAAAAACAGTCAAGGACTCTATTCCTTTCACAGTAGTGCCAAAGAAGATGAAATATTTGGGAGTATACCTAACAAAGGATGTGAAAGATCTCTACGAAGAGAACTATGAAACTTTAAGAAAAGAAATAGCTGAAGATGTTAACAAATGGAAAAACATACCATGCTCATGGCTGGGAAGAATCAACATTGTTAAAATGTCTATACCACCCAAAGCAATATATAATTTTAATGCAATTCCTATTAAAGCTCCGTTGTCATATTTTAAAGATCTTGAAAAAAATAATGCTTCGTTTTATATGGAATCAGAAAAAACCTCGAATAGCCAAAACATTACTCAGCAATAAAAACCCAGCAGGAAGAATCACCCTACCAGGCCTGAGACTGTACTATAAATCGATAGTGATCAAAACAGCATGGTATTGGCACAAAAACAGAGAAGTAGATGTCTGGAACAGAGCAGAGAACCAAGAGATGAATCCAGCTACTTACTGTTACTTGATCTTTGACAAACCAATTAAAAACATTCAGTGGGGAAAAGATTCCCTATTTAACAAATGGTGCTGGGTGAACTGGCTGGCAACCTGTAGAAGACTGAAACTGGACCCACACCTTTCACCATAAACTAAGATAGACTCTCACTGGATAAAAGATTTAAACTTAAGACATGAAGCTATAAAAATACTTGAAGAAAGTGCAGGGAAAACTCTTGAAAGAATAGGCCTGGGTGAATATTTTATGAGGAGGACTTCCCAGCAATTGAAGCAGTATCAAAAATACACTACTGGGACCTGATCAAACTAAAAAGCTTCTGCACAGCCAAGAACATAGTAAATAAAGCAAGCAGACAGCCCTCAGAATGGGAGAAAATATTTGCAGGTTATACCTCTGATAAAGGTCTAATAACCAGAATCCACAGAGAACTCAAACGTATTAGCAAGAAAAGAACACATGATCCCATCTCAGGGTAGGCAAGGGACTTGAAGAGAAACTTCTCCAAAGAAGATAGACGCACGATCTACAAACACATGAAAAAAAGCTCATCATCCTTAATCATCAGAGAAATGCAAATCAAAACTACTTTGAGATATCACCTAACCCCAGTAAGAGTAGCCCACATCACAAAATCCCAAAACCAGACATGTTGGCGTGGATGTGGAGAAAAGAGCACACTTTTACACTGCTGGTGGGAATGCACACTAATACATTCCTTCTGGAAGAATGTTTGGAGAATGCTTAGAGATCTAAAAATAGACCTGCCATTCGATCCTATAATTCCTTTACTAGGTTTATACCCAGAAGACCAAAAATCACAATATAACAAAGACATCTGTACCAGAATGTTTATTGCAGCCCAATTCATAATCGCTAAGTCATGGAACAAGCCCAAGTGTCCATCGACCCACGAATGGACTAGCAAATTGTGGTACATGTATACCATGGAATATTATGCAGCCTTAAAGAAAGATGGAGACTTTACCTCTTTCATGTCTACATGGATGGAGCTGGAACATATTCTTCTTAGCAAAGTATCTCAGGAATGGAAAAAAAAGTATCCAATGTACTCAGCCCTACTATGAAGCTAAATTATAGCTTTCACATGAAGGCTATAACCCAACTATAGCACAAGACTATAGGGAAAGGGCCAAGGAAGGGGAAGGGAGGGGGGAGGTTAGGATAGAGGGAGGATAATGGGTGGGGCCACACCTACCATGCATCTTAGAATAGGTATAGGCAAAACTTACTAAAGGCAGAATACAAATGTCTACATACAATAACTAAGAAAATGCCATGAAGGCTACGTTGAACAGTTTGATGAGAATATTTCAGATTGTATATGAAACCAGAACATTGTACCCCTTGATTGCACTAATATACACAGCTATGATTTAACAATAAAAAAAGGAAAGAAAGCAAAAAACAAAGAAAAAAATATTGCTTTTTGAATTTCTAGAAAATTATTGCCAAAAAAAAGAATTTGACTTTCATCCAGAAAGAAATATCTGATTTGTTGAGCTTTGGATAAACTCAAGCCATACATGTTCGGCCAAAAGTGTATGTAATTTGTGGACAGATCCTCAAGACCTGAGTAAGACTCAAGTTTCAGAAAGCTATGACAGCATCAAGAATCCCGTGTGAGCATTAAATATGTTTCTGGACAGATAAACACTCAGGACAAACCAAAAGAAATATTTCTCATCGAGAGGGCAGGGAAACATAACGCTGGGTAGTACCCGTACCTTCACAAAGCAGCTGTTACTCCATGACATTTTCTTTAGATAAAACTGCAGAACAAGTAAGGGAGAGAATATAATAACAGCTAGAAGGTGGCAAGGTGGGGGGTGTAGGTGGCCTCCTCTCTAATCACACATTTCCTGATGGTTGCAGTGGCAGAAGTTTTGATCTGTGGAGCACCCTCTGCACTCACAGGGATGGAGTGGGGACCCCTCAGTTGACCCCACCACTCAGACGAGTGTTCACCTTCCACATAGAGTATTTCTAACACTTGCCCTTTTCCTCTTCAGAGATCTCTCTTTACCAGTCCTCATTCTGGTTTTTCTGACACAGAAGAAGTGTCAGATTAGTTGCTTACTCTAATTTCTTTCTTTAATTCTTTGTAGCTTCTCTTTGCCTGTGCCCTGCCCAAAGATGGCTGTTAGTTCTCCTCTTAAGCAGGCTCAGAGTATTCACAGGTAGCAGGAAAGTCTTCAAGGCACAGGTGAGAACAAGGCTTGGAGACACCAGGAGGAGGAGACACACTGCAAAGTCCTCAGTTGTTGGGGACTGCTGTCAGTGTGCAAATCTGTGTGTGCTGATCTGGATGACTGGGTGAATCGGGAACAGTTCTTGCATTCATTTAACCAACAAATGGAATGGTGAATAGGAGTCGAGGACAATTTACAGCTAGACAAATCAATAGATATACACTGACAAATGATAATTAGTGCCAGGACATTAACAGGGTGCAGTTCCAGAGAATGTTGGCAGGGAGAGCCCTGGAGAGGATGGGCAACTATTTAGAGAGGGTGGCCAAAGATGGTCTCTCAAGGTGGGACCTAAAGGACAAAGAGAAGCCAACCTTCCAGGGTGGAGAGAACAGCATTGGGAAGGTCTTAAGGGGAGAGAAGGCTCTGGGCATTCCAAGAAAAGGAAGGAAGCCAGTGTGGTCAGAAGACTGTTGTGAGGGAAGCCTGGTGAGGTGCTAAGAGTTGGGGTGAGATTGCATCCTAAGCACAGCGGAAAGCCATGGGATAGTTTTATTTATTTATGTTTTATTGTTTTAGGTTAATTGAGTATACAGACAACTAGGTTGCATTTGTTAGGTAAAATCCCTCTTATAATTGTGTCCCACCACCAAGAGCTGTGCCATACACCTTAACGTTGTGCCCACTAAGTGGCAGCACACCTGTCGTCCTCCCTCTCCCCTCTCCTTGCTCCCTCATTCCTCCAACCCCCACTTGAATTGATTTGAGTTTTGCTCTACTGTGGGTGTATATTATTAGATGGTCTACTGGTTTCATATTAGAATTGAGTACACTGGATTCTTGCTTCTCCATTCCTGTGATACTTTACTAAGAAGAATTTGTTCCAGCTCCACCCAGGTTAATACAAAAGATGTAAAGTCTCCATTTTTTAATGGCTGAGTAGTATTCCAAGGTGTACATATACCACAACTTACTAATCCATTCCTGGGTTGGTGGGCATTTAGGTTGTTTTCACATTTTGGTGATTGTAAATTGAGCTGCAATAAACAATCTAGTGCAAATGTCCTTATGATAAAATGAGTTTTTTTCTTCTGAGTAGATCTGCCCAGTAATGGGATTGCAGGCCTGGGATGGTTTTGAAGTCTACGTGTGCTTCTATGTGGGCATATGTGCATGCATCTGACCTATCGTGGAAAGCCATGGGGAGGTTTCTCACCAGAACTGGTAGTCAAGACCTTATGATCCTTATTCCGGCCTTTGAGGAAACTTTAAAACATCATCTAAGCATGTGCTTGTCCATTGGCATGAGACGACATGACCAAAGATAAATTATCAAAGATATTTCTCCTGGCTCCAGAACACTGACGTGACCAGACGTTCCATATCGGGTAGTGTATCCTGATTTTTTTAACCCCCACTCTCTCGCTCCAATGTTTTCCCTCATAATGTCCCTTATTGGTGGGGCTTTTTGTCATATCCCAGGTCTGGCACCTCCCCACCCCACTTTTCTTCCTTCTTTTGCTCTCCACCTGCCTCTCCTTCCTCTTCTTTCCCCTCTCCTCCCGCTTCCAGCTCCCTTTCCCCTCTCTTCTCTCTCTGCCTTTCTCATTAAGAGTCAAAGTTCCTTGCCAAACCACAGTGCTTAGATTTCTATTTTCCTAAACAGATTTTTTGGCTGGTTTTACAGACTTTTGCATAATAATTGGTTCTCTCTTCTTCCTCCACGTAATCTCTTCTCATTTCCACTCAGCTCTCCCAGACACCATCCTCCCTGCTCTCCCCTCCCTGCACAAGCTCAATCCCTAGGTTGTTTTTTTTTTATTATTATTGTTGGGGATTCATTGAGGGTACAAGAAACCAGGTTACACTGATTGCATTTGTTAGGTAAAGTCCCTCTTACAACCATGTCCCAGCCCCTAGGTTTACAAAGTTTAAAAAATGTCAGCAGGAAAAAGTACTCTTCCTCTAGCCCTGTCAAAAGAAAACATCCAAGAGTTAACCTTGAATGGTATCAGCCTCCAGGTCATCAGGACAGTGAAGCTCTTGAAAACCAGACAGAACAGAAGGTATCACTGTGCAGCATCCCTTGTGTGGCTCACAGCACCCTCTGAGTCAGGATGATGAGAGAACATTCTTAAAACATGACTTAACCACGCTCAGTCCTCACACAAATTCCTGGTTGTATGTGGAGTCTGCTCCCCCAGCAAGCCCCAGCACAGACGCGTGGGGCGGGTTTGTTAGCACTCTGCTCCAAGCTGCTACCTTTCCAAAGCCACTTCGTTTGTATTAAAATAAATTTTTAAGAAAACAACCAGTCAGTCTGTCTGGCAGGTGCACTGTGGGGCCTCTCAGGGCTGTACTTTCACAGGTTTATATTGTGGTAACTGGGTTTCTGCCTGAGGGTATGTAGGGGTCCTCTGACTTCACACTTTAGCAGGAAGAAGTTATGGAAAATTCTTGTCAGATATAGAAAAAAGAAACAAGATATTTCTTCGTTGCTGGACTAAAGCAGAGGTCAAGGGTCATAACACGATTGCTGTTGGTCTTTTTTGTCCCAAGTAGCTGGGACTACAGGTGCCCACCACAATGCCCAGCTGCTTTTTTGTTATTGTCGTCATTGTTGTTTAGCTGGCCCGGGCCAGGTTCGAACCCACCAGCCTTGGTGCATGTGGCCGGTGCCCTACCCACTGAGCAACGGGCGCCGAGCCCGTGCAGTTTGTCTTTTATTCCACCTATACTTGCATTAGCGTCTGCGTATGTGCCTAACAGAGGCAGCTTATCTGAGTGATTTTAAGAAATTAATGTAATTGAAAAATGATTAAATTACCAAGAGAGGGAAAAAGCATTTGGTTGGTATTACATGGGGGTCAGAGGCCACTGCTAATGCAATATTTCATCAATTGACTCATTGCTATTCTTTCTTGGATGTGATCTGGTTTCTCAAATAGCTCTTATCATGGCGGGCTTGCATTGGATACACTGTACAGATGCCTTATAATGATTACAGTGTGTTTACTTAAAAATTTTAAAAGCGATTAAGCAATTTTAGACGTGTGTGTGTGTGTGCGTGTGTGTACACATCCACAGAGAGATTCTATAAATGTCTGGACAAGGGCTCCGAGTGAACAGTAGGCCAAGTGTTGAATTTATACACTGTAGTGCCCTTCATGCATTTCAAAGAGTTTCATGCAGCCTGATGTTAAGCTTTTTTCATACCCATTGAATATACCATTATCTCCCTTTAATACACTGAAGAAATGAGAGGACAAAGAGTCTCCCTGTGTTCCTTATCCAAGGCCACACAACTGTGGCTGGAGCCTTGAGCTTTCTCAGCCCTGGGCACTTCCTGGCAGCAGATCACGAATGCTGGGCAATGGCGGTGGGTCAGTTTACTAAAAAATGTGATAACCCTATGACGGTGGGGGAAGAGGCTGCAAAACAATTCATAATAATGATGTTTCTCTTAGAAAGCTACGAGGCTGGGGATAAAACTGTAACAAGTGTGCATGGAAGGGCAGAACCACATTTTGGCATATGTAAACAGGTATGCATGCACATGGGTGGGAAGGCCGCATGCCCTGACCTGTCCTGCGCCTCTTCCCTTCATCTTTTCAAAATGTTGTGTCCAGAGTCTAGAAATGCAGGCATAGTTTGATGCACGGGGGTTGCAACTTCTTTCGCCTAAGTGCCATGGGCAGAATGAAGGCCTCTCTTGGTACCCCACTGAGACTGGAAGAGGAATTCATGTATTCACTCACTGAACGCTTACCAAGTGCTTACGTGCCAAGTACTGGGTGAAGTTCTGTGGACTCCCAGAGGAGTAAGACATGGTCTTAGGGCTTGTGGGGGAGGAAGGAAAGTAAACAAGACTGCGGAGGAAGCTCTACAATCGAGGTAGGTGTAGGCTTGGAGGGAGGGCGAGGATGGAGATGAAGGAGAGTGAAAGGAAGATTCTCACAGTGAGGAATGGCGCAGGCCTCCAAGAATTGCTGCCGCCCCACTCAGTGGTGCGAGTGGGTTCCCTTCTGATGGAAGGATTTCTCACCAGCAACAAACACTGGCGGGCTAGGCCTTGAGCTGGATAGCATCTGCTGTCTGCTCTGCTAGCCGTCCATCCACGCCCTTTCCCTCCGGGTCAGAAGGGAGATTCCTAACAGTCTTTGTAAAATCTACTTAGGGCAGCCACACATGGCTGGTGTTTATTGAATCAAACTGACTTGAAAAGTATTCACAGTAAGGTATAGATGCCTAGTTCGGGGTGCACCTGGGCACGTGTGCCTCAGAGCCTTAAGCTAAACAAGAGCTTCAGAAGAGCTTCCACGGTAGGCTGGAGCCTCCTGCCCCTCTGAACGCACGTTTTTTGGACAGTTGCCTACTCCTGCACTTAAAGCTGGCCCTACTTCCAAACATTCAGTCTGGCATGTTTTTCCTCCCGGCCCTCTATTGTGGCTATGTGATAAGGCAAGGGTGGGAGCCTGATAACGCCTAATCCCAGACCTTTTGGCTGGAAATCCCACAAGACTGCAAGAACCACTTCTCTGAAGGGTTGGAGAGACCAGCGATGAAAAACAAAGCTACCGTGAATGGGACATTTAGATGTCGTCCCCTCTAAAAGCACTGGCTAATTTAGTTCATTGTTTACCATTTGTGTGTTTCCTGCTTGAGGTTAGAATTGAGGCATGAATGGAGGAAATGCTGGGAACAGATAGATATACTGAAATTCTATTTCTAATGTTAGGTAGAAAGAAGGGGGAAGTGATCACTCACTTCCACATTATTCTCCCTCATGTTGGTCCACTAAGATTCTCACAAGCATCATATTCCAGTGCACAAAAATGTCCCATCTGCATAAAGGACGGCTTTTGTAGTCCCACCAAGCCAAGTTGATATAATTTCAGTAAACCCTCTGTGTAGTAAAGATTAGTGATTGAATGTTTTTCAGACTCCTGACTTAGTTCGTTATGGGAAGCTGTCTTCATTAAAAAACACTATAAGCTGGGTGTGGGGGTATGACCCTGCAGTCCCTTCTCAGAAGGCTGAGACAGGAGGATGGCTTCAGTGCAGGAGTTTGAGGTTGCAGTGACCTATGATTGCACCACTGCCCTCCAGCCAGGTCAACAGATTGACACTCTGTCTCTAAAAAATTAAAAAACAAAAACGCTATAAGCTTCAATGAAGTTTCAGAAAGTAGACACCTCTCGGCATTGTCCAATAGAAATATAATAGGAGCCACAGAAGTAATTCTAAATTTCTTAGGAATCACATTTAGAAACTAAAAAGAGGTCTCTTTTCCTGTCACGGAGAGAGACCTGTCTCATTCTTGAGACATATTTTTATTATAGTTTGTGTGCCTTGTCCTCTAAAAAATGTATGTTGCTAGAGGAAAAAAATAAAAAGGAAAGGAAAAAGAAACAGGTAAAATTCATTTTAATGTATTTTATTAAACCCTCTATTAAAACATTATTGTTTTAACATGTAATCAATATAAAACTTCCTAAGGACATATTTTACTTTTTTTTGTACTAAATATGCGAAGTCCAATATATATTATTCACTTCCATCACATCTCAGTTGGGACTAGGCCCATCTCAGGTATTTGATAGCAACATGTGGCTGGTGGCTGCCTTAGTACACTGGAAGCTCTTCGTAGCTTTCAAATGGCAACAACTTAGAGGTCTTCTCCTTGTAAAATTATTTAATGTGGGAATAAGGGTGTCTTGGACAAGTGATGTCTAGACATGGCTCAGGAGAGTGAATTAAAGGGCGTTGGAATTTGGCCTTCTAATCTAGGCCTCTCTTAGCAACTTACCTGAAAATGAAAAACTATGACCACACCTCCATATTTTTTTCCAGTTTGACATGACTGTTCTTTGCTGGCAATCTGACATACAGGAGAAATTAATAGGCCAAATGGCTATTCTCCTGGCATCTGCTCCTAAGCCGCTGAGAACACAGATTAAAGGATGGGAAGGGATCTTGGAAGTCACGTTAAATTGTGTCTCTCCTCCCTGTCTGTGTCTTAGAATCTATTAGGGAACTTCAGGAAAATGCTAATTCCTAATCTCAAGGAATCAGATTCAACTGGCCCTGGCTTGGGGCCTCAGCATCAGTATTTGTAGAAGGCCTCCCCGGTGATTCTAACATACGGCCTGGGCTATGAACATGAACGTATCTCCTTTATTTTATAGATGAAGAGAGGGAGGGTAACTCAGGTAAGTGACTCACCCGAGGTTCCACAGCTTGTCAGAGGCGGAATGAGGCCCCCAGTCCAGGTGTTTTCTTTACCCATTTCCCATATAGAGAAACAGTTCCATAATACCTTCATTTTTATCTTCTTTTTTTTTTTTTTTTGTAGAGACAGAGTTTCACTTTATGGCCCTCGGTAGAGTGCCGTGGCCTCACACAGCTCACAGCAACCTCCAACTCCTGGGCTTAAGCGATTCTCTTGCCTCAGCCTCCCGAGTAGCTGGGACTACAGGCGCCCGCCACAACGCCCGGCTATTTTTTGGTTGCAGTTCAGCCGGGGCCGGGTTTGAACCCGCCACCCTCAATATATGGGGCCGGCGCCCTACCGACTGAGCCACAGGCGCGCCCCCTTCATTTTTATCTTCATTGTTTAATTCATAATTACTCTTATTCTGAATTGAGACACGTTCCTCAGCTCACCCCAGATAAGACACAAACTTCAAGAAAGGGCTCTGAACCCTTATTTCCCAGAAAATCTTCAGATCAGTGATAATTTTGAAATGATTCTAGTCTGGCACCAAAACGCCTCCCATGTTAGGTCTGAATGGGATCTGACATGTTTATAGGGTTTTATGGGAGGGATAGGAAGGGACCCCAGTGCCAAAGGAGCAAACACTCAAGTCTGATCAGTCTTTTCTTCATCAACTCACAGCCTAAACCAAGTGGTCCATTAGCACGGTTCTCACACTCCAACACATCCGAGTGCCAACAGGTAATGCCTGTGAGTCAGGTGGGCTGGGTGGGGACTCCGGCCTCATGAGGCAAGCAGCCCAGCCCAGCACCTCCTAGCCATTGAGGGCAATGCAGGTCCAGTGTTGCCAGACCTTTCAATCACTGAGGAAAGTCAGAAATTCAGATTTTTGGCTTGTTTCTATTTTTGTGAAATATCCTGTATTGTGATTGTTGGCAACTAATTCAATTTTTAGAAGAATGTCTTGTAAAGATCGAATTAAGCCCGCTCATGAGTTCTATTCTTCCTGTAAGCCTTCAGAGTGCAACCTTTTTAGAAGTCCAAGACCTCTTCATATAATATTTCAGATTGAGTGGTACTGGTTTCCAAAATGTTGACCTAATACCGTCATACAGGTTGAACATCCCAAATCTGAAAATCTAAAACTTTTTGAATGCCAACATGATGCCGCAAGTGGACAATTCCACATTTGACCTCACCTGACGGGTTTGCAGTCCAAACTTTGTTTCAGGTCAGGCTCAGTGGCTCACACCTGTAATCCCAGCACTGTGTGAGGCTGAGGCAGGTTGATCGCTTGAGCCCCAGAGTTGGAGACCAGCTTTGGCAATAGTGAGACCCTATCTCTGCAAAAACTAGAAAAATTATCTGGGCATGGTGGCATGCACCTGTAATCCCGGCTATTTGGGAGACTGAGGCAGGAGGATCACTGAACTCAGGAGTTTGAGGCTGCAGTGAGCTATGATGATGCTACTGCACTCTAGCCTGGGTGACAGAGCAAGACCTTGTCTTGATTAAAACAAAAACAAACCCCAACCCTCTTTGTTTCATGCAGAAAATTGTTTAAAATATTGAACTAAATACCTTCAGGCTATGTGTATAAGCTGTATGTAAAACATAAATAAATTTCATGTTTAGACTTGGCCTCATCCCCAAGGTATCTCATCATGTATATGCAAATATTCCAAAATCTAAAAATATCTGAAATCAAAACACTTTTGGTCCCAAGCATGTAACATGAAGGAAGGGGCCTCACCTTAGACATATCTTGCCTGAGATGCTGTGAAGGGGATGAAAATGAGCATCAGGACCACAGGGGAAAATAATAAAGTACAATCTCATCTCACCTTTTTTTTTTTTTTTTATTGTTGGGGATTCATTGAGGGTACAATAAGCCAGGTTACACTGATTGCATTTGTTAGGTAAAGTCCCTCTTGCAATCATGTCTTGCCCCCAAAAGGTGTGGCACACACCAAGACTCCACCCCCTCCCTCCTTCCCTCTCTCTGCTTTTCCTCCTCCCCCCATGACCTTAATTGTCGTTAATTGTTCTCATATCAAAATGGAGTACATAGGATTCATGCTTCTCCATTCTTGTGATGTTTTACTAAGAATAATGTCTTCCACTTCCATCCAGGTTAATACGAAGGATGTAAAATCTCCATTTTTTTAATAGCTGGATAGTATTCCATGGTATACATGTACCACAGCTTGTTAATCCATTCCTGGGTTGGTGGGCATTTAGGCTGTTTCCACATTTTGGCGATTGTAAATTGAGCTGCAATAAACAGTCTAGTACAAGTGTCCTTATGATAAAAGGATTTTTTTCCTTCTGGGTAGATGCCCAGTAATGGGATTGCAGGATCAAATGGGAGGTCTAGCTTGAGTGCTTTGAGGTTTCTCCATACTTCCTTCCAGAAAGGTTGTACTAGTTTGCAGTCCCACCAGCAGTGTAAAAGTGTTCCCTTCTCTCCACATCCACGCCAGCATCTGCAGTTTTGAGATTTTGTGATGTGGGCCATTTTCGCTGGGGTTAGATGGTATCTCAGGGTGGTTTTGATTTGCATTTCTCTAATAGATAGGGATGATGAACATTTTTTCATGTTTGTTAGCCATTCGTCTGTCTTCTTTAGAGAAAGTTCTATTCATGTCTCTTGCCCATTGATATATAGGATTGTTGGCTTTTTTCATGTGGATTAATTTGAGTTCTCTATAGATCCTGGTTATCAAGCTTTTGTCTGATTGAAAATATGCAAATATCCTTTCCATTGTGTAGGTTGTCTCTTTGCTTTGGTTGTTGTTGTTGTCTCCTTAGCTGTACAGAAGCTTTTCAGTTTAATGAAGTCCCATTTGTTTATTTTTGTTGTTGTTGCAATTGCCATGGCAGTCTTCTTCATGAAGTCTTTCCCCAGGCTGATATCTTCCAGTGTTTTTCCTATGCTTTCTTTGAGGATTTTTATTGTTTCATGCCTTAAATTTAAGTCCTTTATCCATCTTGAATCAATTTTTGTGAGTGGGGAAAGGTGTGGGTCCAGTTTCAGTCTTTTACATGTGGATATCCAGTTCTCCCAACACCATTTATTGAATAGGGAGTCTTTCCCCCATGGTATGTTCTTGTTTGGTTTATTGAAGATTAGGTGGTTGTAAGATATTAGTTTCATTTCTTGGTTTTCTATTCGATTCCAAGTGTCTATGTCTCTATTTTTGTGTCAGTACCATGCTGTCTTGACCACTATGGCTTTGTAGTATAGCCTAAAATCTGGCATGCTGATGCCCCTAGCTTTATTTTTATTAGTAAGAACTGCCTTAGCTATACTTTTTTTTTTTTTTGTAGAGACAGAGTCTCACTTTACTGACCTTGGTAGAGTGCCATAATGTCACAGGACTCACAGCAACCTCCAGCTCTTGGGCTTCTGCGATTCTCCTGCCTCAGCCTCCCGAGCAGCTGGGACTACAGGAGAGCTATACGGGTTTTTTTCTGGTTCCATACAAAATGCAGAATCATTTTTTTCCAAATCTTGAAAGTACGATGTTGGTATTTTAATAGGAATGGCATTGAATAGGTAGATTGCTTTGGGAAGTATAGACATTTTAACAATGTTGATTCTTCCCATCCATGAGCATGGTGTGTTCTTCCATTTGTTAATATCCTCTGCTATTTCCTTTCTGAGGATTTCATAATTTTCTTTATAGAGGTCCTTCACCTCCTTCGTTAGGTATGTTTTTAGGTATTTCATTTTCTTTGAAACTATGGTGAAGGGAGTTATGTCCTCAATTAGCTTCTCATCTTCACTGTTATTGGTGTATACAAAGGCTACTGACTTGTGGACATTGATTTTATATCCTGAAACATTACTATATTTTTTGATGACTTCTGGGAGTCTTGTGGTTGAGTCTTTGGGATTCTCTAAGTATAAGATCATGTTGTCAGCAAAGAGGGAGAGTTTGACCTCCTCTGCTCCCATTTGGATTCCCTTTATTTCCTTGTCTTGCCTAATTGTATTGGCTAGAACTTCCAGCTCTATGTTGAATAGTAATGGTGACAGAGGACAACCTTGTCTGGTTCCAGTTCTAAGAGGAAAAGCTTTCAGTTTTACTCCATTCAGTAAAATATTAGCTGTGGTTTCGTCATAGATAGCTTCAGTTTTAGAAAGGTGCCACCTATGCCTATACTCTTCAGTGTTTTAATTAGAAAAGGATGCTGGATTTTATCAAATGCTTTTTCTGCATCTACTGAGAGGATCATATGATCTTTATTTTTGCCTCTGTTAATATGGTGGATAACGTTTATGGACTTGCGTATGTTAAACCAGCCTTTCATCCCTGGGATGAAACCTACTTGATCATGATGTATGACTTTTTTGATGATAAGCTGTAATCTATTGGCTAGAATTTTGTTGAGAATTTTTGCATCTATATTCATGAGTGAGATTGGTCAGAAATTCTCCTTTTCGGTTGGGTCTTTTCCTGGTTTTGGTATCAGGGTGATGTTTGCTTCATAGAATGTGTTAGAGAAGGTTCCTTCTTCCTCAATTTTTTGGAATAATTTCTGCAGTACAGGAATAAGCTCTTCCTTGATGGTTTGATAGAATTCTGGTGTGAAACCATCTGGACCAGGGCATTTTTTGGTTGGAAGCTTTTTTATTGTTTCTTTAATCTCAGTGCTTGAAATTGGTCTGTTCAGGAGCTCTATTTCTTCCTGGCTAAGTCTAGCGAGAGGGTGTGATTCCAAATATTGATCCATTTCCTTCACATTGTCAAATTTTGGGGCATAGAGTTTCTGCTGGTATTCAGAGATGATCTCTTGTATTCTGTGGGATCAGTTGTTATTTCCCCTTTATCATTTTTGATTGAGGTTACTAGAGATTTTACTTTTCTATTTTTCATTAGTCTGGCTAATGGTTTATCTATTTTATTTATTTTTTCAAAAAACCAACTCCTTGTTTCATTCATTTTCTGAATGATTCTTTTGTTTTCAATTTCATTGATCTCTGATTTGATTTTGAATATTTCTTTTCTTCTACTGAGTTTAGGCTTAGATTGTTCTTCTTTTTCCAATTCCATAAGATAGCTTGTGAGTTTGTTGATGTGCTCTCTTTCTGTTTTTTGAATGTAGGCATCTAAAGCGATACATTTTCCTCTCAAAACTGCTTTTGCAGTATCCCACAGGTTTTGGTAGCTTGTGTCTTCGCTGTTGTTATGCTCAAGGAAGTTAATGATTTCCTGTTTTATTTCTTCCTGCACCCATCTGTTATTCAACAGAAGATTGTTTAATTTCCCTGCCTTTGGGTGGGGTCGAACGTTTTTGTTAGAGTTGAGTTCCACCTTTAGTGCCTTATGATCTGAGAAGATACAAGGTAAAAATTCAATTCTTTTGATTCTGTTGATATTTGTTTTGTGTCCCAGGATATGATCAATTTTGGAGAATGTTCCATGGGGTGATGAGAAGAATGTATATTCTTTATCTTTGGGATGGAGTCTATATGTGTCTATCAAGCACAGTTGTTCTAGGGTCTCATTTAAATCTCTTATATCTTTGTTTAATTTCTGTTTAGAGGATCTGTCCAGCTCTTTAAGAGGAGTGTTAAAGTCCCATGTTATTATGGTATTATCGGATATCATATTGCTCAGACTGAGTAAGGTCTGTTTCAAGAATCTGGGAGCATTTAAATTGGGTGCATAAATATTGAGAATTGAAATGTCTTCTTGTTGAATTTTTCCCTTGACCAATATAAAGTGACCATCTTTGTCACTTTTGACTTTAGTTGCTTTAAATCTACATTTAAAGCAACTATGTATCTGAAAATAAGATTGCAACTCCTCTTTTCTTCTGAATTCCATTTGCCTGAAAAATTGTCTTCCAACCCTTGACTCGGAGTTTTAATTTGTCTTTTGAAGCCAGTTATGTTTCTTGCAGACAGCAAATGGATGGCTTGTGTTTTTTAATCCAGTCAGCCAATCCATGTCTCTTCAGTGAGGAATTCAAGCCATTTACATTTATTGAGATAATTGATAAGTGTGGTAGTATTCTATTCATCTTATTTTGTGAGAGTCCATTGCTTAGTTTTATCTTTTGCATCAGTGTGGAGGTTAGGTTCTGTCCTTTAATTTCTGAGTTCTTATTTTGCTGCTGATCCATTGTGATGGTCAGTGTGTAGAACAGGTTGAAGTATTTCCTGTAGAGCTGGTCTTGTTGTGGCGAATTTCCTCAATGTTTGTATATCCATAAATGATTTGATTTATCCATCAATTTTAAAGCTTAGCTTAGCAGGGTACAGAATTCTGGGCTGGAAATTGTTCTGTTTAAGTAGATTAAAGGTAGATGACCATTGTCTTCTTGCTTGGAAAGTTTCATTAGAGAAGTCTGCGGTCACACTGATGGATTTACTCCTGTAGGTCAACTGGTGCTTACTCCCGGCAGCTTGCAGAATCTTTTTTTTGTGTTGACTTTGGACAGGTTCATCACAATGTGTCTTGGAGAAGCTCAGTTAGAGTTGAGGCAACCTGGGGTCTAATATCCCTCTGAAAGCAGTGTGTCAGAATCTTTGGTGATATTTGGGAAATTTTCATTTATACTATTCTCTAGTATGGCTTCCATTCCTCTGGGGCATTATTCTTCCCCTTCTGTGATTCCTATAACTCGTATGTTGGAACACTTCATAAAGTCCCATCATTCTGACAGTGAATGTTCTGCTTTCTCTCTCTTCTTTTCTGCCTATTTTACTATCTGTGTTATCTCAAGAACTTTGTCCTCTACCTCTGAAATTCTTTCTTCTGCATCTAACCTGTTGCTGATACTTTCCATTGCATCTTTAAGCTCCTGATTGATTGCTTCAGTTCCTTCAGCTCCGCTATATCCTTTCTATATTCTTCATATTGTTCATCTCTTATTTGATTCTGTTTTTGAATTTCCTTTTGGTTATTTTCCACTTTATTAGCAGTTTCCTTCATTGTTTCCATCATGTGTATTCTAAATTCCCTTTCTGTCATTCCTAACATTTCTTTATAGGTGGTATCCTCTGCAGTAGCTACCTCATGGTCCCTTGGAGAAGTTGCTCTGGACTGGTTCTTCATGTTGCCTGGAGTTTTCTGCTGATTCTTTCTCATGAGTGATTTCTTTTATCTGTTTCCTTGCCCTAATTTTCCTTTCACTTCCTCTTGCTCTTTAAGTTCCCGTGCCTGTGGAAGCTGCCGGTGGGATTAGACCGATTGAACGCACGTAACCACTTGCCAGTTTTCCACTGTTTTTGTCCTCCTCTTGGGGTCCAGAAGTCTCTTGCTGACTCCCTATATCCTCAAAGGGATGATTATAGGCAATTCCCACCAGCCAGAGATGCCTGGAGTCTTTATCTCCCCAGACTTATGGTGCCCAGATGCAGGGAAGCTATTACTCGGCCGCCATCTTGCTCTCTCTCATTGGTGAGATTTGCCCCTGAGCAGGAGTCAGAATCCCTTCAAGAGGCTCTTTGTGGTATGACCTCTCCCTCCATCTCCAGCCATCTTTTCCTGCCCAAAATCTATCCCTTTTTTTTTTGGAGACAGAGTCTCACTATGTAGAGTAACATGGTGTCACAGCTCACAGCAACCTCAAACTCTTGGGCTCAAGTGATTCTCTTGCCTCAGCCTCCTGAGTAGCTGCGACTACAGGTGCGCATCACAGCGCCTGGCTATGTTTTTGTTGTTGTTGCAGTTGTCATTGTTGTTTAGCTGGCCCAGGCTGGGTTCGAACCCTCTAGCCTCGGTGCATGTGGCTGACACCATAACCAGTGCTACAGGTGCCAAGTATCTCTGTTTTTAAACTGGATTCCCTTTCCCACTGGCCACTTTATTATTTCTTTTGGGTGTGGCACCTGTGAAGTGTCATAAGTTTTCATAACAAGACTTTAATTAAAGATCATTAGAGTTCATAAAATCTAGTGCAATTTATTTTAAAATTCTTTTTGAACATTGAGTCGGTCTTACTAGCAACTCCATGGAATAGATACTAGCTAGCTCTGCTATACACAGCTGTATAAGGAAAAATGTTTTCATTTATTGCAAAATGAAATGAAAGTTTACCTTATGGCACTGGGGAAGCTCTTAGCCCATGAAATGATACTGCAAGAAAAAATTCAGAGTTTACTTTTATCCATATTCTTTATTTTAAGAAGACATCCTTAGATAAGTACACTGAGTAACGCCAAGAATTCTTGATTTGAACTAAACTAAGATACAAATAATAATAGGTGGACACTTATTTTTTTTTTTTTTAATTTTTTTGAGACAGAGTCTCATTTTGTTGCCCTGGGTAGAGTGTCCTGGCAGCATAGCTCACAGCAACCTCAAACTCTTGGGCTCAAGTGATCCCTACTCAGTCTCCTGATTAGCTGGAACTACAAGCACCCACCACAATTTCCAGCTATTTTTAGAGACGGGGATCTCTCTCTTGCTCAGGCTGGTCTCGAACTCCTGAGCTCAGGTGATTACACCCATCTTGACCTCCTAGAGTGCTAGGATTACAGGCGTGAGCCACCACACCCAGTTCAGGTGAACACTTTTTAGTTAACAATTTAAAAGTTAATGGTAAATTACCCTTCAATCTGAAGTATTTATAAAACAAATAGAACATAAATGTAAATTATTTGTGAAGCATATTAGAGATTAATAGAAAAAAATGCATCTTAGTTATTCTCTCTACATGTCATGTTGAATTTTGCCACAGTTCTGTTTTTAAATGTAAAAAACCTAAAATTAGAATGTGTGCTTGGGAGAATATGTTGCAGGTGTATTTCTGTGAGAAATTCCACTATCCCCAAATAACCAGAGGTAGGTAACAGTTTCTGACAAAAGCTAGAGAGGAATAAGATGAAATAAGAATTAGAGTTGATTATATTTTCTTTATCTAAAACCTTCAAGTCTTTGGAAAACTGCTTGGTTTCTATTTTGAGCCATGCTGCCCACATTTCTTAACAACAGAATTTTTGCATAATTTTGCTCTTCCTCTTTTAATCTCTGTTTGGGTGTATTTATTGTTTCATATGTGATGATGCAAAGCTCACTGAAAGGTCCATTTATATCCTTGTTTTCTGTATTGGGATCTAGCTGGTTTTCTCTTACCATTTCTGGAATCCTCACTGTAATATTCAGATTTGCTGGCAACAGGCCAATTCCAGCCCATATACATTCCACTCCCTCTGTGACTCTATTTATGGGGGTCTATGTGATTTACTCAAGACTAATAAAGACCGTGTAAAAGGATGCGTCATGGATTTATCCAGGCATGGAGTTTTAGCACTTTCAGAGGAAGGTTCATCTTACGCAGGGTTTTTTCCCCCCCAATTTAATTAAAACAACAAAAAAGGCATTAGTCCAAATGAGTGACAGTTGGCAGATCGGCATTATTCAACTGGAGGGACTCCAGAGTTTCTGATGCTTGGAGATGGACAAGTAATTACCTCCTGTCTGTGACTATTTTCTACCAGGCTAAACCCAATGTTTATTGTAAACTATCTGCCACTGAAAGCTGTAAGAGCAAGCCTTATGTTCCCACACCATAAATTGGACTTGTGCTGTTTTCTTATTTACCTTCATGTTTTATTATATTCTTTGAAATGTTTCATTTTAAAGAAAGATAATGAAAGAATGAAAATTGAACAAATTCCAAATTCATGCTTTAAAAAAATATCCTTAGCATATATATTTTTTTGTATATATCTGGACCACTGACGGGCCACTTTTTGGATAGTGGCAGCTTCTGTTAACTATTAGATGCAATTGCTATTAGTATATCACTTGTTCAATGGTCCAGAAAAATGGCCTAAAAATTAAAGTTTAACCAGCCCACACAGGCTGAGGACAATGGTTCTCAGACTATTTGGTCGCAGGACCCCTTTATTTTGAAGACTCTCAAAGAGCTTTTTTTGGTGAAGACTTTCTATATCAATATTTACTATATAAATTAGACTGGGAACGTTTTTTAAATGTTTGCTTACGGACTGCTTAAAAATAATAATAAACCGTTACATGTTAACATAAATAACATTTTTAAGGAAAAATAACTGTATTTTCCATAACAAAAACGATTTCATGAGAGCAATCGTTCTAGATTTTGTTGGACTTCATAGAGAACAGCTGGATTCTCATATTTGCTTCTTCATTTAGTCTGTTGTAATGCGTTGCTTTGGTCGAAGTACCTGAAGAAAATCTGCCCTCGCGTATATGTACTTGGAAAAGGGAGTATTTTAATAGCCTTTTAAAATAATTCTGGCTATCCTTCTTTGTCCCCAAATCAAAACTTGACAAGTGATAGTTTCTGAAAGGTCGGTTGCCACGTGGAATGTAAAACTCTTCTCAGTGCATTTTTCTTTTAAACTGAAAGACTTTATTTTATAGAGAATTGCTAAGTTTACAAAAAGTTAAGCAGTCAGCATGGAGACTTCCCGTATACCTCTTTATACCCTTTTCCCCTATTATTAATATATTGTACTAGTGCAGTACATTTGTTCTAAGTGATTAACCAATATTGATACTGTACATTATTAATAACGAAAACCTGTTGTTTACATGAGAGTAAATTATTTGGGTCTGGACAAATGTATAGGAACATGTATCTGCTATTACAGGATCATATAGACTAGCTTCGCTGTTCTAAAATATCCCTTGTGCTCCACCTATTCATCTCTTCCCTCCTTCCTCTGAACCTTTGACAACCATCGATCTTTTTATTGTCTCTATATTGCTTTTTCTAGAACAGTATCTAGTTGGAGGCATAACATGTAGACTTTTCAGGCTGGCTTCTTTCATGAAACAATATTCATTTAATGTCCCTTTATGTCTTTTTGTGGCTGGCTAGTTCATTTTTTTTAAACCACCGAGTGTATTCCATTACATGGATGTATTACAGCTGTTTATCCATTCACTTTTTGAAGGACATCTTAGTTGTTTCCAGTCTGGGCCAATTATGAATAAAGTTGCCCTAAACATTTGTGTGCAGATTTTTGTGTGATCATAACTTTTTAATGCTTGGGGAAAAATACCTAGGAGCATGATTGTTAGGTCACATGATAGGAGAATATTTAGTTTTGTAAGAAACTGCCAGACTATCTTCCAAAGTGGCTGTATTATTTTGCATTCCTTCTAGCAATGAATGAGAATTTCTGTTGTTTTGTATCTTCACTAGCATTTGGTATTACTAGTGTTTTTTTTGAGACAGAGCCTCAAGCTGTCACCCAGGGTAGAGTGCTATGGCATTACAGCTCACAGCAACCTCAAGCTATTCTCCTGCCTCTGCCTCCCAAGTAGCTGGGACTACAGGCGCCCGCCACAACACCCAGCTATTTTTTTATTGCACCCATCATTGTGCTTGGTGGGCCCGGGCTGGATTCGAACCCACCAGATCAGGTGTATGTGGCTGGTGCCTTAGCTGCTTGAGCCACAGGTGCTGAGCCGGTATTACTAGTTTTTTTTGCAGTTTTTGGCCAGGGCTGCGTTTGAACCCGCCACCTCCAGCATATGGGGCCGGTGCCCTACCCCTTTGAGCCACAGGCGCCACCAGATATTACTAGTTTTTTGGAATTTAGACATTCTAATATGAGTACAGTGGTGTCTTATTGTTGCTTTACAATTCTTTGAAATTCTCCAGTGATATATGATGTTGAGAATCTTTTCATATGCTTTTTAGTCATCTGGGTATCTTCATTGGTGAGATGTCTATTCAGAACTTTTGTCCACTTTTAAATTGGGTTGTTTGTTATTGCTGAGTTTTAAGAGTTCTTTGTATAATTTGGGAAATGTATTTTGCACATATCGTCTCCTGGTCTGTAACTTGTCTTTCCATTGTCTTAAATCAATGGACTTTTCATACTATTAGAGTTTGGTACCACTGTCCTGACTCATGCTAAGGCATCAGCAGTTTTACCCACCATAGTTTATATAACATCAGTGAAAATTTTAACACAGAGCAAAAGTTAATAACATCTTACTGTTAGGTGAAAATAGTTTTAATTTTGCAGATACATGCCCAAAGACCATGGAGCATACTTTGAGAACTTCTGGCCCAGAGCAAACAAGGACAGCCCATGCTACTCTTTAGTTCGAGCATCAGTAAGCCAAATAAATTAAGAATGTGGCTAGGTGCAGTGGCTCATGCCTGAGGATCCCTTGAGTTCAGGAGTATCTCTTGAGGCCAGAAGTCTAAAAAAAACATTAGCTGCGTGTGGTAGCATGCACCTCTAGTCCTAGCTACATGGGGGCTGAGATAAGGTGAGGTGGGAGGAGGCTGAGGCACGTGGATTTCTTGAGCTGAGGAGTTTGAGGTTGCAGTGAGCTATGATGATGCCACTGCATCCTACCCTGGGCACCAGTGTGAGACTCTGTTTCAGAAAAAAAAAAAAAAATAGAAATTTGAGTTTTCCAAATATGAAATGTTAATTTAGTTTTCTGCTAAAAGAGAGATATTATGCACTGAAGTTGGTGTTCTAATTCATTGAGCAGAATTAATTTTGTTTAGACTATTTTCCCCAGTGATTCTTGGCAGAATATAATTTTCATTTGTCAAGAAATACATCGTGTGTATATGTGTATGTCTGTAAATATATCAGCTAAAGTTTATGAGTCAATGAGTGTCTCTCAATGCCCCCAAATTGGTAGATAATCCCCAGTAATGGGCTTGTGATATATTTGTATCTATACACAAATATATAGAGACCCCAAATTTTTCCTTTATTTTCCTAAAAGGAAGAAACATATTTTCTTTTCTTCTGGTAGATGGAATTTTCCCTATTCCTTCTACTAAGTAGGACTGTAAGTCCTGGATATTATATATAAAAGAAACATAAGAAGACTCTGACAGGTGGAAAAAGAAAACAGAATGACTAGGGCATCACTGAGGGACAACTCAGGAACAACATTGCAGTGAGTTTCTTTTCTTTTTTTTTTTTGACTCATACCCCAGACTTGGAGTTAAAGAAGTCAGCAAACTGGAAATGCCAACAAGAGTAGTCAAAAGAGGCCCAACAAAAGTCTGTTCTCTCTAGCCAAAGAACCAGGAAAGGGACAGACTAGCAAGAAGGAAAACATTTAGATAATTCTATGGACTAAATTATGTCTCCTAAAAACTCATATGTTGACACCTTAGCCCCCACTGTGATAAAATTCAGAGATGGTATCTTTGAGAGGTAATTAGGGTTAGATAAGATTATTAGAGTGGGGCTCTTATGATGAAATTAGTGGCTGTATAAGAAGAGAAAGTGTGCCAGGCATGGTAGCTCATGCCTATAATCTCAGCGTTCTGGAAGGCCAAGGCAGGTGGATTGCCTGAGCTCACAGGTCCAAGACCAGCCTGAGCCAAAGCAAGACCCCGTCTCTAAAAATAGCTGGGCATTGTTGCGGGTGGCTGTAGTCCCAGCTACTTGGGAGGCTGAGGCAAGACAACTGCTTAAGCCCAAGAGTTTGAGGTTGCTGTGAGCTATGACGCCATGGCACTCTACCAAGGGCAACAAAGTGAGACTCTGGTCTCAAAAAAAAAAGAAAAAGAAGAGAAAGCATGAGAAATCATTCTTTCTCTTTGCTATGTGAGGACACAGTGAGAACATAACCATTTGCACATCTGCACCCCAGAAAGACAGCCCTTGCCAGGAACTAAATTGGTCAGTACCTTGATCTTAGACTTCCAGCTTTCAGAACTGTGAGACATACATGTCTGTTGTTTAAGCCACTGGTCTATGGTATTTTGTTATAGCAGCCCAAGCAGGCTAATATAGATAATAACTATTCTACTCCAGCCAAATACCAGAGGAAAAACTTTGCCCCCTCCGCCCCCCGCCGTGCTAGCAAAGGCTGAGGGGGGAGCCTAGAGTTCAACCCTCATGAGGCTATAAGGAGGCACCTCACCTACCAGGGTTGTGTCAGAAAAGGCCAAGTAGGGAATCAGTAATGAGTCTACTCTCTCTCTACCCTCATGGTGTCAAATGGAGACTGTATGTGGAGCCTGAATTTCCACCTCCAACCAGAAGTAATGAAGTGGCTCTCTATATCCCTGCTTGGGTGGTATCTGAGGGCTAAAAGGGATTCTAGACTTCTACCATTATCTAATAGCAACAAGGCAACCCCCACCTCAGGGTCAGTGGAGACCACCTGGGGAGTTGGAACTCCCACTTCTGCCCAGCAGTAGTGAGAAATATTATTCAAATATCAACAGAGACTGAGTGGGGAATCTAGTCTTCCACCTCCACCTGGCAATAATGAGGCAGTGTCTCCTCTCCTCTGCTGGAGCAGTGTTAAGAAAAAAAGCCAGCTAAAACAGAGGTTTAAAATAGGATACATAGTCTCCTAAAAATATAAAAAGTCCCAGTTTCAACTGAAAATCACTCATCATAGCAAGAGCCAGGAAGATCTCCCACTGAAGGAAAAAAATGTTGATTGATAGATGCTAATACCAAGATGATTGGAATGTTAGAATTATATAATAAAGATGTCAAAGCCACCATGATAAAGATGTGTCAAAAAGCAGCTTGTGAACACACTTGAAACAAATGAAAAAGTAGAAAGCTTTAGCAAAGAGACAGAATACATAAGGAAGAACCAAATGGGTATTTTAAAACTTAAAAATATAATAAAAGTTAAAGCCTCAAAAATTGAACCCAATAGCAGAAAGGAGGGGACACAGAAAAGAACCAGTTACAAGGTAAAATAATAGAAATCACCCAGGCTTAACAACAGGTTGAAAATAGACTGGGAATGAACAATAAGGAATAGAGATTCAGGGACTTGTGGGTCTATAACAAAAGATCTAACATTACCTCATTGGAGTTCCAGAAGGAGAGGAGGAAGAAGATGAAGCTGAAAAGCACTCAAATAAATAATGACTTAAAACTTCTCAGATTTGGGTGGCACCTGTGGCTCAAGGAGTAGGGCGCTGGTCCCATATGCTGGAGGTGGTGGGTTCAAACCCAGCCCCGGCCAAAAACCACAAAAAAAAAAAACAAAAAAAAAACTTCTCAGATTTGACAAGAAACATAAACCTACAGATTCAAGAAGCTGAGAAAACCCCAAAGAGGATAAGTCCAAAGAAATCCACACCAAGACACATCATGATTAAACTACTGAAAACTAAAGTTTAACAGGAAAATCTTGAAATAAGCCAGAGAAAACCAGAAGAAAAGCTACATGAATGATAATTGATTTCTCATGAGAAAACATGGGGGCCATAAAAAAGTGGCACAATATTTTTCAATAAAAGAACTGTCAATTCTCCTATACCAAGCGAAAATATCCTTTAGGCTGGAAGAGGAAATCAAGACTTCTTCAAATGAAGGAAAACTAAGAATCTGTCACCAGCTGACCTAATCTAAAAGAATGGCCAAGAAAGTTCTCTAAACAGGAAGGAAATGCAGAAGAAAAAAATTTGGAGCACCAGGAAAGGAAATAATAAAAAAAAAAAGTTGTAGCATAAGAAAGAACACAATAAGCAAAAAAGGGGGTAAATACATTTTTCCTTCCATTCTTCAGTTTCTAAAACTACATTTGATAGATGAAGTGAAAATGATAACATTAATTGGTTCTAAAAGTATGCAGAGGAAATATTAAAACAATTGTATTATAAATGTAGGGTAAAGATATAAATAAAGGGGGATACGTTTTCTATATTTCACTTGAACTGGCAACATAACACAAGTAGATTTGATAAGTTATACACATAATGTAATACCTAGATCAAGCACTTAAAAAGCTATACAAAGAGATACACTGAAAAACACTATAGGTAAATCAAAATGGAAGGCAGGAAAAAAGAACAGAAATAAAAAATAGGACAAACAGAAAGCAAAAACAAATAAACAAACAAAACCCCAAAACCCCACAATTGACTTAAGGCCTAATATATAAATAATGATGTTAAATGTAAGTGGTCCAAACACATCAATAAGAGAGGGAGACTGGCAATGTGTTTTAAAACATGACTCAACCATATGCTGCCTACAAGAAACTCACTTCAAATAGTATGTGGGTTAAAAGTAAAAAGATAGAAAATATATATCATGCAAATACTAATGAAAAGAAAGCAGGAGTGGCCATATTAATACCAGATAAGGCAAACTTCAGTGCAAAGAAAATTTTCACAGAAGGCTATTATATAAAGATAAAATAGTTAATCTGCCAAGAAGACATAGCAATCTTAAATATGTATACACCAAATAACAGAGCTGCAAAATATGTGAAGCAAAATCTAAAAGAACTAAAGAGATACCTATGCAAATGGCATATTTCAACACCTCTCGCAACAAGTATTAGATCAACTAGACAGAGAATCAGCAAATATATAGAAGAACTCAAAAATGCCATCAACCAACAAGGTCTAATCATCATTTATAAAATGCTCCACCCAACAACAGCAAAAGACATATTCTCTTCATGTACCAAAGAACATATACCAAAATAGACCATGTCTTAGGTCATAAAACAAACTTTAAGGATTGAAATCATGCACAGTGTGTCAAACGAGAAATCATTAGCAGAAAGATAACAGGAAAATCTCCAAAACAATTGAAAACTAAAAAACACACATCTAAATAATATATAAGTCAAGAAGGAAGTCTCAAAGGAAATTTCAAAAATACATTAACCTGAACAAAAATAGAAATACAATGTGTCAAAATTTGTGGGACACAGTCAAAGCAATCTTGAAAAGGAAATATATAGCACTAAATGCAATACATTAGAAAAAGAGGAAAAGTTCCAAACTGATCTAAGCTCTCACTTTAAGAACTTAGTAAAAGAAAAACAAAACAAAACAAAGGCAAGGTAAAAGAAATGATAAAGAGCAGAAATCAATGAAATTGGACATAGAAGAAAAATAGAAAAATCAATTAACTAAATAACTGATTGATTCTTTGAAAAAAATCAGTAAGATTGACAAACCTTTAGCAAGACTGAAAAAGTAAAAAAATGGAAAAGATACTAATTACTAATACCAGGAGTGGAATAGGGGAAATTACTACAGATAACAAAAAGATAATAAGGGAATACTACAAAAAACTCTACACACACAAATTTGACAATTTAGGTGAAAAGGACTTCTTGAAAAAATACAAAGCATCACAATTCACCCAGTAAGAGGTAGATAATTTGAATAACCTTATAATTAAAAAAGAAGTTGAATTTATAGTTTTAAAACTTCTCCAAAAGCAATCTTCTGGCCCAGATTATTTCACAGGAGATTCCTACCAAACATTTAAAAAATTAAGCAAATCCTACATTTTCTCTTCCAGAAAACAGAAGAGGAGAGAACACTTCTCATTCATTTTATAAAGCCACTATTACTCTAATACTAAAACCAGACAAGATGGTACAGAAAAGAAAACTATACTATAGACCAAAATTTCTCACAAATATAGACACAAGTATCTTAAAACAAAAAAAAATAGCGAATAGATTTCAGCAATGTTAAAAACAAAACAACCCTTTTACAGTAAAATTAAATGAAATAAATTTTATTCCAGGGATGAAAGACTGGCTTATAATTTAAAATATTAATCAATGATATCCATCATAGTAACAGGATAAAGAAGAAAAATCACATAACGATATTAATGGATTTAGAAAGGGCATTTGATAAAATTTGACACTCATTCATGATAAAAACTCCCAGAAAAACTGAATTAGAGGTAGATCACCTTACTTGATAAAGAACATCTATGAAAGACCGGTAGCTAACATTGTACTTGATTGTGAAAGACCAAAGCTGTCCCCCTAAAGCTGGGAAAGGCAAGGGTGTCTGCTTTTACCACTCTTATAGAGTTGAGAGTTCCAGTCAGGGCAGTAAGGCAAGAAAAAGGAAGTAAAAGGCATACAGATTGGGAAGGAAGAATAAAACTATTCCCTTTGCCACATGAAAAATCCAAAAGAATCTGGGAGAAAATAAAGAATCTGTGGCAGTCATAAGTGTGCTCAACAAGGTTACATGATATAAGATTGACATACAAAAAAAAGCTGTTATATTCCATAAACTAGCAATGAACATATGCACACCAAAATTAAAAATATAATACTATTGACAATCCCCCAAATATGAAATACTTAGGTAGAAATCAGGACATCCAACCTTTATATTTTTCTGCTGCACATTGGAAGAATAAGAGTTGTCTTGGGCCACACGCTAAATACACAAATGCTAGGGAAAGCTTCTTAGCACAAAAAAGGTCCATGCATACTTTTCATGATAACCAACACCACAGATAAGCAAAAAAAGTCCTCATAAAATCAACATTTGGGCCCAGGGGCCTACAGGTTGAACATGTCTGATGTAAATCTAACAAACAAATACAGGACAGGTATGTTATAAACCATGCAATATGATGAAAAGTAACAAATAAGATCTAAATCAATGAAGAGATATTCCATGATTATGGATTGGAAACCCAACGTAGTAAAGATGTCAATTCTTCCCAAATGGATATAAAGGTTTAATGTAATTCCTATCAAAAATCCCAGCCTATTTTTGGAAATGTAGACAAGAGTATTCTAAAATTCATGTGAAAAGTCAAAACAAAAAGCTAAAATAATTTTGAATCGGGAGAGCAAAGTGGGAGGCATCGGTCTACTCTATTTCAAGACTTACTCTATGGCTACAGTCACCAAGACTGAATATTATTGGCAAAGAGAGAGAGACATTAAACACGTGTTAATGGAATAGATTAGAGAATCTAGAAATATACCCACACAAATAGGCCTAGTTATTTTGGACCAAGATGTAAGAGCAAGTCAATGCAGGAAAGATGTCTTTTTGACAAGTGGTGCTGGAGCAAAGAAAAAAAATACTTTAAAAAGAACCTTGACCTAAGTTGCACACCTTATACCAAAATTAACTCAAAAAAGATTATGAACTTAAATGTGAAATGGAAAACTATAATATTTTTAGGAAAAGGAGAAAATCTTTGAAATCTAGGGTTACACAAAGTTCTCAGACTTGACCCACAAGCATGATCCAGAAAAGGAAAAACTGAGAAATTTGATGTCATCAAAATAAACCTCCGAAAAGACCCCAGGAGGAGGATAAAGAGACAAGTTCTACACATATTTCTACAGAGGAAATGTGTGCAAGCCACATAGCTGACAAAGGACTAGTATCTGGAATATATAAAGAATTCTCAAAACTCAGCAGTAAAAAAAAAGCAAAAACCTAATTGGAAGATGGCAAAAAGATGTAAAAAAGACAAAACCGATGGCAAATAAGCACACGAAAAGGTATTTAACATCATTAGCCATCAGGAAAATGCAAACAAGGACCACAGTGAGATACCACTACATGCCAGGCAGAGTAGCTAAAACGAAAAGCAGTGACCAAATGCTGACAAGGTCACAGAGAAACTCGACCATTCATTCACACATTGCTGGGGGAGAAGGGAGATGAAATGGTACAGATGCTCTGGAGAAGTTTGACAAATTTCTGTAAAAACTAAACATGGAACTCCCACACAACCCAGAAATTGCACTCTTAGACATTTATTTCCCCAAAATGAAGACTTAGGTTCACGCAAAAACTTATACATAAAGACTAACCCCAGTTTTACAAATATTGTAATAGCCCCAAACTGGAAACAAGTCAGATGGCCTTCAGCAGGTGAGTGGTTAAGCAAACCCTGGAGCACCTGAATTAAGACAGAGCAATAAAAAGAATGAACTGTTGATAAACACAACCACTCCTGGATAACTCATTGAAGAATTAGGCTGGGTGAATAAAGCCAATCCCCAAAGTTTACACACTGTATAATTTCATTGATGTGACATTTTTGAAATAATGAAATTATAGAAATGGATTTATGATTGCCAGGTGTTGAGGAAGGCTGGGGTGGCTGGGAAGTCGATGTGGTTCTAAAAGGGTAACCTGGGGATCCTTGTGGTGAGGTGTGGGGAATGGGCTGCAGCGGCAGGGTCCCCACAGCCTGGGAAATGCTCAGGGAGCGACCCCCCACCATTTCTGCTCCCTTCACATTTTCACCTGTCAGAAGTCAGGTAGCCCATGCATACTTTCCTCGTTATTGACAAACACAGTTTTTCCTCTTTAAGGTTGATCTCTATACCTTGCATTAAGATTTATGCAATCTTGTTAAGATACTGTATAAATAAAGCTGTTGCCATGGTTCAGGGGCTGGCTGCAGTCATTGGCTGCGTCAGCCCTCCCGACACCAGCCTAGCTCTTGGCTCCTATCTTTTGCCTCTCCTCGTCTTTCTGGCTTTGTATTTTCTCATTTCCCACCTTACCATTCAGATCAACTCTCCCTCCATGTGCTGGGTCCCTCTGTCATGCCAGAACGCGACAGTGTGGGAAATGTTCCATATCCTCAGAGATCCAGATTTCAGCTGGTCTGCAGCAAGGACTCCCCGGCTACAGGGAGGATCACTCACAGTTTCGATGCCAGGGATGGTGAGGGTTGGTGGACTGGCTCTATTTGAGTCTCCTGTAGCTCCACATCCAGCCTGGCATGAAATGATGGCTACATTAACAAAAACAAAAAGCTTATCTTTTAGAGACAAAAGCAGTATTTACAGACGGGCCAGTTTCTGAGGAGTGTTGAATTCCACACTGAGGAGTTTGACTTATAGTTTGAAGGCCAAGGGCATCTATTAAAAGATTTTAAGTAGAGGTGGTTAGCAGATCAGATGTGTAGTTTTGTTTTTAAAGAGTCAAGGGCCTCACTATGTTGCCCAGGCTTGTCTCCAACTCCTGGACTCAAGCAATCCTCCCACTTTGGCCTCCCAAAGTGCCAGGATTACAGGTACGAGCCACCACACCCGGCCCCCAGATTTGTAATTTTGAAAGGTCACTGGTTATTTGTCCCAATAATGACCATAACAGCAAAGGAAAGTCCTGAATCACAAGTTGTACTCTGTTGTCACATCTCTTTAATTTGAAATGATTCCTTTGTGTTCTCTTTGTCCTTCACAAGCTTGAAATTTGAAGAGCCTGGTTAATTATTTTGAAGAATGTCTTTCATTTTGGGTTCGTCTAATGTTTCCTCCTGATGAGATTCTGTCTATGTATTTTGACAGAAATGCTTCAGAAGTGATGCCATGTCCTTCTCGGTGCATCACATAGGGCGAATGTGATAGAGTCCATTAATTGGGGCATTAACTCAGATCACTTGGTTAAAGCGGTGTCTGTCAAGCATCTTTATGGCAGAGTTATTATTTTTCTCTTTGTAATTTATAAATTCATTATCTCTCTTGCGGGAGATATTTCAAGGCAATTGTAAATATCCTGTTAGTCCTCAAATTTTTACCTTCTAGTTTTAGTAAAACTTAACGATTCTTGCCTGAATCATTTAATACTATGATGGTTGCCAAGTGGCAATTTTCTACTTTTCCCGTTCCTTCTAGAGTTGGTTTTCTCCAGTAAAGCAGAATTTTCCCTTCTCCCCCATTTGTTTATTTATACCTGTGCACACACACAGAGACTCGTGTTTTCTTGTTTTATTCAATGAATCCCTTGACTTTTAATCATTCTGCATCATATTATCATGTTTTTAGGTGTTTCTCTTACAATAGCATATAGCTAGATTATTTTTCCAGACTGACTTTCTAATTTTAAAGCAGTAAGCTTTGTTCATTTACATGAGTTGTGAAAATAATATATATGGATTTTTTTTCCTACAAAAATGAAATAGATTTACATGTACTGATATAGAAAAATGTTTCAAATGTAGTCTTAAGGGGAAAAAAATTGTAGAAAAGTGTGTATAAGATGAGCTCATCTGTAGCGGGGAAAGACTATATGTACATCTATTTCCACAGCCATAAAAATTTAGGGCTGGGGGGGGTGGTTCACACCTGTAATCCCACCACTCTGGGAGGCCAAGGTGGGGAGCGCTTGAGCTCAGGAGTTCGACACCAGCCCCATGAAGAGCAAGACCCTGTTCCTACTAAAAAAAGAAAAATAGCTAGGCTTTGTGGAGGGTGCCTGTAGTCCCAACTACTTGGAAGGCTGAGGGAGAGCCCAAAAGTTGGATGTTGCATGATGCCAGGGCACTCAACCCTGAGGTGACAGAGTGAGACTCTGTCTCAAAAAAAAGAAAAATTCTGGAAGGTTACACAACAGTTGGTTAGCATTCGTTACCTATAAGATGGACTGCAAGTGGGGGTTCTACTTACAGTTTTACATATTACCTGAACTTTAATATCTATGAACAGGTACTACTTAGGTCATTAAAAGACCCAAAGGCCACCCAGAAGAAGCTCACAGCCTGTGCAGAGACGGACAGACACGTACACTGCATGTTGGAGGAAAGCCCAGGCTGGGTGCTATGACAGCAGGAAAGATGAGGGGTCTGGGGAGCCCCCTAAAGAAGATGACGTCTGGGAAGAGCTCTGAGGTGAGGCATCTCGGCTTCCTGGAAAGAATGTAGGCACTGGCGATAGGCAAGCCTAGATCTGAGGCTAGACCCACTAACTTGTGAACTTGGGGCAAACTTTTGAGCTTCTGTAAATCCCAGAGGATTGTTGGGAGGATTAGAAATGCTAATGTGTGTGTAGAGCACAAAAGCAGTGCCCGTGTCAACATTCAGTGTGTTTTGAAGGAGGAGGAGGTAGGAGGGGAAGAAGGGTTGCCAAGAGGGGAAGGCCATGATTCCGAGGGATAGCGCATGGTCAGCTGCACATGGTCAGCTGCTGACAGCGCATAGCCCAGCTTTGAGTGTCGGCCTGAGGTGAGCATGGAATTTCATGCTAAGAAGGTTGGTTGTGTTTTGAGGGCAAAGGACATCTACTGAAGGATTTTAAGTAGAAGTCTTTACAAGGTCAGATTTGTAATTTGGAAAGGTCACTGGCAGCAAACTGAGGAGCAAAGTGGAGAATTAAAAGCGAACTTAGGCCAATTAGAGAAATGGTGCAGTGATCCAGAAGGCAGAAGAAGACCTGGAGCAAAGCACTTAGCTATGAAGGAAGTGGAACCATGAAAACCTTAACACCTATTGGATGTGGCTGTCAAGAAGAAAGAAGGGAAAAGGTAGATCATTGTCTTAAGCAACCGTGTGTGTGTGTGTGTGTATGTGTGTGTGTGTGTGTGTGGTGGGTACAGATAGAAGAATAGATGGGGAGGAAAAGAAGGGCCCCATTCTAGGTATGTTGAGTTGAAGATGTCTTTGGCACCTGTGATGTTTAGTAAGCTGCTAGGTCAATGAGGCTGGAACTCAAAAGGAAAAGTCTGTGTTGGAACGAAACCCGACTTTGTTAGTTCAGGAGAGGATGGATGGCCAGGAAGGCAATGATTATTTTAGGTAATGGCCAAGCATGACAGAGTTATAAGACTTGGTAGATTACTTGGTCTTAAGGTTCTAAACAGAAGGCTGATTACAAGTGTCAGGGTCAACAACAGTCAAGACCCAAGGGTGTGCTAGCAGCTTCAGCAGGCCTTTGCTCAGGGTTCTGAACAGAAAAATAATCAAATCACTTTGAATGTCTCCAGCAAATGCCTCAGTTGTTTGTGCTTTCAAGGGGACTTATTAATATGACAATCATGGAAACCATTTGGCAAGTGGGAGACTTCATCTACAACTGACAATTACATCATTTGTTCTGATTACAGAGCTAAAGATATGGATTGGACAGTAGTCAATAGGAGTTATTAATCCTATTAATGGAAATCCTGATTAACATATTTGGAAGTCCCTGTTCAAAATTTGGGGGGTAGTTCATTATAGTTCATAGTAGCATCCTTATGAGGAGAAGGAGGTAAAATGATCAGAGCAGCAATAAAGAAAAATTGAGATACAGACTTTTGCCTTCACAATTGGCACCTTATGTCACTGACAAAGTAAACCGAGGTAGTTACAGTGGGCTGCTGGATCCCTTCTCATGGCTTCCAAACTGACCGCCTGCATGAGGGCCTTTGTTATCCATGGACTCCCTCAGACTGCTTGCAAAGCATTATATGTGTATGTGTGCATTTTCTGGGACAAAAAGGCCCCCAAATCACTGCTGCAGTCATTGATCTTTTTCATTCTCCTTTTTCTTTCCCTATTTCACAATTTTCTTTTTTTCTTGTCTCTGCCTGGGCTTCATAAGCTATGGCAAGAATTTTCTTGCTCTACTCTCTATCCCTGTTCATTCTACATATGGCTATCACGACTGCGACTCTCAGTTTAGAACAGTGATTTCTAGCTTTGTAAAAAACATATGTATAAGTCAACTTCCTCTAAACTTTTTGTTTTATGAAACAAAATTTTTCATGGAGACTGGTATAGGAAACAGATTTTATTTATTTATTTATTTATTTTTGAGGCATAGTCTCACTTTGTTACCCTGGGTAGAGTGCCGTGGCGTCATAGCTCACAGCGACCTCAAACTCTTGGGCTCAAGACATTCTCTTCTCTCAGCCTCCCGAGTAGCTGGGACTACAACGCCCACCACAACGCCCAGCTATTTTTTCAGAGACGGGATCTTGCTCTTGCTCAGGCTGGTCTTGAACCTGAGAACTCAGGCAATCCACCTGCCTCAGCCTCCCAGAGTTCTGGGATTACAGGCGTGAGCCACTGCACCTGGCCAGAAAATGGATTTTAAAAAATAAAAGAAAGAGCAGCTATGTATGTACGCAGGTGGGGGAGTCTAGGCCTCGCCTACTAGGCCATGCTATGGACTCTCAGGTACCCCCAGAGTTCTGTGAAGTCCCAGAATTGACAACCACTGGACTAAAGGAAGGTGTTGGGGTAGAGATCCAGATGGCAACTTGAGAGAGTCCCCAAGGGAGCAGCATTACCTAGGTGCTGAGAAGCACAAGCTTAGATGCACCTTACCACAAGCATTACCCAGGTGCCGAGAAGCACAAGGTTAGTACAAGAAGCCAATGTTGCAAGGTCTCATGTTTTCATTTCTTTTTGTGGGGGTTAGGGAAGACAGAGTCTCGCTCTGTCACCCAGGCTAGTGTGCAGTGGTACAATCATAGCTCACTGCAGCCTCAAATTCCAATTCTTCTACCTCAGCTTCCCAAATAGCTGGGACTACAGGTGCGTGTCGCTGAATAATTCAAAATAATTTTTTGTTCAGATGGGGGTACATCACTCAGGCTGGTCTCCAACTTCTGGCCTCAAGCATTCTCTCACCTCGGCCTCCCAAAGTGTTGAGATTACACGTGTGAGCCACTGCTCCCAGTCGAGTATATATTTCTGACCTGTTAGGCTTAAAAGACTATCCCAGTGGGATGGCCACTTGAGGAGGGAAAAGAAGGGAACTCTGGCTGTTCTGGTCAGTTCGGGTGTAGAATATAATGGGGGTGAAGCCAATGTTGCAAGGTCCCATGTTTTCATCAGTTTAATCCCCTGTATTTCATGCCTACACACTCCAGCTTGGAGCTTATGTCTGAGCAGAGTGGGAGCATTTTTAGGGCTACATGCAAATCCCTCTCTAATGAAGAAAAAACAATTTAAACTGCAAAGCAGCATGTACAAGTTATCAATGATGAAAAGAGGATCTTTCCATATGTACACATCTTCAGATGGTGACTGGATATTTGAGAAATGATCATGAAATAACATCAAATGAAGTTGTTAGTTGCTGTCCCTGTCCCATCTTAACTCCTCAGTGACTGCCCACAATGACTACATAATTAGTTGTCCTCATACTCCTCCTGGGACGAAGAAAGGGCCAATCAGATAGCGTATCACCTAAATTTTGAAGACTTTAAAGTGGCGACTCTTATCATGAGCACAAGTGCCAGACACTTGGCATCGTGAAAACATGCTGCCTGGCCCTTCCTTCCCTGACCCTGGGGACGCTAGATCCCCTGTCCAGCTCCTAACAGCCAGGTTCATCGGGGTAGCCAGGATATTTTTGTCCCTCTGGGGTTTGGTGTCCAGATTGCAGGCCTAGTTCCTGCTCTCCCCATTTGTTTTTGGATGGATTCTCTTATACAGCGTGGCCTAGATTTTCCAACCTTCTGGGCTAAGTCTTCTAAAGCTACTCTCATTTGATGTCTCTCTCCCCTGTAAGAGTGCTGCTCACTCCTCCAGCCAGGGCTTTCATCACCTGTCTGGGCTTGGATTGGACTTGTTCCATCTAGTTCCCTGCCACCTGGCTGCAGTCCCCGCCAGGATGTCCTCATTCCCTGTTAGGAGCACAAACTCCAGAAAGAGTCGCTCAGAGAGGCCAGGCCTTTATTCCAGTGATGATGTCATTGCCCAATAATTTGTTTATAACTCTTAGAGCCTGTATCACATTATTTTTAGTATCTTCGGTAACTATAATTCAAGGATTGACTTTTTTCTTTTTTTGAGAAAGAGTCTCAATCTGTTGCCCAAGCTACAGTGCTATGGCATCATAGTTCATAGGAACCTCAAGCTCTTGGGCTTAAGAGATACTCTTGCCTCAGCCTCCCAACTAGCTGGGACTTCAGGCATCCACCATAATACCCAGCTAGTTTTTCTATTTTTAGTAGAGATGGGGTCTCACTCTTGCTCAGACTGTTCTCAAACTCCTGAGCTCGAGCAATCCACCCACCTGGGCCTCCCAAACTGCTATGATCACAGGTACCAGCCATCAAACCCAGCTGGGGATTAACTTTTATCAAATGGCAAGACATTACTCAGGGACAGGCCCAGTGATGAAGGCTGTGATCAAATATGTGTTACTAAAGTAATAAAATTGATTTTCTTTTGTAATAGTAAACTGAACTCCAAAAGAAATTCCACCAGACTGTAAGCGTGAGAGCAGGGGCTATGTTTGTTCTGCACATCACTTTACGCTCAGCATCAAAAGGAGAGCTTGGACGATTGTAGGTATTTAACCAATATTTGTTGAGTGAATGAGTCGGAGGACTCCGAAGAATGTCTGGGACAGAAGCAACACCACTGGACAAGCGCATGACCTCTCAAGGTGATATCCACCGTCTCACGGTCCTCCAGCCCACTAGCTTGGCACACACATCTTGACATTCTTGCTCTTCTTGGCTTATTCCTTATTCTCATGTAGAAATATACTGCCAACAAATCCATGGAGTTAATAACAATCAAATCAGGAATGCAAACCTCAGAGCATCTACATGTTGGGGCCATGTGTGCAGATGTCCTACCCGAGGGAACCACTACAGAGGCTGACCGTCAGTTCCAAACATTGAAGTCTTTCCATTCTGTGTCATTATTACCAAAAATTCAAAAAAAAAAAAATAACTGTTTCAAGCACAGTTCAGTGCTTTAGATAGATTTGTTTTTCTCTTCTTGTGGTGGAGTCACATCATCACATCTGGACATTAGTTAGATATAGTTCATCTAAAAATAGCATTTATCCAATTTACTGTCACTTGAGGAGAGAGAAACTTCTTTTTCTTTTTTTCCGAGACAGACTCTGCTTATAATTCTCTGTAGTCCTTCATGGCTCACTGCCATTTAATATAAAAAAATAAAGGTATCAACTTGTGTGTACGTGTGAGTGTGTGCATGGAAGCACGATGAAGTAATTATTTTTACAGACTGAAAAAAAAAAGACATTGCCTTATCATTCTCCCTTTATTCATTTATTTTTTTTCAAAATCATCACTGATTTTGCAGGTTCTGTAGCTAAGCCCTGACCTCAGCCTCAGTATGAACTCATCAGACTCTCCTCAGTAATTACTTCAGGGCCATAAAACGTGAATTTGGGGATTTTTTTTTTTTTATATGTCTTCTTTTAGACTGGCTCCTTTTACTGTCATTGACCGTGTCCTCTAACTAGCTACCATTTGGGGTTTAGAAAGACAGGAGAAGAGAAATGAAAGGGAGTCAAGAACAAGAGATGAAGGAGAAGGGAGTAGAGGGTTAGACAGCAGGCCCGTGGAACCCTCCGGAGCAGTTGGCACACATTTAGAGGCAGAAATTGGAATTAAATCTAACTAAAGAAAAATCAGCATGCTGCCTCTTGTACCTAAGGCACTGACATAAATTTAAGTAAATCAGAGTTGGCTTCGGAAGGGACTGCATATAAATAAGAATGCATTTAATAGTCATTCCTGAGTGCATATTTATCAAGATTCTCGTAGTTCTGGAGATATTTATCTTTGGGGATAGGACTCTGACCTTCCTTCCTTGATCTGTCTCCCTAAAGAGAACTCTGTCTTCTGAACTGTGGCTTTTGCCCTTTTCCTCTGAGGGCACATCCTCCTTCACACTCCCCAGGATGATGGGGATGATTTCCCTTTTGTACCTGCCAAGCAGACCCAGTGGGTTGGATCTATCATTATCACAAGGTGCTTCCAGTATGTGTCCCGGTGGCTTCCCTTGCCCTCAGTACAGCCCATGCTTGGGTCCCTTTCCATGCTTTGAGAAGGATTTACCCAACTCCATTCACATCCTCTACCCTCCTCTTCTGTGAGGAGTATAAAATGGCAGAGGGGTGTTAGGGCTCTGGACTTGCTGTTGCATGGAGCGACAATGGCTGAGTTGTACAGTGATTCAGTCCAGAACCCTGGTATCATCAGTACCACGCTTTAAACAAGCATGCCAATACCTGATCTGTCCATCGGGATAAACTTAAATCCACCCACTCAGAAAAACCTCCTCAAATCCATTAACACAGGGGCCTTTCAATTCCTGAGCATAGCCAGCCCTGTAAAAACTTACGCAATAGCAACTCTGAGACTGGACTGTCGAACCATTTTCATTTCGTGAACTATTTTTATAGACTTTTCCCCCTGATACATCTTGGAATAAACGCAACAACAGACAACGTTTTCAGAGGAGACTCTCATTTGGCTTCAGTTATTTGTAGCCTTCGTTTCTCAACTATAAAAATTTAACAGATATGTGAGTATCAGGGGTGGAATAAAATTAATTTTTACCACCCACAATAGTTCATTAGTGAAATAAGGAAAGTATTTAGTGGATGTGTGCTCGGTGTGCCTAAAATTATTTCCCCATAACAAAAGGTCTTGAAAGACGAAGAGAAAGTACGATGACAATTAAATTGCCTATCCCAACAGTATTACTGTATGGCAGGAAAACAGAATCTTAAAATAGCTCATTGTAGAGCTGAAAAAGAGAGGCAGAAATACATAAAGGAAGCACAAAGGTGTCACATATGGAATGAAAATCTTTTTTAAAATACCAACACAGTACTTGTTCTTTGCTTGTACCGAGTCCCAGATTTTCACGATCTTTCATGCTTCCATTTCATTTTTTTGTGGGGGTGTGACTTGCTTCAGTTAGAATCCTAAGCAAGCTCTATTTCTCTGCTTAAAGGCAAAACTTCATTCTTCCCGAATGTACAGTAAAGCTTTATGCACTTCACATTTTGAAATCTACTAATTAAGAATTTGACAGGGTCTCTGAAAAAAGACCAATAGGGCAGAAAGACAGCAGGAGGGAGGCCCTTTTCACCCTTGCTAGGTGACATCAGAGGTAAAAGGGAGGGTGGTGGCCATCTAGTCCTGTACTCTGTTTTACAGATGAAGAAGATGAAGCATAGAGAGAGTGAGTGATTTGTCCAAAGGCGTGCAACCCATCAGTGGTCAAACAAGAAGAGAATCCTGTCCAGTCTTATTTATTGAATAAAACCTTGCCAGGGAGGGCTTCAGCACAAATCCATTTTATAGTGTTTAGTCTTTATTAGTGCACTGAATTGAAAGCAATAAAATCCCTTCCCAATATCCTCTAAGGCAGACATCACGAGTAACGTTTCAATGCTGCTTCCTTTGCTTCTTATCCCAAGCCCAGGTTAGTGCCATTTGCAGGCGCACTGCAGACCTGCTGCAGGCTGTGATTTATTAGCTCAAAGAATGGGTGGGTCCGGCATGTGACCCTCCTCAGGGTGATGAGGATCTGGAATCCTCTGGGTCCCATGAAGCTTGTTTGTCTAAGTCTTACCTCCTTCTGCTCCTCTTGACTCTGAGAGGAAAAAAATCAAGGAATGAAACTTAAATTTCTTTTCACTACCTAGCAACATGGTGCCAAAATAACTGCCTTTACTTTTCTGGTTTTCCAGCTGCTTGTGTTTTTATTGTCTGAATTGTAAAAAAAAAAAAAAAAAGATGTTTTCAATGATAAAGCATTGTCTTCTGGAAGGTCAAGAGAAAGGCTGGGGTGAGATCAAGAATTCAGATTCATCCTAATAATTCTGTGTCTACCTCTGTGCTGGGCACTTGGTATATGGAGAGTGGGATATAAAAACAAAAAACAAAACCCTCAGACGTGAGGGTCCCCATACCTAAAGAGTTTTTAGTCTGAGGAAAACAAAACAAACACAACAGAAACAACTAGAAATTCTAGGTGGGTTACTATTAATAAAATACCCATTATGGCTGGCCCTGGGTAGTTTTGCAAAGTAGGTAGCATTTAATCTCTTCTTTGCCTGTCTATGACATTCCCTATTCCTTTTTCAAGTAACTCACTTAGATACAGAAATAGTTAACAGGCCTGGAACGAGGGTAAGGCCACTTGCCTTAGGCACACAATTATAAGGGGACACCAAAAGTTCAGTATTTGGGGATCTAAAATGTTCAGAAAAATAATACAGTAATAAAAAAAATGCAATTTAAAAATAATACAGTAGGCCAGGCGCGGTGGTTCACAACTGTAATCCTAGCATTCTGGGAGACGGACGTGGGTGAATAGCTTGAGCTCACAGGTTCAAGACCATCCTGAGCAAGAGTCAGACCCTGTCTCTACTAAAAATAGAAAAACTGAGGCAAGAGGATCACTTGAGCCCAAGAGTTGGAGGTTGCTATGAGCTATAACGTCATGGCCCTCTACCTAGGGTGACATCTTAAGATTCTGTCTCAAAATAATAATAATAATAATACAGTATAACAACTATTTAAGTAGCATTCACATTGTATTAGGTGTTATAAGTAATCTAGAGATGATTTAAAGTACAAGAGAGGATGTGCATAGGTTGTATGCAAATTCCCCGCCATCTTATGTAAGGGACTTGAGTATCTTCAGATTTTAATATCCAAGGGGAGGTCCTGGAACCAATTCTCCAAGGATACTAAGGGACAACAGTATAATGGGGTGGAAGGAGTTGCAATTTATTCATGCTAAAGGCCTAGTAATGTATTTCCTCTTTGAATACCATCTAGTCACTTTTGGTACTGCCAGAGTATAAGGAATCTTATTATTTTGGGTTACGAGTTTGGGATTACAAATTTAATGAAATATTTTAAAATCTGAATAGATGCAAAAAAAAAATCCACAATGAACAAAACGTCATATTTTAAATAGGGAAGACCAATATTACTAATTTAACTTTTGCCTCAAGCTGTAGTATGGCCTGGCATGGCACTGAGAGTTAATAGCCAGAAATACAGTGGAGAGGGTTGTGTGGGGTGTGTGTGTGTGTGTGTGTGTGTGTGTAAAGAGGGAGAGAGAAAGAAAGGGAGAGATGAATCACAAAGCTAGAAGAAACCTTAATCCCCAAAAGTTAGTTCAATCAATGTTACAGATGAGGAAATGAGAATTTAACTGTTTCTCCCTGAGTCAATTCCAGAGATCCATAAAGAGACTGAAGCACAGATATCTTGACCATTGGGGCTGTGGACACCTACACGGTAGTGGCTTCCTGGCTTTCAAGACAAGGGAAACTCATATCCCCCAGAAGAGACAAAAGGAGTCAAAAGCTCAATGGATTGGGCCAGATCAGGGGATATTATTGGCCACACTACATGGAGATAGAGCTTTTGAAATAGTTAAAGGTCCCAGAGCACATGCATCATTTCCCTTTAGATATCATGCCATCAAGAATTTCAGAAAAATTAAGTACAGCTTAGAGATGCAGCCACCATTTCTCTTTAGATGCCAATGCTTCCAGGAGATTGAAGAGTGAGGGGGTCTTTGGCATCAGGCCCAGTCACCACCCCTAGTGCCCTCGCTAGGACCAGCCTGGCCCTGGATAATGGGCAAATACACTCTTGCTCTCGCACCCCTTCCTTTCTCTTGCTCGTTCCCTGGTGTCTTTCCTCAGCTCAGCTTTTTCTCAGTTGGAGTGGTTTGCCCTAAGGTTTGGATTTGAGCTTTCATGTGCATCAGTCAGAGGAAACCCTTTCACTGACACAGGCTGGTTCCCTTGAGTTTGACAATAGGGTTTGAGGCCAAAGCACCAGCTAGATTCCGTGTCCCTTTGCCTCTCTTTGTCCTCAGTGAATACAGAGTCCCCCACTGACTTGTGGGAAAAAGTAGTAACAGAGGGAAGATTTGGGTGTTCCAGGTCCTGGCCCAATTCTGCACTAGTTATATATTTCTGAATCTACATCCCATTTTGACAAGATGCAGAATACGGTCCAGGGGTGACATGGAAGTCCCTGTTCCTCCTCACACCTTCCCCACCAAGGAATCAAAGACTATCCTGTGTACACACTAGGATTTTGAACACAGCAAAAGTTCTGAAAAAAAGCAAAGGACAGCTATGGCCTATGGTTTTCCAGATCCAGCCAATTTTTTGTCCTCTTCTGGATTTTTGCTAAGCAGTATGTCCCATGCATGGTGAGTAGCTGGTCTAAGAGGTCAGGGGTCAGTTCTAGTTAGAGTCGCAAATTCATTCCAGCTTGCTTCGGACTTCCCTGGTCCCAAGTCCCAGAAGACCCTTCAGCCTGCCTCTAGTGACCAGCGTCCACACTGGGACCTCAGTGCTAGAGTTATTATGGAGGTGGGGCACTTGACCTTTTCTCATGAAGAGGATGCCCAGTGTGTAGAGTAAAGGGGTAGATGAACTCGTTTTTCAAGTTGGGCAATAGCAACTCCAGTAAAACCTGTCCTTCAACCTCTGATAAGAATCAGATGCTTTTGGCCAGAGCCCTAGTCTGAAAGCAGTAAGTGTCTGCCACTACCCCCATCACACTTGGGCTGCAGGCCAGAGGTGTCTGGCCTTGGGTAACAGACAAGCACTGACACTTAACAACAGGCAGTCTGGAAAATGCTGGGCATTTGATCCCTACCTCATTCCTACCATGGGAATGAGGCTCAGGGAATGGAGGCAGGGGCTGCCATCTACCTCTGGGGACAGGGTTTCCAGGATGACACACCCTCCTGTAAGGCCAACTATGGGGCATCTTTACACTCACCAGACACAGCCTCTTTCCCAGGACAGGGCTGATGGAGAAAGTGCTAGAGACGTGTAATCCTGTCAACACTCACATGGTGTGGAGCAGTCTCCCACCTGGATTTTGAGAGGCAGCTGTGGACAGGAAGACAAAAGAGGGAATGAGGATTGGTAAGCCCACCAGAGATATCTTTTCCCCTCTGGTACACACACAAACGCACACACACACAGGCACAGGCACATTTCCACCTGGTGAAAGGATGGAGAACTCTTAAAGGAGGAGACAGAAATGTGAAGTTCTGAATGAAGCCATAAATGAGAGCGCAATGAGTAACGTCCGAGCAGGAAAGGGGATCCAGGTGCTCAGCAACTTAGGCAAATTCTCACCGTTCATGATCTCACTGAGCAATGTCCACTGGGCAGTGGACTCGGGGTGTCACAAAGGTACCACTGAGCCTTGGGTAATAACTTCCATCATACTGGATGGAAGATACTTATGAAAGGATTTGACAAGACTATAAGGTTGTGGAATGGGTAGAATGAAAGAATTGGTAGGATTTAGATGGAAAGAGATAGAAAAGAAGGGGGGTGGTCAAAGGCTCTGAGAGGTGAAAGATTGAAAATAAAAGATTATTCCAAAACATGAACGAAAGGAAATCGGTGTCCAAGTTCTGTGTGGGCAACGCAGCCTTTATTTCCACCCAGGCGTGAGTGAGCTGAGTTCAAGAGGGAAGTCAGCACGTGGGTTAAAGTGGATGGGAATTTAAAGGGTCAGAGGGGTAGGCATTGGTACATTCACTCTTTCCTGGGTGGGACATTCATGGACTCATTTCTTCCTGGGCGGGATGGTTCTATTTGGGCGGGTCTCTCCACTTGACTCTATCAGGCTCCAATTAGAGAGCTGAGAGAGGTTTGAAGGACAGCCGACTCTGACACAAACAATGGTCTTCATTGCCTTATAGTAACTGATGTTCATCTACTTGTGTCCAGCTTCCCTTCCACACACCTCTACCACTTTCAAATCATAAGCTCTACATGCATGTAAGTTGTTAATACAGTGCCTTTAACTTCATGGGTACTGAGGAAAGCTTTCTGATAAAAATTGAAGTGATTTTTAAGAACTGATTTATTAAAATTTAGGGCACATACACATTTCTTAGGACAAAGAGTGACTACTTTGTATGTGAAAATAAACTTGATGAAGCAAACTGAAGTCCACATCCAAATGCCCAGAACACTGTTACGAATTATTTCTATCACACGTATAAGCCATGTTATTAAATCTTTAAAATTTAAGTACAAAAAGTATCCAGACTTTTTCATCAAGATCTTCATTGAGATCGTGTACATTCTTTCGATTAATGCAACTTTATCTCTTTAAAAATACAGTAAAACCTCCATACTTGACCAATCACCCCCCCAACATTGACGACCACCTCCTTAAGGGAACCTAATTTTCAAAGACCAGACGTACACCCCATGTACGTATCAGTGTATGGTAGACCTAGTTCCTTATGTTGACCACCTTCATATGGTGACCAGTTTGTTACAGACCCTTGTGTGGTCCACTTACAGGGGTCTGGTATGTCCAACCTCTGGGTATTATGCAGGGTGATTGCACAGCAGGAATAGCCAGTACCTGGCACCATGGGTTGCGGGCTGCTGGCTGAAGCCATCGTCAATGACTCATTGTCAATCACTTCATAGCTTGTGCCTCTATTCATTTCTCCTTGGTGCCTATTATCTTACTTCTTTCTCCCCCTCCTAAACCTTTTCCCTGTCTTCTTCTATTAAAGAAGCTCATCATTGCCCACACACCCACTCCCTAGGTGTTTCTGTCCCGTCCCCTTTTTCTAGCACCTCAGCCCCCAGCAGTGTCGGCTGCTGGTTCCCACTCTTTCTGAGGCCTGCTGGCTCAGCCTTTCCTCCAAATCCATGAATGTTCTTACAACTACCCTTTTCTTACTTGAGTTTGTCTAAGTAGATTTCTGTTCTTGCGATCAAAGGTGTCCCAAGCCTTTCCTCCTGGCTTCTGTTGTAGATAGGCTTGTCAGGGGCACCCAGGGGAACTGCTCAGCCAGGACCTCAAAGAGTTAACACTCAGCCCACATACTCTGACGCATCAGACCATTTGGAAATGGACTGTTGGTTGAATTTTCCACTTCTTAGCGGCATGTTTCAGCATCTTTTGGACAAGGCTCTTGGGCTACATTTAAGCACCTTGTTAAGACTATTAAATGAATTTTGTGGTGCAAAATAAGAAGGCTTCACTTTGCTATTGCCACTAAGCCTCTACCTATATGGTAGGCTTAGCTGGATATAGGTGATCAGGGATCTCTTTCTCTCTTACTTTTCCGAAAAGAATGACGAACATTTAAAATTGGGGAATAAAGTGGACTTTATCTCCCTAAAAGGAAGAGCTTTAGAACAGCAAAACCTTTCTCTATCTCCCAAAAGGGGTTGTGGCAAGAGAACAGAAGCTTTATAGGGAATTATTGGTATTATCAAAGGCTTTTCAAAATAGACTTGAAATGAATAGTTGTGTGCTGATTTTATTACTGCTTTGCAAGTTTACATTTTGTTTTTGTATGGTAGTTTTCTCCCCTCTATGAGATGGTTGCTAAGGCAGGAGAGCAAATGACCTTTATTGTATTGAATTTGGAAATGAACACAATTATCTTATAATTTGGGTTTGTAGTGCCATTTTAGACAGTTATGTTATGAGCCTTGGGGGGATAATTGAGCCCACATGCTGTAGCTGCTTTCCCTTCAGTTACCCTTCAAGTTTCAGTGTCCTTGCTCCCCTGCCCCCATTGCTCTGCACTTGGGCAGCCCCGAGACCGGATGGGCTTGAGGTAAACCAGATGATCCAGTGTGGGCACCACCAAGCTCTGGCATCATCTGCTCTGAAAAGACTCTCGTCCCCAGTCAGTGTGTTATTTCCAGGTGACTATGTTGACATTAGTCTCCAGGGACGCTGCAACTGCTTATTTCTACAGGTGTGTGGTGCTGCTCACAGCAGAGGGAAGTGACGAGTTCATAGAACTGTTGTGACTCCAGTCAACGTTCTGAGTAAACTTCACGGCCGTTGCAGAGATGTTTTATCTTCATTTCTGACTGGTGTATCGTTGGCAGCACTTTTTACCTAATCTATCCCATAGCATTTTTGTGAAGGAAGGTAATGAGCTATAAATAAACTCTGAAATGCCCCATGGGAACAGAACACACCGCTTACAGAAATCCTTCTTTTAAATAACATTTTCTCTGCTCCTTCCTATTGCCTTAGCGGAAACTTAGGTTCCCCCAAACAGACCCCAAGATAAGGGTGTATGTTTATCAAGGAGGTGATGTCAGGGGACAGCAGGATGGTGGGGAAGTGATGCAGGGAAGGACATCAATAAAAAATTAATCATTGAGGAGGTTACTACAGTGGGCAAGTGGGGCTGAAGCCTGCCGGGGAGACAGCGGAGCAGATACACCTCAGAGTCACACCACTTGAGGGGCAGGGCCCTGGGGTATTTCCGTGCCACCTCCCTTGATCATCAGTCTACAGTTGCTTCCGGGCTGGGAGTCAGGGTTAATTTGCCAGCATTTATGCCTTCTACAGAGGCTGAGGCTACCGAAACCCAAGGCTGCTCTCAGGCAAAGAGATGTAAGTGCCGGTAGTTGGAAGCCAAAGCAGGAGCGTGTGCTGAAACGTAAAGACTGAGGAGCTGTGGGCAGGACATCTGCTACTCTTAGCTTCTTGGAACACGTGTGAGGAAGTAGACTCTCCTGAGAGTCACCCACAGCTTTTATTGGTAAGTGTCTTCTATAGGCATTTTTTGCAAGCCAAAAATGTTTTTACAGACTTATTATTAGGAAAGTAAAGGATTTTCTCTCAAAGTGTTTTCCTTATGTAGAGATACTAGGACATGACGCCAGTGGCCACAACAAATAGATTACCATGGAGACTTTCCATATGGCCCCACTGGTCATTTTGGATGAGTGGAAGACAGGTAAGCAAGCGTGTTCAACCTGTAGCCTCACGTCGAGCTTTCATCTGCCAGCAGGGGATTTCCGTGTTCACCAGAGGCTTGCCCCTTCCATGCTTTGTGAAAGTGTCTATGGATCCCTGGGCACCTCATGGACCTCGGCGTGGCAGGGAGACCATCCGTAACTTGACCGAGGAGGCAGGGGCCAAACAGAAGTATGTGACATCGCCGTTTTTGATGGAAAATACTTCACTTCTGTAATGATAAGTCTCAAGAAAACTTTTTTGGCTTGCAGAAAAATCCATAGAGGAGACACTTACCAATAAAAGCTGTGGGTGACTCTCAGGAGCTACGGAGAGTCTACTTCCTCACACGTGTTCCAAGAAGCTAAGAGTAGCAGATGTCCTGCCCACAGCTCCTCAGTCTTTACGTTTCAGCACACGCTCACCCGGCTTGGCTTGCAACTACCAGCACTTATATCTCTGTGCTGGAGAGCAGCCTTGGGTTTCAGTAGCCCCAGCCCCTGTAGAAGTTAGAAGTGCTGGCAAATTGACACCCAAACCCCCAAACAGCCCCAGGCCAATGACTGAGGGAGTTGGCATCTAAACACTCCAGCTCCCTCACCCCCAGGTGGTAAAACTCTTGAGGTATATCTTTTATCTCTAGGTACCAACTCCAAACACAGTAGCAACTAAAAAGTACAATTAAATCCAGGCATCTTAATTCCATTGACCTCTGTTGGAAGTTCTGGGTCTTCCTGTCCCCACTGAGTCCCGCAGCTCTCTGCCTCCCTAAGGGCACTCTGGCAGCCGAACAAATCATGCCCTAGTTGGTCTTCTCTTGTTTTGAGGGTTGATAAACCTCTCTATGTTCCTAACCCAGCATCAGAGAGGAATCTTAGTGATGAAGAAAATTAAGCTCATGGAGTCTCCATTGCACACAGATGCCACAGAGTTGAGCGGAACTTCCCTTGAGATGCATATTGATAAATTGGCATCTGGGCAAAATGGAATCCAGAAGGGTTCCACATCAGGTCTGCCCACGTGACAGCCGGCATCTATATCACATCACTAACCATTTCAACTTTCACTTCTAATTCTTGTCCCTGGTATATATGCATATAATTTCTGATGCTTCAGAGCTAGAAAAACTTGAAAGATCGTTGAGCCAACCTATTTTGCTGATAAGGATACTTCATGCTAGTGTGGTTAAGTCATTTGCCTGGAGTTAAAGAGCTAGTGAAGAGCTGGCCCAGGATGGGGGAGAGAGCCAGTCTTTTCCGGCTATACTGTAGCAGAATTTCCCATTGGGTTCAGTAGAGGGAAATGTTTGCTTCCACAAAGTTTTTTTGAATACCTGCTTAAGACAGTGCAAGGTACTGTGGGAGACCTGAAGAACAAGACACAGTGCCCTTATGGCTCTTGGCAATGCAGATATAGAGATATAACCACATGGTATAGCAGAGGGCTTTGTTTTAATATGTGGATCCATATGATAACACCAAGGCGCTCACCTTGCACCTCTTGTTCTGATGAGCCTACAGCCCTACCAGTAAAGAATCCACCCTTCCAAATCTGTCCAGGAGGTGACAGAAGAGACAGGAGCTGACATCCATGTGCAGTTAGGATAAGGGAGTAAGCTCCCTACCCGCAGCCCCCTTCTTCCTTGGCCATGATGACTTTGAGGGTTGGGGCTGGTTGGCCGGCAAGCAGATGCCCAGCCCTGCATCCAGGCACCTGCAGCCACTTTCTGGCTGTACAGCCTTGGGCAAGCACTTAATCCTTTTAAAATTCCATTTCTTCATCTCTGAAATACTATAAATACCCGCATCTACAGTGTTGGCTGGCGATGAAGACTAAATGAGGTAACACGTGAAATTCCTAGCACTCAATAATCCTTCTTCCTGTCATTGTCATTTTCCCCACTTGCTACCTTCAGCCCCAGCCTGAAAATAGCTCCCATTTCTCCATCTCTTCTGTAGCATTTTCCTATCACCACACTTCTCCCCACCTCGCCTCCCACTAACACGTTTCTCCCTCTGTTTTCCTGCACTGTCTGCTTGGGCTCCGCGCCCCTTGCTTTCAGCTCTCTTCCCCCTCTGGTTTCCACACCTCCTCTTTTCACTCCCCTTTTGCTGGTCTTTATTCCTTCTTATACTTCCTGTCCACTCCCCAGGCCCCTTCCTATTTTCTCTGTTTTCTTACCGTGTGTGCCCTTCATCCCAATGACCCGATCTCCTCTCCCTCCTTGACCAGGTTCCTTTTCTTCTCTGCTACTATTTACTTCTCCTCACATTTATCTTTCTTCTCCTCTCTTCTCCCTTGAGCTTTCCCCAGCCACCCCTTCCGAGGCCCCATGCTCTCTCCTCTCCCATCTTCCCTGCCTACCCCGATCTCTCCCTTCCTGGTTTTTCTCCTGGAAGCTACTTGGCGATTGTGGTGGGCAGCCTCCGAGATGGCCACCAAAGGTCTCAGCTCCTGGCATTCATGTCCTCATGGAATGCACTCCCTTTCAGTGTGGGCTGGACCTGGACACTTGGTTCTAATAGATAAAATATAACAAAAATGATGGGATGCCTCTGTGGAGCTTAGATTAAAAAAAAAAAACAACTATGGCTTCTGTGTTGGGTGCTCTTTGGCTATGAAAGAAGCCACTTGCCACGCTGGAAACTATTCGACTGAGAGAACGACCGAGCAAAGATCTGAAGTTTCCAGTTAGCAGCCCGGGAGGAAACAGCGGCCCACTGGCCTCCAAGGGCAGACCCCCTCCTGAGATGCCCTGATGGTAGCCTCCTGAGACACTAGGAGGTACCCAGGTAAGATGGTCCTGGATTCCCTACCACACACGCTGGAAGATGGAAGGCACGTTTTGCCATTCAGAAATGCTTGTCTTCTTTGGGCCTCAAGCAAATCATTGCCGCTCTTTGGACCTCAGTCTCCTCCTGACATGTGAGGATCAGAGTCTATGTCCCAAGTGTCCTGTTCATGAGGGAGTCTTTGACGACGCTATGACAAGGCACATCTGTTCTGCTGTTTCCCATACAAAGCCCAGTGAAACCTGTGCCTCTTTCTTTGTATTGCCTCACATTTTTCCCTCCTATTATCTGAAGTCTGTTTCTAATTTCTGACAGAATTGCAGTGGCCTATTGTGTGCCTTGCTCTGCACGACATGCCAATTTCATTTTGGAGTCACGGCTCTTGTCTTTTTCTCTGCTAATCTCTTGCGTTGAAAAATTCCAATAGAACGTGTGAACATAGGGAGTTGCCCTTGTGCCCGATCTTGGCTCTGGGTGGCCCCCAAACAGGGATGGATGATAGACAGATAGACAGCCTGTCTGCCACCCGAAGCATCTTTTCTTGCTTAAAAATTTGCTTTCCAGATTACAGACTCCTTTCCAATTCCAGCAAAGACTGGAACATATTAAATAAAAGCAGAGCTAAAATTGGATGGAATGTCTCAGCCACTTAGATTCAGACCTTTCGTTCAGAGGGACCTCTTGGGGAAGGGGCTGGGCCACGGCCACGTGGCTAACGTAGGGGAAGAAGCCTTCCATACCTTTCTCATACCATTCAAGCTTTAAGCAAAGACAACATATTTTTTTTAAGCAGGGCCTGTAACCCAGGATCCATCACTTATGTATGGTGTCCATGGCAACCAGGCAATGGTATGGGATCCCTTCTCACTGGGGAATTCCTTTTATGGCTCATTTCCGAAACCAGCATGGCCAGTACAAGTGTCTGCAGTTTCCCAGTTGCTTAGCAACCAGCTCCTATGCTCTAGTCACTAGGAAAAGCAGACAGTTTTTTTTTTTAAGTGTTTGTCGTCAGAATCATATGTTACATTCTCTCTACTTTGTTTCTTCAGAATAAAATAATTAGTGTGTGATAAGGATGCGGGAAAGGGCAACTGCTCCCCGTTGTTAATGCCTCCACTGCTCCTGGTGGGCTGCTGCAGGCAGGGAGAGGAAGGAAAATGTTATAATGCTTTCGGCTGGTAATTAAGCAGCCCAAGCCATCTGCACATTGAAAGCTCTACATTTTTAACGTCTCGTGGGGGCATCAAGTAAGTACAGGGCCAGCAATCTGTGTGCTATGGACGTTCTCTCCCGCAAACCGGAAGATCCAGCCTCCAACCCACAGGTGTCACTTGACCACCTCTCCTGCTCTACATTCCTAGGGGAGGGGTGAGTTGGTTTGTTGAGTTTTAGGCAAGGTGGCCATGTAGCCTTCCTTGAGTTGCTGCAGTGGTTTTCACCCAGAGGTGCTTTAGCCTCCCTTCCTCCCTCCCTCCAAAAATCAGCAGACATTTTTGGTTGGCATAACTGGTGGGGGAGGGAAATGGTACTGATAGCTAGTGGGTAGAGACCAGGGATATAACTAAACGTCCTACAATGCAGAGGACAACTCCCAACGACAAAGAAACATCCTGCTCACAATGTCAATAGGCCAAGGTAGAGAAACACTGAGTTAAGGAATCAGAGGATCTACCTGTCTTGTTAAAAAACTAGCACTATAGCTGAGCAGGAAAAAGCCTTGACAAGATGAAGGGTGGGACAATTCAAAATTCATTGTAGCAAGGCACTCCTTGGCCTCTACCAGCTATTGATTTAGCAAAAGTGTTGTGCAGAGAGCCCTCCAGAGTTTATGACAATGGAAGTAACCTACAAGGTCCCCTTCCTAGAAGGAAGGACAGCAGAGTCAGAATGGTCTCCCCTGCTTCTAGGGACATGGCTTTGGCTTTACATTTTAGGTCTATTGCTGTGCACTATGGATGCTTAGGGATTTTACAGAATCTGGCTGAGACTCAGTCTTCTCAACTCTAAAGAGGAATTCACACAAGTGTTATGAGAATTACATGACAGAACGTGTGAAGCGGCTGACCCCTATGAGGACCCTGATATTTGTTCATCTCACTTCCCTTCTTGTCTCAGCACCAGGAACTCAATTGTCCCTTCTCTCCTGCTGGGTACTTTGGATTTTTGAGGAATATGAACAAACGCACTGGTCTTACAATGACTAAGGTCAGTTTATTCAGCAATGAGCAAAGGACCAAGGTACCATTTTTGGAATTTTGGCTGGATGTGTTAACCTAAATTTAGGCATGAGGGACATAAGAACATAAGAAATGGGTGAGATGACAGGCAGGATTGCATTGATTAAGAGATGCACAGGCTTCAAGTCCCAGCCCTCCCCCCAGTGACCCTGAGCTTTGCTTTCTCATCTAGGAAACGGAATAATTGTTATATCTTGTATTAGGGTAAGGATCAAAGATAATGTATATAAAAGTGCCTGGCCCGGTAGATAATAGAAGGTAAAGCCCCTGGTAACTGCCAACACACACATTCTTTTTTTTTTTTTGAGACAGGTCTCACTATGTTGCCCTGGGTAGAGTACTGTAGCGTCACAGCTCACAGCAACCTCAAGCTCTTGGGCTTAAGTGATTCTCTTGCCTCAGCCTCCCAAGTAGCTGGGACTACAGGTGCCCACCACAATGCCCAGCTCTTTTTTGGTTGTAGTTGTCATTGCTGTATGGCAGGCCCAGGCTGCATTCGAACCCACCAGCTCTGTAGTATGTGGCTGGTACCCTAGCCACTGAGCTATAGGCACAGAGCCAACACACACATTCTTATAGGCAATCTTACCTTATTTTTTAAAGTAAGATTGGGGGCGGTGCCCATAGCTCAGTGGATAAGGGTGCCAGCCACATACACTGAGGCTGTGAGTTCGAACCCGGCCCAGGCCAGCTAAAACAACAATGACAACTGCAACAACAACAAATATAGCCTGGCATTGTGGCGGGAGCCTGTAGTCCCAGCTACTTGGAAGGTGGAGGCAAGAGAATTGTTTAAGTCCAAGAGTTGGAGGTTGCTGTGGGTTGTGATGCCAGGGCACTCTACCCAGGGTGACAGCTTGAGACTCTGTCTCAAAAAAAAAAAAAGTAAGATTGGCCTGTGTGCCCCCTCCCTAAATCGTCTCCATTTGTAGAGAAAGAGAGGGGTAAGAGGTGTGTACTGGGAAGAACTGCCCTCCCTATCATCTCATCAGCAGCAATCAGATTTGTTATGATAGTGCCAGCCATCGCAATGTTATGTAAGTAATTTTTGAAGCTACTTCTATTTTTAGCCTATGCTACCTCTTCAGGGGTAATGAGTTCCATGCATTTAGTAACCATTTTTCACTTGTTTGAAATCTTGAGAAAAATCTCAGGATACCGCTTAGTCCTAATAAGCTGGGGTTTTGTCTATGTTCACAATTTCTTAAACTGTAGCAGATCCCCTGTCACCTCAGCCTCCACCCTGCCTTCAGACAGAAGACCCTCCAGGCCTGGCGCTGTGGCTCGCGCCTGTAATCCTAGCACTATGGGAGGCTGAGGCAGGTGGATAGCTTGAGCTCACGAGTTCAAGACCAGCCTCAGCAAAAGCGAGACCCCTGGCTCTACTAAAAATAAAAAAAACGGAGGCAAAAGGATCACTTGAGCCCAAAAGTTGGAAGTTGCTGTGAGCTATGATGAGACAGTACTCTACACAGGGCGACAGCTTGAGACTCTGTCTCAAAAATAAATAAATATATAAATAAAAAGAAGAAAAAGACCCTCTAGCCCCTTGATCACTTGAAATGCCTTGTCATTCTTTCTTTCTTAAAGTGTACCAACCGGAACTACACTTTCCAGGCTGTTTGAAACAAAGGTAAAGTAATGTTTTACTATGGCCCTTATTCTTTCTAACAGTTTCCAAACATTGGTTTGGCATTTGGGGGCAGAGTCTTTGCTGCACACACTGCAATGAATCCCAAGTCCCTTTCCTGGGTCACAACAGTTGGCTCGGCATAACAGCCTCTCATCCTCTACATAGTTTGCACTTTTTCTCCCTGTCACTCTTATTTCCCATCAAAGTTTATCTGCCACAGTTTTGCCCACTCACCCAGCCTCATTTAATCTCACTATAGTGGGCTTCTTGTTGAACAACCTGACAAACCCAACAGAACTCTAAAGCTGGGTGGCGCCTGTGGCTCAGTGAGTAGGGCACCGGCCCCATATACCGAAGGTGGTGTGTTCAAACCCAGCCCTGGCTGAACTACAACCAAAAAATAGCCGGGCGTTGTGGCGGGCGCCTGTAGTCCCAGCTGCTTGGAGGCTGAGGCAGGAGAATCGCGGAAGCCCAAGAGCTGGAGGTTGCTGTGAGTCCTGTGACATCATGGCACTCTACCGAGGACGGTAAAGTGAGACTCTGTCTCTACAAAAAAAAAAAAAAAAGAACTCTAAAGCTTAGAGATTTCATTCCTTCCAGATTGTCATGTGATCCCACCCAATTTTGTCCAATCAACTAAAGCTCCTTGAAAATGCAACTTGAAACATGTCATCGCTAAGACTTTTCTTTTCCACAGAGGATAATTAAATGATGTTAAATATAGAAACTACTTGCTCATCTGTTCCAAGCCGATTTATGGAATCTCACCTGGAACCTGGAAAGGTGGCAGCATGAGCCCCGCTCCCCTGAAGATCAGGAGGATTTAATGTTTCTCAAATGTGGTTGACAGCAGGGTGCCCAGGTGGCTTTCTCTGACAAAGTGGCAGGAGCTGAGCCACCGTTACACCAGGGTGGAGAGTGGCTGAGACAGGACATGGTGAGGTTAGCCAGCAGGATCACAAGCACCCAAAGCATGCAGAGGTCAGAGCAGTGGCAAAGAAGGAGTCTGGGCAGGCTGGGGTGGGGTCAGGGGGCACCAGGCAGCCCGGCTGGGCTCCAGGATGACAGATGGGAGATCGAAAAGGGCCCCATTAGAGGCCTGAAAAGACAGCCAAGTTTTATCCAGGTGGGACCTGGCTCTGGAATGAGACCAGACAGCAGGGCCTGTCTGGAGAGGGGCTCAGGTCCGCAGCTGCAGGCAGACACTTACTAGGACAAACCAGGGTGAGGCAGGGGCAGGAAACCCTCTTGCTTGATGCTTTCTTTATGGCAAATAATTAATTTTCTCCTCATCCCTGCAACAATAGTACAGGTTCCTGCATCAGTCACTGGGTCAATCAGCTGCCGATGTTGAATGTGCACTCTGTGGGTATGACGCTACTAGATGGCCACGACTTCCATAAAGCCCCTGCACCACGCCCATCTCACAAGGTGTGCCAAGAAAAACACTGCTGTGATCTCCCAGTTTGGGATTTTTGCAAACGACAGGTCCCTCTTGGGGATTCACTGTGTACATCAGCTCTGCACATGTGCAGCTATAGAAAGCTATTTATTTTCAATTTAATGTTTCTCAAATGTGGTTGACAACAGGGTCCAACAGGATCCTTTTCTTACGTAACAACTATGAACACCCTGTGCTCATACCTTGAGAAACATTGTTCTAGAACATTCCTAACCTGGTGTTCCCAGGCCCTTTACAACCTGGGCCTGCCCTTGTTTCCCAACTTTCCTTCCTTTATTTTCTGACATTGCAGCCACGGGAAACTCTTCCCTTATACACACGCGCCTGTTTCTCATTTCCTTTTTGCTTGTTACAGCAGGTCATTCATCACCTGCCCAAGAATGGAAAAAAAGCTGAGCCCTCCTCACCCCACCTCACCATCACCCCTCATTTCTATCTGTCCTTTGAGACCCACCACAAAAGAAACACTGGAGTCATTCTCTGCCCCACTTCTGCCCCTGCCTTCTGTGACTATAAATAATCCTTTCCGTCCTCTGATCCCTTCTGTCCCACTCTCTGTAACTCTTAGGGCACTTCACACTTTTTACTTGGTAGAAGGTGCCTTTCCTGGTGGGATGGAATCCACATCTGACTCATTTTCATACCCACGCCCCACAGAACACAGCACATGTGTCTGACTGATACAGGAAGCAGAAGGCATGAGGCTGTGTGGCCTTCGAGTCAGAGCTCTTCTCAGCACCCAGGCCATAAATGTCTGGCTCCTGTTCTGGGGCCAATCCCAATTCTCATTTGTGGCAAGCAGATCCACCAGGAAAGGCCCCAGAATGCTTCTCAACACAGGGCTCCCAACACCCCTCACCAGTGGGTTAGGGCTGGCATGAGAAAGGAATCTACTTGTTATCTCTAATCTGGACTTCTTGATGAAGTACAATTTAGGAGAATTTAGCAAACCGAATATAGGAGCTGTTAATACTAGAGACCAGTGACTGTCCATACAGAAAAGAGCAATTAGCAAAACTATACTTTCATGTTCATGTCTAGTCTCAAGGCTAATTATTTATGTAATTAAGATGTTACCAAATGCAAATAATTGATGAGCCTGATTTCTTGGAATAAAATATGAGATTTGTGAAATGTAAATAGCTATGGATTAGAAATAACTTTTCCTTACTTTGGCTTTTTAACCGGGCAGCGCCTGTACGTTAAAGAAACAATGTAAGTATTAAGCACATTTCTTAATATGTTAAAAAGTAAAAAACGTAGCCAGGCATTGTGGCAGGCACCTGTAGTCCCAGCTACTTGGGAGGCTGAGGCAAGAGAATCACCTAAGCCCAAGAGTTTGAGGTTGCTGTGAGCTGTGATGCTACAGCACTCTACTGAGGGCGACAAAGTGAGACTCAGTCTCTAAAAAAAAAAAAGTCAAAAAGGAAACAATCTGATCTATGAGTTTAAACGCATAGAAAAAGCACAGGTTTTAATTCTCAAACCCCTCCACCCCCCTTTCTAGGATGTCACTTAATCTCACTTTACTCATGTTACCTGGAGGCATCAATTTCTCCATTTGTGAAATGGGTGTAATAGCAGCCCCTAGTTCTGAGGGTTGTTGTGAGAATTAAATGAGTTAAAATGTGTCAAGAGTACACAATAAATGTGAGTAGTTGGTTTTCGTTATTGTTTTCATGATTCTACTTACATGTACCTGTTATACTTTTATATTGACGGTTTGGATTTTTTACAGTAAGTATGTGAGAACATTACAGGGAAAAGGAAGACATATGTCTCTGCTATCACACCATCTATGTGTTCCTGAAAAGCTTCCATGGTCTACAAATGGCCACAGGCCCCAAAATAACACGGCTAGTGGGAAAAACACATGGGTTTGGTACAGACATCTCGAAACCTATGCAACTTTGTAATCAGAGCACTCACAAAAACAATGTCAAAACGAATAAAATGTTGGCCCCACTAAATCTCAGCTCACACAAACATCTGCATGCTGCATCCCAGGTTAAGGCTCCGGCTGCTTCGTTTGAGATAGATCTAGGTCCTGGAGGACTCTCACTTATAGAGACAAGTTTCACCAGAATTAAACATTCATTTTAAAGAGCAGCATTCTTCATGAATCTGTCTTCCTAGAACAAAGGAAAGTGTTTTCACAGCTTCTTCAACTGCACCCTCAGTTTCTACAGAAAGCTTGACAAAAGGACGACATAGTGATTCCCAAAGTCACTAAATTAGTCAGCTAACGAAGGCAGTGCTGTCTTTTCTCAGCCCTTTCCTTAAGGCCTTCATAGAGTGCTAAGGTTTAGGCTTATTAAAGAGGTGGTTATTAGATTGTTTATCCAGCTCGATTTATAATCACCAAGATGTGGAAACAACCCATATGCCCATCAACCCATGAATGGATTAAAAAACTGTTAAAAAGGTTTCGTAGAATTAGGTAGAATTTTATTTATTCACTTTGTTAATGTTAGTTATTTGGTTTTTCTCATAACAATGCGCCAAAAAGGAGATATTAGTTGTATATGTATGCCATGGTGTAAGAGTCAGCCATAAAAAGATGAAGACTTTACATATTTTATATTAACCTGGATGGGGTTGGAGAACATTCTCTTTAGTAAAGTATCACAAGAATCGAAAAGCAAGTATCCAATGTACTCAGTACTAATATGAAGGCAGTAGGCAATCAATACACGCCCACACAAGAGAAAAAAACTCAATTTAATTCAAGTTGTGGGGGGAGGGGAGAGAAGAGAAGGAAGGGGGATTGGTGTGCTCCCACCTAATGGGCACAATGTAAGGATATACGACACAATTCCTAGGTGCAGGACACAGCTACGAAACATTATAACCTAATCGTTTGTACCCTCATGTTAATCTGAAATTTTTTTTAATTAAAAGCTTTAAAAAGTGAAAAAGAAAAAAGAGGTGGTTATTGCGAGAAAGCTTGCTCTTGGTTGTTTCAAACACGAACATGCTGGAAAAAAATTGCATAGGAACCAACATTACTTCTGGGCTATAACAATCCCCCATTGACCTACAGTATGTAAGGTTGTTCATGTTTAAGAAACACATCCTGTAGCAAAACAGTTTATGCTGACTATCTCCTACCTGCCTATTGCTGTGGCAGGAGCTAAATATAAACCATATGATTTCGTCTGCATATTAACCTAATATAGTAGGTATCCTTACCTCTGAAGCTCAGAGTCATTAACTTGCCTGAGATCACAAGTTTTTAAGTGGCAAAGCCAAGATTATTTAGAGATTCTATAGCATAGAAGTCATGTTGTAAACAAAAAATGTTACCTACTTGGAGTTCAAGATAAGAAATTCATTAGGTAGAATATTTATTTATTGACTTTGTTAAAGTCAGTTATTTGGTTTTTATCATAACAATGACCCAAAGAGGAGATATTAGTTTATTTTTAAAGAAGTGACAATGTATTTGGTTGTTACCAAATTATAATTATAAAATTTCTTTGCCATGATATTGCTGTTCTTCATATGGAAATGTGGGTATCATTCTAATAATTGGGTAAATGGGGGTATCATTCTAATAATTGGGTAAATGGGGGTATCCTTCTAACAATCAATGCTGTGCTTTCTGGACCAGAAAAACTGTTCTTGTTTATATGTTTTCCCAAAACTGATGGACTAGTTAATTTAAATACTGTTTTGGCTAAGATTCCCTAATAAGGAAGGTGGTTTAAAAAAAAAATTGAAAACAACAACAAAAAAATACATGTTGAGAATGGAGAGTCCAGAAGTAGATGACTTTCATATGGTCAATTAATTTTTGACAAATAATGCTAAAAATATTCAGTGATTTCAACAAATCATGCTGGAACAACTGAATATCTACATGGGAAAAAAATAAATCTCTACATCCTACGCAGAAACCTTGAGAGGGATCACAGACTTAAAGAAAAAGTGAAACATACAAAGGTTCTAGCAGAAGTCATAGAGAATAACTTTAAGATCTGAAAGTACATAAACATTTTTTTGCCAGAACACAGAAGGAAATATATATATAAAAGAAAAAATCGATAAATCATTAAATTAAAAACATTGATCAACAGGCAGGGAGCAGTGGCTCACTCCTGGAATCCTAGCACTTTGGGAACAAAAGTGGGAAATGTAGCAGGGTGTGGTGGTGCTGGGGCCCGTAGTCTCAGCTACTTGGGAGGCTAAGGCAGGAGGATCACTTGGGCTCAGGAGTTGGAGGTTACAGTAAGCTATGACGATGCTATTGTACTGTAGCTCAGAAAACAAAGTGAGACTCTGCCTCAAACACCTCACCCCCAAAAGAAAAAGAAAAAAATTGATCATCAAAAGAGACCATCAAGAAAATTATCAGGGAAGTAAGTCACAGACAGAAAGAAATACTGACTAAACACATATCTAACAAATGACTTGTATCCAGAATATATAAAGAACTTTTTTTTTTTTTGCAGTTTTTGGCCGGGCTGGGTTTGAACCAGCTACCTCTGGTATATGGGGCCAGCGCCCTACTCCTTTGAGCCACAGGCACCGCCCTATATAAAGAACTTTTATAACTCCTTAATCAAAAGACAGGCAGCCCAAATTAAAAAAAAAAATGGACTAAAGATTTGAAGAGTCATGCATCAGGAAAAGGCAACTCAAAACCATAGTAAAATATTCATTCATAGCCACTAAGATGGTGACGGTTATGATGAAAAAGACCGATAACAAGTATTGGTGATGATATGGAGAAAGCGGAATCCTCATATACTGCTAGTGGGAATGCAAAATGGTGCAGCCACTTTGGAAAACAATCTTGCAGTTTCTCAATTTAACATAGAATTACCACACGATCCAGCCATTCCACTCCTAGAGATATACCCAAAAGAAATGAAAACACAGCTACACAAAAACTTATATACGAACATTCACTGCAGCTTTATTCATGTAGCTAAAAAGGGAAACCCAAATTCCCATCAACTGATGAATGGATGAATAATGTGTGATAGATTTATACAACGGAATATTACTTAGCAATGAAAAGAAATGAAATACCGGAACATGTTACAGTGTGGATGAACCTCAGAAACACTATGCTATGGGAACGAAGCCAGTCACAAAGGATCTCATGTTGCATGATTTTATTTTTTGAAATGGTCAGAATAGGCAAGTCTATAGTGACAGAAACTGGATGAGTGCTTGTCTAGGGCTGATGGAGACAGAGAGATTGGGGAGTGATGGCTGAATTGTACCAACTTTCTTTTCTTTCTTGAGGTGATAAAAATCTTCCAAAGTTGATTGAGATGATGGCTGCACAAGTCTGTGACTATCCTAAAACCATTGAATTATGTGCTTTAAATGGATGAATTATATGGCATATGAATATCTCAAGAAAGCTGTTGTTTTTTTTTTAAGAAAAGATTTAAACAGACACTTCCTAAAGGAAGCTAAGCAGATGGCCAATAAACATATTTTTAAAGCGTGATCAACATCATTAGTTATCAGGGAAACATAAATTAAAACCACAGCGAGAAATCTCTCTGTAACTACTAAGATGGTTAAAATTATGCACACTAACAACAAAATTTTGGCAAGGATATGGAGTAAAGGAGTTAAAAATATATCCCTCTGGCATATTAACTATTTAAGTGCCTTTAGGCACTTGAAAAGCAGTAGGTGCAGGAAGACCAATTTGACCTTCATGCTCTTTCTTAGAAGCAAAAGATGAAATTCCTTTGTGACAGACACCTTTCCTATGCTAGAAGGAAAGCCAACATCCTTATCTTTAAAGACAAGTTGAGAGCAAGAGAATTCTGTACAGATATTATTAAAATTACTCCTACCTTTTAAGCTTCCCAACATAATTTAGTTGCTTCTTCACAAGTAATTATTCTCCATTCAATCTAGTATATAAATAACTGACTCTAACTGCTTCCTGGAGCCCTCATTTCTTTACGTGGGCTCCAGTGCCCTGTAAAACTGGTGTTATGCTTTTCTCCTCTTAATCTATATTAAGTCAATTCAATTCTTGGACCCGCCAGGGAACCTTATAGGATGGAGGTAGAGTTTTTCAATTCTTACAGAAGCAACAAGAACTCTCATATATTATTGAGAGAAGGGTAAAATGGTACCACTACGTTGGAAAACAGAAGTAGTTTTTCAAAATTTGAATGTATACCTACCCTATAACCTTAGTTTTCAATTTTACTCCTAGATATTTACCCACGAGAAATAAGATGTATGTCCACAAAAAGTCTTATACAAGAATATTCATAGTGGCTTTATTTATAATAGCCCCAAATTAGAACCAGTATTTTAATCTATCTGTGCTATTATAACAGAATATCTAAGACTGGGTAATTCATAATGAAAAGAAGTTTATTTGCCTCACATTTCTAGAGGCTGGGAAGTCCAAGAGCATAGTGCCAGCACCTGGTAAGGGCCACTGTGCTGCAGCATCCTACGGCAAAAGGTACAAGGACAAGACTGTGTGAGACAGAGTGTGAGCAAGAGAGGGCTTAACTCACTTCTATGACAATCCACTCTCGTGAAAAATGAACCTACTCCTAAGATAATGATATTAATCCATCCATGAGGGATTAATGCCTCTTAACAGGCCCATTTCTTTTTTGTTTGTTTATTTTAGAGACAGGATATCGCTCTGTTATTCAGGCTGGAGTGTGGTAGATGATGATAGCTCACTGTAACCCTGAACTCCTGGGCTCACGTGATCTTTCTGGCTCAGTTTCCCCAGTAGTTAGGACTACAGGCATGCACTTCAACACCTAGCTAATTTTTAAAAAAAAATTGGAAGAGGTAGGGGGTTTATTATGTTGCTCAGGCTGGCCTTGAACTTCTGGGCTCAAGCAATCCCCTTACCTTGATATTCTAACATGCCTTGGGAGACCAGGACAATAGGATCACTTAAGGCCAGGAGTTTGGGACCGTAGTGAGCTATGAGTGCAGGCCACTGCACTCCAGCCACGGTGATGAAGGAAGATCTTATCTCTATAAAAAAAGGAAGAAAGAAAAAAGCCATTAGAATTGGGTAGTTAAGATTTGTGCATTTCACTGTAGGTAAATTTTACCTAATAAAAGAAACAAACAATTTTGAACTCTAGTAGATTTGCTTTTTATAGTGGTACAGGTTAGCAGTTCTGAAGCTTTCTTGAGGATTATAAATGAGTAAATATATTCAAGACAACGGGATCCACTCTAGAGAGTAGAGTTACTATGGGAAGGATACACTGCTGTGTTGGTTTGGAATTGGGAACTGGTGGTACCAATGTGAACTTACGATTTCATGCAGGGCACATATGTGTGTGTGTTCTTGCTATGAGAGTCTAGAAACAATACCTACCAGAGCACATTTAGAGGTAAGATTCTGGTTCCCAGATACTGTTTTCTGGAACCACTGGAGAAAAGGCTGACTCGAGGGCTGGGATAGGGAAAATACAAAGTGAGCCTGAAGGACCTTGCTGCACCCAGCATCATAATAAATAATAATAGTAATAGATTATAACCTATTCAACAAAATAAGAATCTATGAGTCCATACTGAAGTAAATGAATGAATAAACAAATTTGGGAGCCGAGAAAGCTCTTCTTTATAACAGCAAGTCAACTGGCGAATGTAGAGGGAATGATGGGGTGAGTTTAATCCTCAACGGAGGCTACAACTGGTAGGAATTTTTTTTCATGAGGAACAGCACATTTACATAGTCTCAGAGTATCTCCTAATAAGTTACTTATTAATTACAAAGAGGAAAACAGTAACTTCACAGTGAAGAATCCAGGCAGACACCAGGGTAACCAAATGCAACATCACCAGTATTGGGACAAACCTCCATCACCTGTCTCATGATACAGGGCACTGACAAGGGCACAGAGCAGGTGAATTTCATCATGAGGAAATACTGGACAAACCTAATCTGAGATGGGGAGTGGGAGAAAAGAGAGAGACACACACAGACCGGAGAGAGCGCAAATGCGGCAAATTGTAATTGGCAAACAGGGAAGTGTAAGGGAGTTCCTGGCACTATTCTTGAAACTTTTCTGTAAGTTTGAAACCATATCAAAACACAAAATTAAAAAACTGTTGGGGCGGTGCCTGTGGCTCAAGGAGTAGGGCACCGGCCCCATACACCGGGGGTGGTGGGTTCAAGCCTGGCTCTGGCAAAAACTGCAAACAAAAAGATCTTCTTGGAGTTGAATAAAGTATCTATAAATTGTTTTAAAAATAAAATAAAATAAAATAAAATAAAATAAACTGTTGGAAAACGTGCCAGGGAGACAATTGCCCGTGGGTCTCCCACATTTCTGCCTGTCTTGGGAGCATAAGCACTGATAGCTTTTTCCCAGACTATCTTTTAAAGGCTATTTGTATAGCAAAGAGCCTCGAAGACAGAGATTAAATCACCTTCTGAAGAAAAAGGCAGATTTGTTCACTGTTGAGTATAATGCCTCCCTTCAAAGGCAAAGATTGGGCAAGTGTGCTTGCAGCTCATTATAAACAGTTTGGGTTCCCTATGCTTAAGGCTCCTCAGTTTTGATGAAAATCTACCATATGCCCAACATTCACCTGAACCCCTCTCTGTCACTCTTGTGAGGGTTTGGAAGCAAGAGGAATTAATGCAATTGTGAAGTTTATGCAACTTGATGTGTTACAAGTAATAAAGTCCTTTGTCTCCAACCCAGGAGCCTCCTGTCTTGTGCCAGCATCCATGAAACTGTAAAGGCTAACTTAGCTTCCAAGTAGGGGGAAGTCTTGGACCCTTCACTGTTCTTGACAAAAGTGAATGTGAGAAGAAAAAAAAGTCAACCAATTTGATGATTGTTGATGAGTGTGGTTTTTATATTAGCAGACACCTAGTGGAGGGCATGGGGAAATTATATACACTATATATTTGGGGAGAGTGTGGCTAGAGAGGAGTCTGGAGGAAGTCGAGAGAATTGATGCCAAACAATAGGAAAAAGAAAGCGGGTACAAAGGGGGCTTAATGGTCAAGAGGGAGTGGTGACTAAGATCAGACCCTGAGATCAGAAACAATGAAAACAAGAATACCACATCAGTAATGTCAGTGACAAATTCACTTTGGGCAACACTTTTTAAGATTGGTTGTTTGCTTAATTTTCATCATGTATGTGCACATCAAATAGAGATCTAAAAGAAATCATTCATATGGGTTTTAAGGTTAATTTGGACTAGAAAATGTGGATTTATGTTTCCTTATTCTGCTTTTAATAGCATGTACTACAACACAATTGTTGGCCTGATATGTGCCTTTCAATTGATTGATTCTTTAACAAATAGCCCTATTTTGGGGCTGGTAGTAATCAAAGAGAGAAAATGAGTTTTCCTGAATAATCTTCATTATAATCTGAATATTTATGTGTCTCCTGAAATTATATGCTGAGATCCTCACCCCCAGGGTGAAGTAGGGCCTTTGGAAGTGGTTAGGTCATAGGATTGGACCCCTCAGGACTGGAATTAGTGCCCTTATAATAGGGGTCCAAGACAGACCCCTTAATGCTTCTGCTCTGTTAGGTTAAAGTGACAAGATAGTTGTCTAGAGGAAGCAGGTTCTCACCAGGCATGAAATCTGCCAGCACCTTGGACTTTGTAGCCTCTAGAACTGTGATAAATAAAAGCAGCCCAAATAGACTAAGACACTCTTCATACCATTTCGCTTTTAAAAAGTTATTCTCATTATGATAGTAGTGTTTACTGTAATAAACAGAAAGTTTTCAAAAAGAAAAATTTTAGATCACCCTAATCCCATTTTCAGAAAATCACTGCTAATATTTTAGATTATTTTTACTTTGTACAATATTAAATTTCTATTGCCTATAATTTTGTATCTTGCCTTTTTGACCTTTCCTAATATATTGAAATATTTTTATATCACTAAATTTTTTTAGAAAGCATGATTTTTAATGGCTGCTTAATATTATATTCAATGAACATACCATCATATATTTAATTCTTTTGGTTTTGGTAATTTATAGTCTTTTCAATTTTTTTATTTTATGTGGTAAACTCTGAATGTACGATTAGGATTAATTTCCATGGGTAAAATTACTAGATGAAGTCATTGTTAAATAGCTTTTTCAAATACTTCTGCCACTTTGCTGTTCCATAGAGAAGCACACCAGTGTTCATATATTGCCTGGTTAAATTTTAACCAAATTTAAACAATCAAATTTAAGCTAAAAATATGCTTTTAACTCAATTATTATTAATGAAGTTTATATTTTAAATACTAATGTTGAAACTTTAAAATATGATTATTAACATTTATATTCTTCTTTCATGACCTGTCTGTTCATGTCTTTTGCCCATATTTTTATTGAGAGATTAATGATTTTGTCATTGATTTGTAAGAATGCTTTAAATATTAAGGTGTTAACCATTTCTCCATAATTGTCACACTTTTAAAATATAGTTTGTTATTATCTTTTAAATGTTGTTTGTCATATTTTGAAATATAGAAGTTAAATTTTTATGTAGCTAAATCTGTCTTCTCTGTTGCATGTTTTTAAAGTACTTTTAAAACTTTCTGGAACATGGTTCGGTGCTTGTAGCTCAGTAGCTATGGCGCCAGCCGCATACACCAGAGCTGACGGGTTCGAACCCAGCCTGGGCCTGCCAAAACTTTCTGGAATACGTTGTGGAAATTCTGATGGGAACTTCTAATTTAATTTCTCAAAATAGTTCATCATTTTCCTCAGTATGAATTATTTAATATTCCATATTTTCATTAATCTGGGATGCAGCTTTAATTATATGCTAAATTCTTAAACAGTAAAACCTCCATAGTTGACCACCTCTCTACACTGACCACCTCCTTAAGTTGACCTAATTTTCATAGACCCAAAATGTACCACATATAATAGCCCAAGCTTCTTACGTTGACCACCTCTCTATTTGAACAGTTTGGGTTACAATTTACAGGTTCTACTGTATTTTTTCTATCTCCATAATACACAAAGTCACAATGTACAATCATTTATAACTGGAGGGTTTGACCCCAAAGGGAGGCGTCCCAGAATTGCCAGAGGTGGCATGCATTGTTTAAAAAAGCTCCTCTTTTTGAAAATCATTATGTTAGTAAACACATAATGTTTTCTTAGTCTAGTGACAAATTTTTGTATTTTATTTATTGTAGCTTTAGAGTATGCTTTAATTTCTGGTAGAGTTAGCCTCTCTCATTTATCTTATTTATTTATTTTTTTAGAGACAGAGTCTCACTTTATCGCCCTTGGTAGAGTACTGTGGCTTCACAGCTCACAGCAACCTCCCACTCCTGGACTTAGGTGATTCTTCTGCCTCAGCCTCCCGAGTAGCTGGGAGTACCTGCCACAACACCCAGCTATTTTTTTGTTGCAGTTTGGCCAGGGCCAGGTTTGAACCCGCCACCCTTGGTATATGGGGCCAGTGCCCTACCCACTGAGCCACAGGCACCACCCTAGCTTCTTTTTTTAAAAAAAATTATTTTTGCTTGTATAAATTTGTATAATTTAACTTTATATAATTAACTTTTTGTATAAATTTCGTATAAATTTTTAAATTTCTCCTTCTCACTAGGATACTAATTCAAATTCTATTAAATAGGCATATAATTTGTGAAGCATTGGCATTTCCTCCATATTTAGACTCACCATCCTTTTATGTCTCTCCATAAAATTGTGTGCTTTTCTTAACATAGGTTATTACTTGAAACTATTTGGTTTAGCTTATTTTTATCTAAATCTGACTTTCACTCACTCCCCCTTTACTCATTCTCCTTCTAGCCACGTCAGTTACTTTTAATAATTTAATGTGAGGCAGCATGGTATAGACCACTGGTTTTCAAGTTGTAGTTCATATTATAATCACTTGAGGAGCTTATTAAAATCTAGATTTTTCTGATTCAGTAGTTCTGGGATTGGGCCTAAAGAATCTGCATTCTTAACAAGTCCGCAGGTGGGTAGCGCCTGTGGCTCAAGGAGTAGGGCGCCGGTCCCATATGCCAGAGGTGGCGGGTTCAAACCCAGCCCCAGCCAAAAACCACAAAAAAAAAAAAAAACAAGTCCGCAGGCAATGCTTGGCTTGTGTTGCTGGTCCAGGGATTATACTTTGAGATCTACTGGTATAGACCAATGCTTCTCAAACATTAATGTGAGTGCAAATTTCCCAAGGATCTTATTAAATGCAGATTCTGATTTAGTAGGCTGTCACCAGGGTCTGAGATCCTGCATTCCTAACAAGTTCCCAGGCCCTTCTGCTACAGTTGTTCTTACACATCACACTTCCAATAACCAGGGAATAGAACAGAATGAAGAGTGTGGGTTTTTCAGCCTGGCAGAACTGAATTTGAATCTTGGTCGACATTTACTAATTGAGTAACCTTCAGCAAATAAGTTACGGAGCTTTTCAAAATCCCAGTTTTTTATTAAATCAAGAATAGCAAAACCTATTTTATGAAATAATGCTGCCTGACACATAGCAACATCTAATACACGTTTATTCTTTCCCTCATAACTGAGAATTACATCTGCCCCTGCCCTACAGAATATCAGCTCAGTACTAGAGTCAAATCAATATTATAGAGCTTTTGTTTATAGTTTAGTTGCAAATACCTTCACTGAATCTCTAAGGTAGCATTTCACACGCTGTCTTCCATAGAGATGTTCTTTAGTGATCTACAACCAAATTCATTGTTAAGAGTATTTTCCATAATTGAACATCATTATAATGGCTACTTTAAAATTCTTGTCTGCTAATCCCAATATTGGGGTCATCTAGGGGTCAGTCTCTGTTGATTGTCTTTTCTCTTGAGTAGTAGGCATATTTTCCAATTTCTTTGTATGTTGAGTGATTTTTTCTTTTTTTTTGAGACAGAGTCTCACTTTGTCAACCTCAGTAGAGTGGCATGGTGTCATAGCTCACAGCAACCTCAGACTCCTAGGCTCAAGCAATCGTCTTGCCTTCACCTCCCAAGCAGCTGGGACTATAGGTGCTGCTCAGAATGCCTAGCTATTTTTTTAGGGTGTCGCTCTTGCTCAGGCCAGTCCCAAACTCCTGAGCTCAGGCAATCCACCCACCTCGGCCTCCCCAGAGTGCTAGGATGTTGAGTAATTTTGAATTAAATTCTGGATGTTATGAATGATACAGCATAAAAATTCTGGATTCTATATGTTCATTTAGAGAGTTTTTCAGTTTTTCTTTTAGTAGAAAGGTAACTTGGATGAACTCAAACTGCAAACTCTATCTTCCCTAAGAAGGGTATCAACTAAAATCTTAATTAATTTCTTTGTAGTCTTAGCTGGGCTGCTTGGAATCTGCCATAAGTATGTGGGGTTCAGATGTCAGCCAGAGATTTTTACAGAGAATCTGGTCCTCTCCTTTCCTGGTTCTCTCCTTTCTAAGATGTCCTCTACTTTTAGGGTGCTGTAGTCATCCAGAACTGTGTTTTCTAGTTCTTCAAGTTAGTAATACTAAGTTTTAACTGTTCTGCCTAGGGCCTGTTTCAGGGCAAAAAGTATAAAAATGGGAAATTCAGCCAATGCTATTCCCTTCTTCATAGTTTGGGCCCATCTTTGTATCTACCAATTTTTGGTCATTCTTCAGTTACTTCAAGTAGTTGTATTTTGTTAGTTTGTTTGAGGTTTCTTTTTTTTTTTTTTTTTTGCAGTTTTTTGGCCGGGGCTGGGTTTGAACCCACCACCTCCGGCATATGGGGCCAGCACCCTACTCCTTTGAGCCACAGGCACTGCCCCCCACTTTTATTTTTAGGTTTTATTTGTTTTTTAGAGATAGTGTCTTGCCCTGTCACCCAGGCTGAGTGCAGTGGCATGATCATAGCTCACTGCAACTTGAACTGCTGGGCTCAAATGATCCTCCCATCTCAACCTCCAAAAATACTAGTATTATAGGCATAAGCCACTACCATCCAGCCTTCAAGTAGTTGTTTCTATTTTTTAAGAAGTATATATTTCTCAAGAATTTAGTTTTGGTCTACAGTAGGATTGGTCTCATATGAGCTACTTGGCCATTACCAGAAGTGGGACCTGTGTGATTTTCTTTAATCTAACATTTCCAAAAGCAATTCTTCATTTGGCAGAATCTTATTAGCATATCATTGACCTTAGTATTTCATAGAACCCATTACGGGAAGTGCTATTCTCAGATTTTTTTTTTTTTTTTTTTTTTTGCAGTTTCTGGCCAAGGCTGGGTTTGAATCCACCACCTCCATCTGGCACACGGGGCCGGGGCCCTACTCCTTTGAGCCACAGGTGCCACCCCTCTGTTCTCAGATTTTTATCCTGGGTACTTAGAAAATGGTGATAAAACTAACAGAGATTAGATACTTAGGAAGCAAAATGGATTTTGAAGGAAAGATGATGGAAATAAACTTCAGCAATTTTTCTCTTAATACTCTCCAAGTAACATCCTTTTTTTTTTTCCTGAGACAGTCTCAAGCTGTCGGCCCTGGGTAGAGTGCTGTGATGTCACAGCTCACAGCAACCTCCAACTCTTGGGCTTACGCAATTCTCTTGCCTCAGCCTCCCAAGTAGCTGGGACTATAGGCGCCCACCACAACGCCCAGCTATTTTTTGGTTGTAGTTGTCATTGCTGCTTGGCAGACCCAGGCTGGATTCAGACCTGCCAGCTCTGGTGTATGTGGCTGGCACCCTAGCTGCTTGAGCTACAGGCACTGAGCCTTTTTTTTTTTTGAGACAGAGTCTTACTAGTAGAGTGCTGTAGTGTCATAGCTCACAGTAACCTCAAACTCTTGGGCTCAAGGGATCCTCCTGCCTTAGCCTCCCAAGTAGCTGGGACTATAGGTGCCTGCCACAATGACTGGCTAGTTTTTCTATTATCAGTAGGGATGGGGTCTTGTTCTTGCTTAGGCTAGTCTTGAACTCCTGAGCTCAAACAATACACCCACCTCAGGTGCCCAAAGTGCTACGACCACAGCACACACGGCCCTTATGTGAGCCTTTGGGTTGTAGGGATTCTGTATAGTATTTGGTATTATTTACTTCTTTGTATAGGTCCATTGTAGCCAGCCTGCTCCCAACCTTTGGACCTGGGGACTTCAGCAACACAAAATTATAGGCTGTAATTCTCTCAAACAAACATGTTGTTTTTTATTTAACTGTAATATTAGATAATATTTGACAACAGAAACTGGTTCAAGGACTGAGATAAATTTATGGATCTTGGTGTCTAAACGATTAAGAGAAATAAAGGAATTTGGGAGTTTTACCCCAAATTTCTGAGAGCAATGCCATGAGAGCAACACACTCTTCCCTAAAGAATGTGGAAAGAGCCAGGTGAGGTGGTTCTACCCAGGGCAACAGATTCTGTCTCAAAACAAACAAAAAAACAGCTCAAATAACCGCCATTTTTTTCTACTCTCTTATTTTGTTAGAAAAGGATTAAGTAAATAACTTGATATTAGAATAGACCTAGGATCACTACTGATTCAGCCTACCCTGAAACCTGACTTACTTTTAACTATATGAATATAAAAGCCATAAAACTAAGATGTGATAGTTGCCGTTTGGGAAAATAAAACTTGAGGCAAAAAACACCTTTTTGATCACAACAGATTAAATATTTTTTTTTTTTTTTTTTGCAGATTTTGGGCAGGGCCAGATTTGAGCCCCCTCCAGTATATGGGGCCGGGGCTCCACTCCTTTGAGCCACATAATTATACTGTCAAGTAAATTTTATTGGACTTTGTTTTTCTGAAAATTGGCAAAACCATGTGCCATAATGGCATAGAGAGGGAAGATTCCAAGCTTAGCAGCCAGACATCCTTGGGTTAATAATTCCTTAGTATTGTGAAAATTAAATTAGGTAACATTTACAAAATGAATACTGTATGTAAAGTACCTCACATAATGTCGGACACTCAACAAATGTAGATTCACGTCTTCTATCTGGTTTTCTGGTACTGCAAAAAAGGAAATTCTTTGATAGAAAACATGGACAGGAACATTTTATTTATTTTAACTTTGGGCAGACAAAGGCATGAAAGAAATGTGCCCTTTTGTTGACTCTGATTGACAGCCCAGATCCCAAACTGACCCAGAATTTTCAAAAGGTGAACCTAATCTTGTAACATTTTAAATCCACTTTTCTATGTACTTCATGAGAATTTCTTTCCTGTTGCATACACTTTTATTGTCAAACTGTCAAAACAGCAACTTCCTACTTAAGTTGCATTTATGCAAGCATACAAAGTGCTTTTTATTACATTTACCTTTGGTTGAATTAAATGGAATCTTTTAGAGGAAATAAATCATTCTTATAACAGTGAGAGAGTTGACCTATGGGCACCTTCCTAAGAATGATGTTTCATTAGTGCTGGGTCAGCTTTTGGTATTTGCAAGACAGTCCGGGAATGAGGACTAAGGGTAGCATCTCTCACTTACACACTCCATTGAGGTCCTAACACACTTCAACAGGGGGCTTACTTCTGTCTTCATTCTTGGCTCTAAGCATCTGAGACAGAAGCCAAGAGCTATCTCCAATCTAAGTAACCCACATTAGTCAAACCTTTAAAGATGGGAATGAAAATGAAGCTGTCCACTCTGGTCCATTGTTGAAGAGGCCATTCGGCACTCATCTCACAAATGAGGCAGAATAAAAGACGGGAGGAATGTAGGGAGAGGGGGTAGGAGGACCGATACGCAGAAATTACCAGGCAGAAGGTTAGACCCCCTTGCTTTCTCAGTCCTCAGATCCTGGCTGTGATTAGATTTGATGTCACAAACTTGCCAACAATCGCTGGAGAAGAAATCACCTGCTGGCCGTATTCTGCCAGTTAGATTTGCTACTGGTGGAGAAGGCATAGGCTTTATCTCAGACCTCATTTTTTTACTATGGTTACTCACATGTGCCAGCACCAGAGGAAATTGATGGTAACCAATTGTCTATGTGCTTTTGTTAGCGCCTCTTTTCTGCTGTGCTGGGCTGCACAATTACCAGAGCCCTTGAGAATGCTTATTGTCAATAGGAGTAATTTCACATCCCATCCATTTAGTGAAAAGATGCGAAAATTGATCTTGGTTCTGCTGTAAGTCTGGAAGCAGAGCGCAGGCTACAATGCCTTGGAAATAAATATGTACCCATCCTTGTTTTCATTAGGTATGGCTGTAGCCCAGCCTCCAGGGAAATGAACTCAAGTCCAGCTGTCTTTCCGGGGAAGTTCAGATGTGTTTCCAATCTGGTAAAGTAGGCTGTCAGTTTCATTTATTGTTAAATTTTTATAGTGGTTGTCAAGTAAGGGGTTGGCAGCTCCAAAGAGCACAATTCTCTGTTTTATCCACAGACAGGGGACAATGTAATTCAACTCTGACTGCCAAGGAGGAACTCATCCTTCCAATTCAGCTTATTGTCTGGGCTCTTTTCTTGTGGTTTCAAAAGTCTCTTCAAAGGGGCAGCAAAATTAGCCTTAAATAGTATTTCTTGGATTGCTTTTAACAACGGCGATAAGGGCAAAGCTTCTAGTCTTGACAGAAGTGGTTTCATTACAACTTATTTCTATCTCGCCAGAATAAGGAAGGAACTTAAAAACATGTTTTCATCATGGCTAAGGACCATGTTTTTAGCTGTTACCTCTTGCAACGAATGAACAATCTCCAAACTCTCTTATTGTGTCCTCCTCTAGCTTTCTGCACCTAAGGCAAAAAGTTAGGTTTTTAAAAAAATTGTCGTTTCTCTCCATTGATTGGCTTGGGTGAAAAAAATAAATAAATAAAATAAAATTGTGGTTTGCTTTTTTTAAGGAGGACTTTCGGTTCACTTAGCACAATTAACATATCAATGAGAATTTGTGTTTCCATAAATCCTGCATTTCACTCCAAGGAATCAGACTTTTAAAATGACCTTCTTTTACAGAGGGCTGGAATCAAGACGAAAATCTTTTATCCTAAAAATTAACTTTGGGAACAAAAGGCTAAATAAAAGCATAATCAAACTAGATTTTGTAGGTTTTCTCCCCTTGCAGGTGACATGAGCTCAACTTTGATGTACAGACATGACATCATCCGTAAGGTGCGCCCAGTGCCAAACATTCCGCATTCTTTTGATCAAAACAGTGGTTTTGTGCAGACGTACAGATACAAGCTAAATGCCTTCAGAGTTGGCTTGAGTCTTCACAGACAAACAGGTCAGGGCATATTTCAGTTATGCAACTCCTGCAGAGGGCCCAGCCTCTTCCCCTGTGGCCAGCTGGAGAGTTTACATTTGTCAATTACTTCCTTCAGGGCCTGGCTCAGGAATCATTTCCTCTAAGAGTCTCTCTTGTGCTAACTCACCTCACCCAGTCCTTCTAGCTCATCTGCTTATTACTCATCTCTTACTCTTTGTTCTGCTCTGCTGTGCGCTGTTATATTTTACCTTGCAATTGTTCTCTAAATTTTTACTTTATCCTTCAGCTACATTAAAATTGCCTGGAAAGTAGAGACTGTCTTACTTCATTTGGGTATTTCTGTAGCGCTTAAGTATAGTGCTATGCATACAATAGTTTCTTAGTAAGAGGAATGTTCTGTGGTTGTTGCACTGAGATCTCTCGCCTTTGCTTTCCCTTCCTGAAAACCAAACTCACTGCTTCAACATCATAGAATTTTCCCTGTCTGCTCTGGTAATGGCATGCCACCTGGGGATATTCCCGTCCGTTTTGACCCCAGAAATCTGTCCCATGTTTCTCTCCTCAGTAGCTAACATCTCATGGATTTTATTTTTCAAAGGTTAGATTGTCCCCAGTCAGGAAGTCAGAGGTAGGAATGATGTCTGGGCACAGAGTCATGGCAAGTGAGCAGCAAGGGACCCAAGGGGCTGCAGGAGCAGACCTTCAGGTGCAGACCTTCGGGGGGGTGGGAGTGGGGGGCAGGTAATTGAGGAAGCTTATGTTGGGGAGAGGCCACGGAAATTTAGAGCCAAAGTATTCAGAATCAATAGTGATTTGAAGATAGTAAAATGTGTAATTAAAGCATCTCTGAAATTAAGATATAAGGCCCTGATTCTAAAGCCAGTCTACCATTCCCAGGGGCTACCTGCTGGGGAAATATGAAGCCATAGCATAAATAAGACACTTCTTCTGGAATGTCTATTTTACTGAACAATTTATAAGCAAATGAACTAGCTTAGGTAATGTCCCACCCCTTTTTAGAGGCATTCACTTGAGTGGAAAGCCCATGAAGCTTTAGGTATTGTATCAGGCAAAGTCCTGAAAAAGATCAAAAACGGTTTCACGGCTACTATCTCTTTGAAATCCTTTTACCCTTTTTTAGGAACTAAAACCTGCATCCCAGCCTAAGACCAGTAATCAGAGGGACAGGGAGTGTTCTTTGTTCTTTGTACCTCAGGAGATGGCTTAGCAGTGAAAGTGTCCTGGCAGAAGTCAAGAGATCTCTCTGCCAGAGATGGGATAAATCAAGATCATCAACTGTAGTTAAATAGTGATATCATAAAGCTAATCGTCCTAGTCTCCACTTGTCCTTAAAAGCGCTGTATTTTAGCTTATAGTTAGGACATGGATACTGTAAGATGGGAGTATGACAACCTCCTCATTTGCCCACAGATAAATAAACTTCCCTTTCTCCTCAAAGCACTTGACCTTGTTCTTCTGATGTGGCCTTGGGGACAAATGTATGGCTGGATACAGGTGTTCCAAGGATGTTGTCAGAGCTGTGGCTCTTTTTTTTTTTTTTTTTGTGGTTTTTGGCCGGGGCTGGGTTTGAACCCGCCACGTCCAGCATATGGGACCAGTGCCCTACTCCTTGAGCCACAGGGGCTGCCCAGAGCTGTGGCTCTTGCCCTCCTTTCTGCTCTGGTAATGGCATGCCACCTGGGGATATTCCTGCTTGGCTTGATTCTGTGTTCGGGCTTTGTCCAACTTACAGTTAAACTGACTGCTGGCAACACCAGATCCTTATTCTCCTTGCTTAGCGGAGGAGAACTTTGCTCTGGTCACCACACACCTGCACGTGTACATGCCCAACTGGCCAGGATTTCATGCTCCTCAAGTTAAGGCAACACCAGAACAGGGTATAGCAGGTGCTGCCAGCACTCTGCCCCAGAGTTCTTTGCTTTACCATTCTGGTACGGAACTATCAGGCTTCCAGTCACCAGCACCTGCATTTCCTTGCCTTAGGGCACTACCTGGCCACTGCTATGTGGCAGGCTGGAAGTACCCCCAATCATGATGCCCCCCATCTTGGGGTAGCCCTTAGCTGATAAGTGGAAGGCATGAGAAATGCCTCAGCTCCCCATCCTTGGATGAGGATGTGTTCCACACTGGCTCTCAGACCTGCCTGGGGGCATTAGGCTCCAGTTGCCCGTAGTAGTAGCTAGCTTGGTAATACATCCTTTGTTGTCCATTTTCCCTTGGTATCACCCACTGCCATACTTACACTACTTAAACTGTAATACTTGCACCTGAATCCTTATCTCAGTGTGAACTTCTGGAGGAGCTCAAACCAAGATGGGAGATTTGGTTCGGTGCCCATAACTCAGTAGTTAGGGCACATATACTGGGCTGGTGGGTTTGAACCCGGCCCAGGCCTGCTAAAACGACAATAACAACTGCAACAACAATAACAAAAAATAGCCAGGTGTTCTGGCAGGCCTCTGTAGTCCCAGCTACTTGGGAGGCTGAGGCAAGAGAATCGCTTAAGCCCAAGAGTTTGAGGTTGCTATGAGTTGTGATGCCACAGCATTCTACCAAGGGCAACATATTGAGACTCTGTCTCAAAAGAAAAAACAAAAACAAAAACACCAACAAGATGGGAAATTTCAGAAAAAGTCCCAGGATCTTTCCTTAGGATAGGGAAGGTGAAATTTCTGTGGTTTTAGATCAGAATGCCAAACCTATGAAGCAAATATCTTTGCTTCTATGAAGCAAATATCCACCAATGTCTCTGTAGATTGATGTGGTTATTAACTCCAATTAGAGCTATTCTGAGGTTATGGAACTACCTGGAGAGCCAACACGATCCCATATTGGTTAAGTATGATTGCTTTACAATAGTAATCCACCATAACATTATAGTGCCTTATTATATAGTACAGGCATCGAGGGATTGATTAGGGTTTAACTGATCTAGGTTGGGGTTTGACTGATCTAGGCTGGGCTCGCTTATGTATCTACAGTCAGCTGGGGTGCTCTCCTAGGCTGAGCTTAGCCAGGCAACTCTGTTGTGTGTGTTTCTCCTCCCCTCCTGGGACCAGTCAGCCAGCCAAGACACATTGTTCTTTTTGCAATCGCAGAAGTATAAGAGTACATGTTCAACAGAGCAAATGTTTTTAAGCCTCTATTTGCACCACATATGTGAATGTTCTTTTGGCCAAATTCAAATTCAAAGTCAAAGGGTAGGAAAAAGCACTTTTCCCCTTTTGGGGATGATCTGCAAAGTTATAAAGCAAGAGGCACGGAAAGCGGGAGGGCTGAAAAAATTGAAGCCAAATCTACCCAACACCTACACATTTGCTGTCCTAAATCTAACTTTCTACTCTCCTGTCCCTTGGAGAATTCTGCAGAAAAGACTTAGCTGTCATCAAATTTTATAACTAGATTCCCAAGTAAATTAAGTTCTGGCTTACTTCTTTTTCTTTTATTATTTTTTTCTCTCATGCAATAAACAGCCTGTTTTTATAATTTAAAATTAATCCAATAAAATTGGCCATCTGAACTTGTCCTCAATACTGAACTAACGAATTTGAAGTGAAATGTATTTCAATAGCTAAAGCATTAAGGGAATAATCAATCAGAAATCAGGAACACTGCTTCAGACAACATACACGTTTCCAGAAGTGTTTAATTTAAGGGTTCCTTATGCTTTTTTTTTTTTTAAGCTTTTATTTTTATTTATTTATTTATTTATTTTTTGTGGTTTTTGGCCAGGGCTGGGTTAGAACCCACCACCTCTGGCATATGGGACCAGTGCCCTACTCCTTGAGCCACAGGCGCCGCCCAGGGTTCCTTATGCTTTAAACTTGACACTGGCCATCTTCAGGACCTCCCCAGACATGATGAAATGGCAGGATCATAGTGAACACCTATCATCGGTATTCTTGCTGCTCCTTTTTTGTATTCTCTATCCATCAGAAGAGAAAAAAAAATAAAAGATTTATGACTCATTGTTTTTCAAGGATGCTGCTTCCTCTGCAGTTTTGCAGGTTGTTTTTGGATAAGATTTTCTCCTTGCTTATACACTGCCCACTGAAGTGCTTTTTATATCCCAGGTTTGTACGTTTACAGACCCATCAGTCAATTTCATGATATTGTTTTCTGTCCTATAGGTGTCTTTGGTGCTTTGAAACTGACTGGATACACAAAACACAAAGAAAATGTACCTAGATTCAGTCATTGGCATTAAAAACAATCGTACTATTTGACCCATCCCTCTGATGATAACATTTTATGATAGTTCTGTTTCCTTAGATCTGTCCTTTGGGCCATTTCTGAAGCGGTATGTTTCTGGGATTCTCTGGGGAATTGTCCTAGGTTCTGTGGAGCCAGAGTTTCCATTATCTGTGGGAGCACAGGAAGGAATTTTACAGTAATTCTGCTACAGTGAAACATTTGCCTTGAGGCTGGAATTGAAAATAGCAGCTGGAAGGACATTTGGAAAGGGGTGGGGGTTGTGGGAGTGCAAGAGAGGTGGAGAGAGAGCTTTTCACATTTGGATAAAAACACTAGCTACAAGGCAAAACGGAGACAGGCCTGGCATCTTCCACCCTTGAAACGATCCCAGATTCAATTCTCTTCAGGCTTGGCTTTCAAAGGCGGCGATTTCAGTGCCGCAAGTGGCGGCCAGGGTCAGCGCCTGCTCTCGGTAAATGAACAGTGAGTGCCACGACTCCTGGACTGCGACCAGCAGCACCACTGCTTCCCAGCCGCTCCTCCCACAGCACGTCAGCACTGAAATGTAGACCGCTTCCCTGGAGTCCCTGGTAATGCAACAACTAACTTCAGCCCTCTGAAGATTTGGGGAAGAGACGCTCCACCTTTTCCAATCCGTGTCATTGCAATAAAGGACACACATTATAGAAGATTTGGGGAAGTGCCCCCAGAGGAACAAAAAAAGGAACATCAACTGGAAATAGAAACATCCACAAAATCATGATGTAAGAGGTGGTGGCAGTTAGTCTCCAAGCACGGGCTCCGGTGAACCACGCCCAGTGCCATGGCGTCCTAGCTCACAGCAACCTCAAACTCTTGGGCTCAAGTGATCCTCTTGCCTCCTAGTATTGGTATCACACCCTTGGGAAATGTCCTCCATTTGAATCTGGGCTGCCCTGTGCATAAATGCGATGAATAGCAAAGGGCTCAAATGACACTGCGTGACGTCTGAGGCTAGGTCATAAGAAGCCTTGCAGCCTCTGCCTGGTTCTCATAGATATCCCTTCTTGCTCATGGGACACTTCCACTAGAAGCCACTAGTGAAGCTGCGGACAGCCCTCTCCATGTGCAGACACTCTGACAGACAGCCCCGCTGTGCTCCCTGTTGACAGCCAGCATCAACTGTCACTTCACATGCCTTCAGCAGTCGTTGGTCTGAAATCACCTGAGCCATTGGTCTGAAATCACCTCAGATAGTTCACGAAAACTGCCCAGCTGAGAACTCTGAACACAAGGAACCATGGAACATAATAACAAATTATTATTTTCAGCCTCTAGGTAACTGGCACAGAAATTATATATTTACACACACAAATATGTATACTTATGAATGGATCCATCAACTGATGTATCTGTTAAATAATTTTTAATTTAGTCACATTCGTTTTTTTGTTTGTTTGTTTTTTGAGACAGAATCTGACTTTTTCACCCTCAGTAGGGTGCCATGGCATCCTAGCTCAAGGCAACCTCAAACTCTTGTGCCCAAGTGATCCTCTTGCCTCAGTTATTTTATTTTTTCCATTTTTAGTAGAGACAGGGTCTCACTCTTGCTCGGGTTGGTTTTGAACTCCTGAGCTCAAGAGATCCACCTGCCTCAGCCTCCCAGAATGCTGGGATTACAGGCATGAGCCACACCACACCTGCCCAGTCACCTAATTCATTTACTCAATAAACATCTATTGAGCATACAGCTCCCAGGCATGGTGCTAGTCTCTGGGAATATAGTGGTAAACAAATTCATTACAGTCCTGCCTCTAAGGAACTTACAGTGGGGAGAGATGACAATAAACAAGAAACATATAAATAATTATAAAATGATAAATTATTAATATGTCATTTTTTTATGATTAAAAAAAATCATAGTACTACACTCAGCCTACCTGGGTAATCAGTAGGTTAAGTGGGTATCTGAAAAGTGAGAAGGAGACAGCCATGTTAAGGGGTAGAGGGCAGACAGAACTTTCTAGAATAAGGGAACAATAAAGTCCCTAAAGTGAAAAAGAGCTGGGGATATTTAAAAGGACTGAGAGAAAGTCACCATGGTAGGGCTAGAGGAATCTCAGGGAGAGGGATGGAAGAGGAAGAGCTGGCCCAGAGCAGTCAGGCTTGTAGGCCCTGGTGAGGGTTTTGGATTTTCTCCTAAATGCAGTGGGAAACCATTAAAGGCATTTAAACTGGGGAGTGACATGATCCAATTTACATTTTAAAAAGGTCATTCAGGCAGCCTGGTGGAAACAGATTGGAAGGGGTGAGAGGGGATCAGGGAGGCGTCCACCCAGGCAAGGTTGCTGAGGATGCCAACACTGCGAGCAGAACCCCAAGAGGCACCATGCAGCACCCACTGGCTTCCCGCTGTGTCACGGGGCCCTTGCTCCTCAGAGAGCCCCAGTGGCATGGCATTTGTCCTAAGGCAGGTTGTCTGTGGATTGTACTTCTGATGACAAATGCTATAGATGCACAAATTCACATCCAGAGAACCTCCCCATTGTTTCTGAGAGGCACTCGTGGTCCTTGTTCTGGCGTGATAGATGCACCCTGCAGACAGCTAAGCCTCCCCAGTGAGGTGTGCGTCACAGGTGCTCATGAGCCTGCTCCCCTCAGTGCCCCACTCCAGGGCACCCTTGTCTAACACAGGATGCTGCTCCAGGGGTGGCTGTGGGTGAAGTGCTGGAGGACCACCACCACCCCCAGCCCTATCCCAGCCAGCAGCAAATCCTGTATATTGGGATATGTGATATCTGAAGTGCCAGTCCATCTGGTTGACCAGATTTGCCGCCTTGATGAAGCTGTCTTTCCTGACCAAGTTGGCTATTGTTACCAACAGATACTAGATCCTTGTGCTGTTGTTAAATTAGTTGTGAACAAAAGGGAACCAGAGCAACTAAAGCCTGCAGTCCCCATAGGTTAGAGAAAATCTGTCAATAGCAATTATTCCCCAGGATTATCATTACAAAGGTATTTAGCTCTGCATGCTCAGCTGCCCTCTGACGTTCACAGGATTTTTAGATTGTACCTTCACAGAAACTGCCAGGCACATTGCTGACAAAAATATCTGCATATGCACAGCCAAGTGTGTGAACTGAGCATGCTGGGGGACAGCCCCGTCATCTGTCCCTATCCCTCCCCTTAAATCTGTTTCCCCCAGGTCTCCCACCTCCCCCAGCATCATCTAACCATCACCTGCAGTGAATCTGGGAGTCAGCCTCAACCTTTGCCTTCCTCTTTCTCTGCACTGTCTCTCACTGAATCTCTCTATCCAAACCATTCACTTTTCTCCCTCCGCCCACTGCCACCTAGGCCAGGATGCCCACAGCAGCACTTTCTTGGTCTCTGCTTCCAGATTCCTCTGGTCCACTTTCCACAGGCTGGTAATCAACTCCCCAGACTCACCACTTCCCACCTTTATCTCACCCTTTACGCACCAGACATATTCATCGACTGTGGGTCCCTCAGGTAAACTTTCCCTCAACTCCGGGCCTTCTCATATACTAACAGTTGGCAAACTATGATCCATCATGCTCCAGCCTCCTGTCTATTTTGTAAATTAAATTTCACTGGAACACATCCACCCCTGTTCCTCTCTACACATCGTCTGTAGCAGCTTTTGTGTTAAGGATAAGTAGTTAAGGGAGAGACTGTGTGACCTACAAAGCTCAAATAAGGCTTACAGGCTCTGTAAGTTGACCACCCAAGAGACTATAACAAACTGGTCAAAATACGGAAGTGGTCAACAACAGGAACTAGGCCTACTGTTCTGATATGTACATGTCCGGTCTATGAAAATTAGGTCCACTTAAGGAGATGATCAATGCAGGGAGGTGGTCAACTATGGTGGTTCTACTGTTTTTACCATCTGGCCCTTTATAGAAAAACTCAGCCAAACTTGTGGTATACGGCTTCTTCTGCCTTGAACTTTCCTCTTCGTATGTCCTTTCTCCATGTCCACCCCTTCCTTCCCTTCACCTGGCAAACTCCTACTTACCCTTCATCTCTTAGCCCAGAAATAACTTCTTCCAGGAGGCCCTCCCTGACCACGCCCCAGCCCCCGGTATGTTCCCATAGCACTCTATTGTGGTTCACAGCAATAATTACAATGGCCTCCTTCTCTGCATCCTCCACCAGACTAACGTCCTTGGAGGGCAAAGACCCGGTCTGTCTTGTAGGTCTACATCTTCATTTTGTGGGCCCTGGAGCAAATCTCATTAAAGTTTCATGTGCCAATTTCTACATATTTAACCAGTTTAAATAAAATACCTTTATACTCATACGAGTGTTCCTTTGTCTGTGGCAAAAAAGACAAGTAAAACTATGATTTATATGTGATTAAAAGTTGGCAAAATATTAAAGACAATTATTATTGTATACAACATATATTTATCTTTTCTAAACTATATAAATATAAAATATTATATTTATAATCTTTTCATTTTGCCAAAACTGCTAATTGTAGTTATTCTTCTAATTGTGTTATTGTAATCTAGATTTTCACATAATGTGTGCTCAATTGCTGGTAACAATCCAAAGAACTGCAAATAAAATTAAGTGTATTGGCTCAGTGCCTGTAGCTGAGTGGCTAGGGCATTGGCCACAAGCACCAGGGCTGGTGGGTTCAAACCCAGCTTGGGGCCTGCCAAACAACAATGACATCTACAACAACAATAAAAATAGCCAGGCACTGTGGCTGGCGCCTATAGTCCCAGCTACTCAAGAGGCTGAGGCAAGAGAATCACTTAAGCCCAAGAGTTAGAGGTTGCTGTGAGCTGTGACACCACAGCACTCAACCAAGGGTGACATAGTGAGACTCTGTCTCAAAAGAAAAAAAAATTAAGTGTATTAAAAGTACACAAAATTTGGATATACTTTCAAAAAAGTAATTGAAGATAAGAACACAAAACATAAATATTATTTTACGTATGTTATTTTTCTCCTATATTTTTCAATACAGTTTATTGAAAAGTATATTAAAATGAAAAGGCAAAACAGAAAGTACAATTAATGAATGTCAAAATTTTAAATCAAAATGATTCAAAGCTAAATTTATGAAATCTCATTAAATATGTACATGAATAAAAGGATTCCAACTCCCGTGTGTTATGTCTCTTAGTTGATAGTGTAAAGAATTGGTATGACTTCATATGCTATATCTAGACCTATGTATGCACTTATTTAATATAGTTACTACCGTGCCATTTCCTATGTAGTCTCAGAACTATGAATTAGAAGAATACCAAGAGAAGCAAGAAAATGGACCCTTTGCCCTAACAATCTATTGCGTTCATGACAGAAAGAGGGATTTGACAACTTATTTGTCTTTTCTTTTACCTGAGCCCTTCCATTGCTCAAGTCCTCCCTGCAAGCCAAAGAAGTGTCTTCCTGCAACATCAGCAACAGCACAACCCACAAACCTCTGTCATTTTCTGACACTTTAATTTGGAGGACACACTGCAAAGGATGTAGGGAAGCAGTTTCTTGGGGCCTGAGTGTAGTTGGCCACAAGAATAGTTGTTTAAGAGTGTTAAAGATGCTGAGCCTGGGGCCCACGGGGCAGAGGCACCACATATTCTTTAATAAATGTATGTTTGTGTGCATTTGTAATATGCAGCATCTGCTAAAGTGAGGGGCCCATGGTAGGAACCCATTTTGCTTGCATGTAGGAGCAAAATTGCCCTCTAGTCTGCTGCGTACAGCTCCTTTGTCCATAGAGCCCGGCACATAATAGATACCCAGGAAATAGTGACAGGCACACTGTGAAGAATTTTTATTCTTTTGGACCAATAAGGCACTAATATATAAATGGCTGATCTCTGACCTAATCACCCTGAGAGTATAGCCATCTAGTAGAACAGGGGTCAGCCAACTTTTTCCATAAATGGCAGGATAGTAGTAAACAGTTCAAGCTTGGTGAGCCATATAGTTTGTGTTGCAAATACTCAATTCTGTTATTGTAATGCAAAAGCAGCCATAGACAATACATTGACAAATAAGTGTGACTGTGTTCCAATAAAACTTTATTTAAAAAACAGATGGCAGGACACATTTGGCCCATGGGCCATAGTTTTCCAAGCCCTGTACTGGAGCATAGGAGGACAAGGACAATGCTGATGACCAGGAAGAGGCAGAGTTGAAAAATACATATTTATGGGGTGGGAGTATCAGGAGTTGCTGTCTGCTAAGGGCATGGCTACCCTACTCTGATCCCCTTATTTACTCCAGCACACCAGAGGAAGCCTGAGCTAAAACTGCCAAGAGATTCCAAAGGCAAACACAAGGCTTGCTTTCCTCCAACTAGGTGGTCACTCCTACTTCTTGGTTTCTCTGGTTTGTCACCCCTAACTGTATTTGACCCAGAGAGTTTATAAAAATATTCCTGTCTGAACCCCTGTATTAATCCGCTAGGGCTACTCTAACAAAATGCCACAGACTGGATGGCTTAAAGAACAGAAGTTTAGGTGGCGGAGCACCGGGGAAATGCCATTCATTGACAGCCAGCATGTCATCCACAAGTATTTCCTGCCCCGAGCCTATGCTGTTGCCATCCCCTTGGCTGTTGGTCTCCTGTTGCTACTGTTTGTGGGATTGTTTGTCACCTATGTGATGCTGAAAAACCAGAGGGTGACCAAGAAGGCTCAGTGAAGGCCCAGCAGGGATAAGGCTGCCAGGCGCTTTTCAGTGTCCTCTCCAGGGCAGGGACCCAGGATGGAAGCCTGCAGGATTAGTCCAGATACTGTGGCCCCTTCCAACTTGGCTGCCATCCAGATATCCCTGTGGGATGGAGCTGTTTAGGACTCACCCCTGACTGACCAGAGCCCCATTCCTCCCCTGCTCACCCTTCCAGAAGCCAGGAGGAGGAGCATCTGGAAGACCCTCTCACCCCACTCTGGCCAAGGCGTGAAAGATGCTGGTCCTCCCGCTCTCACTTTCAGACTCCCTGTCACTTTTTCCTCTGAGTTCTACCATCTTACCTCAGTTTTCTTCCTTTCACATGCCGATATTGAACTTAGCAGGTTCTGAGTGGCACACGGCCTTTCCAACCTCTCCCCACAAATCCTACTTCTCTACAAAGGCTGTTTTCCTTGGCCTGACACAGCCCCACGTTTCACAAGGACTCTGGAAAGCCTAGCAGAAGACCTGACAGACCCCAGTAACATCACCATGTCTTAGCACACCAAGGAGGCCACATTGGGCCTCCCAACCAACTCCTCCTCATGGAGCCTAGGATCTCAGCTCTAGGGCTGGCCTATTTGGGGAGCTTACCAATAAACACTGATTTTATGTAAAAAAAAAAAAAAAAGAACAGAAGTTTATTTCCTCACTCTTCTGTAGGTTAGAAGTCCAAGATCAAGCTGCCATCGAGGTTGCTTTCTTGTGTGGCCTCACTCCTTGGTTTGTGAATGGCCCCCTTCTGTCTGTGTCTTCATATGGCCTTTTCACTGCAGGTGGAGTCTGGGGTGTGGAGAGAGACCACTCTGGTGTCTCTTCCTCTTGATAAAAACACCAGACCTTAGACTAGGATCCTACTCTTATAATCTCATTTAACCATAATTATCTCCTTAAAGCCCCTCTCTCCAAATACAGTCACGATAGAAATTTTTGGAAAACACGTTTCAGTCCATAACACCATATTTTTGGATTCACTGGTTTCAGGTAGGGTCTAGGTATTGATTTTTTTAATGCTCAGCATATTTCAGAAGCACTGGTAGCCAGTTTTATCTAATATCTTGGCTCTAATCTCAATATCCCAGCTCTGTCACCCTTCCAGAACCCAATTTCAGCTAATTAATCACGATTTCCATACTTGGTCAATCTCTTCAGGCTTCACTTCCAGGGAAGGAGAAATGGATAATATGTGGGAAGTAAGAAATAGCAGGAGGAAGGAGATTTCCAGGTTTCTGCTTGGCTAAATGGCAGGGCTGTTCACTCGATAAGGGGGAGCAGGTCTACAGGTGTGTCTTGGGGACTCTGAGACACCTGTGAGACAGTCCCATGTTATTATCAATAAGTAAGTCTGGAATTGAGATGAGAAATCTTGGCTAGAAATAAAGACTTCAGTCTTTTATCAGCAAACTGTTGGGAGTTAAATGCATGGAAATGAATGACTGGAAAAAGAGAGTGAGGAATGGAAACCTAGGGAATTCTAGCAATGAAAAGAAACGCCAGGAAAGAACTTTTCAGTGAATAAGACTAGAAGGAGGCATTTGAGTTAGTTGGAAATTTGAGGTGGGGAAGGAAGAAGAAGTCCAATTAGAAAGAAGGAAGAGGCCAATTAGAAAATGTAACCAAGAAGCAAAATTTAAAAAAATCTGAAGTATCTCCTAGATTCGACAATTTGAAGGAGAAGGAACTGGCAAACTGGCAAACTTTGTGACAGGCCTGTGCTGGTCACCCTGGGAGGCTGACCTCTATGGGCAGAATTAGCACATTTCCTGGCCCTCTGGATTCCAGTCATGATTGGCCAATGGAGAATATCGGCAGGAAATGAGTGGGCGGGAGGAGTGAAAGGCTGAGAAATGTCTTCTGCTTGCTCCCTTGAGAAGAGGGCTACTGTCTGCTGGCCCCTCTTCACAAAGAAGTCTCCCAGGCCTGCTCCTGTAAAGCCTCTTTGCCCTCTCCCTGAAGGCCCGGGATAGTGACAGCTTCCCGCTGTTACCAGGCCCTGTGGTGCCACACTGTTCTTTCAACTTCCCTATATCCTCTCAGCATCTTTGTAAATACTCCCTATATTAAACTCACCTCAAATGACCCAATGTGAGTGTCAGCCTTTTGTTTCCTGCTGGGATCCTGACTGAGGCAGGGCTCAATCCAAATAGAAGCAGGTTGGGAAATGAATGGCAGAATGGGGAATACAAAATATTATTTTGAAGAGCACCATGAAAATGCACAGGTAATAATATAAAACTAAACCAGCATTTAAAAAGGGGATATTTTCTCATTTTCGTTCAGATTTTTGAAAAGTGATAGAAAATCAGGATGAAAAATCTTTTCTTTTCTGTCATAACCTCCATCTCCTTTATCACTTAGCAGAAACCAGTCTTCTCATGAGTTAGGTATGAAACATTCTACTCCAGGTTTTTTGTATTTTACTATTGATATGTGTTTTAGAATTTATCTAAATGCTGCCATACTGTACATACCATTCAGTAGCTTTCTTTTCTCAAAAATACATTTTTGAAATCTATTCATGTTGATATTTATAGAGCTAGGCCATTTGTTTTAACTGTTGTGTAGTATTTTTTTGCTACAACTTAACATATTTATTCCCCTATTAATGCACATATTTATGATTTAAGTTTTCCACTATTATAAACAAGAATGCAATGAACATCTTTACACTTTTCTCCTAATATATGAACATTATCTCCAGGATGTTTACACAGAAAAGGAATTGCTGACTGTAAGATATGTGCCTTTTCTTCTTTACCAGATATTACCACGTTGACATCTTCCCCCTGCCCATGGCAAGGAGTTTTACAGACTCCCATGAGCAGTAGGTGCAAGTTCTTGTTTTCTTATTTCATAATCAAAATTTTATGTTGTTAGAAGGCCCTCACCAGATGCAGCTGCTTGATCTGGGACTTCCCAACCTCCAGAACCATGAGCCAAATAAATTTCTTTTCTTTATGAACTTCCCAGTCTCTGAAATTCTTTAATAGCAGAACTATGAAATTGACTAAGATTGAAACAGTGCTAATGCTTGATAACTTTCTTGCTTTTTAAGATTTTTGAAAGTGTGACTATTATAAAACGGTATGCATTTATGTTTTTAAATATAATAGATAGTAGATATACATGCACACAAGATAAAGTTCAGAAGGTACAAGAGCATATACTGTAGAACAGTATCTATTTCTTAGATACTGTTTTAGTCTGCTTGTGCTGCTATAACAAAATACCACATACAGAGTAATTTATAAACAAGAGAAGTTCATTTCTAGGAAGTCCAAAGTCAAGATGCCAGTAGGTTTGGTGTCAGATGAGGGCCTGGTGTTTGCTATCAAGATGACACCTTGTTGCTGCATCCTCTAAAAGGGTGGAATTCTGTGTCCTTACCTGGAAGAAGGGCCAGAAAGGGCTGTACTTGGTGTGAAGCCTCTTTTACAAAAATCTTAATCCCATTTATGAGAGAGTAATATTCATGACCAAATCACCTCCTAAAAGGTTCTACTTCTTAATACCACCACAATGGTATTAAATTTGATGGGGACACCATCATTCAAACCATAGCAGCCACCTAGATCTCTGCCCTGTTATTTATGTGTTATGCATTCTTCAAATACATTGTATGCAGTTACATGTGTATAATAAAAGATTAAAATATTTTTGTACCTCATTTCTTTTGTCTCGATAGATTCCACACAGTTTTATAGATCTAGTGTTCCATCAATTCCAAAGGTATAATCATCACTGTTCTGAAGGGCTGAGGGAACTTCTATAACAAGTTTTACTCTCCTGTGGTTTCCAATGGAAGCTTGTGGACCAGGTTATTTTATCAGTCAAGAAAAATAGATGTGGTCAGGAAAACAGACATCTCCTCTCCTCTAGATATCTTAAATAGAAAGGGGTTTATACAAGGAAACAGGATTAAACAACTCTAGGAAAGCTGCAGGAGTGATAGCGCCCAGGATACTTCTTTCAGAAAATCTAGAAGTTCAGGAATCACAAGGAAGCCACTGTTATTAATCTGAGCTGCTTATAAAACTGACAGGAGGATTCTCAGGAGAACACCCAAAAGCTTAGGAAAACTTCCACCTCAGCCATCTGCTACTGCCTCCAGAAAACAATGGTTTCTCCTCTTCCCCTAACAAATTTCATGCAAGTGCCTGTCATTGGTGAAGTGTAAGCTGAATACTGTTGGCAAGATCAGGGGAATGTACTTTCCAAGTTTGTGCTCCCGTGGAAAAAGACAAGAGCCCAGAAAGGCAGATATGGTACAGAGTATCCACAAGTGGCAGCTGGCAGGGTTCCCAACAACAATCTCCCTCCCTGACTAACACAGATTATTTTATTACTCAACTTTGTAATATTACATTCTGTCCCTGTTAGGATAAATGCATTTTATTTTATAGGTTTCATAAAGATCAAGTAGAATTAAGTACAAATAACCTACTTACGGGGAAGACTTTGGGAAGAATAACAAAAAAGGGAAAATATCCAGTTCTTCTTTTTTTTTTTTTTTTGGTAGAGACAGAGTCTCACTTTACTGCCCTCGGTAGAGTGCCGTGGCGTCGCACAGCTCACAGCAACCTCCAGCTCTTGGGCTTATGTGATTCTCTTGCCTCAGCCTCCCGAGCAGCTGGGACTACAGGCGCCCACCACAATGCCCGGCTATTTTTTTTTGTTGTTGCTGTTCGGCCGGGGCTGGGTTTGAACCCACCACCCTCGGTATATGGGGCCAGGGCCCTGCTCACTGAGCCACAGGCGCCGCCCTCCAGTTCTTCTTTTTAAGAAAGTGTCACTCACTCAAAAAAAATTTGACTGAGAATCCACTACGTGCTCCTATCAGAAAGCCTGGAAAGCAGAATTTTATGTGGACTTCTACCTATAGAGTCAAGGGATTACAAACCTGCAAGGGAATGATAAATATCAAATTCAGGATAGAGATTATCAACATGGAGGGAGGGGACATAGGCTGCTACAACTGTGTAAGTAATATCTTAAAGCGAGGAGTGTACACATGTGTATTTTATTTTTACTTCTATTTTTCCTATGGCTGAAACATCTCATAATAAACTTTTCATTTGTTAAAAGAACTAGTTAGGGTCTGTGTCATGAAGGAGTTTATATTTTAACGTAAGAACCTCCCTCCCCACAGACATAAACACACAGGTGAAATGGAGTAAGATATGTTACTGAGTTCCTACCTGAAGGAGAACGTCCTGGGAACCAATCTTTGTGAAGTTAATCAAATAGAAGAAGAAAAATTATGCATGAACTCTGCTAAAAAAGGTAAATTTAATATTGGTATAGACTTTCATCTTTAATCAAGGTGATTGCTATGGCCTGGATGTGTCCCCCAAAGTTTGGGTGTTGGAAACTTCATCCTCAATGCCACAGTGTTGGGAGGTAGGTCCTCGTGGAAGGCGTTTAGGTTGTGAGCCCTCTGCTTTCATGAATGAATTAATTTCATTATCTCAGGAATGGGTTTGTTATCTCAGGAGTGGGTTTGTTACACACACAGAAGTGAGTTTGGTGCTTTCTCTCTGTCTCTCTCCCATGTGTTCCTGCCCTTTTGCCTTCTGCCATAGGATGACTCAACAAGAAGGCCCTCACCGGATGCAGCGGCTTGATCTGGGACTTCCCAACCTCCAGAACCATGGGCCAAAAACATTTCTTTTCTTTATGAATTACTCCGTCTCTGGCATTCTTTTATAGCAGAACAAAATTGACTAAGATTAAAACAGTGAACATACTCGGTATCTTTCTTGCTTTGTAAGCGAAGACTTAATAAAGATAATGCCCCACTTCATGCTGACTTTCGATGATTCCATCTCCAAACAGGATACTCTATAGACTGAAGATGCAAATGTGAAGGGATATGAGGCAAGGTGGTAAACAGCACGAGGTGGGGGACAGGTGAGTTTGGAGGCAGGCTTGGGTGGACAGGAAGTAGGAAATGAAGCAAAAAGAAAGAGAAAGAGAAAGAGGGGGGAAGAAGACAAGCATTCAAAATTCACTCCACTCTAAGACTAAATAAATGAAAGTTCAAAAACAACAGCATATGTTCCCTGACTTCAAGGAACTTAGAGAAGCATTTACCTAAAGGTTGAGAATGCTTAGAATGGTATTCAGTGTGCCATATGCTTTACAGGGATGGTCTTACTTAATTCACACACTCAGCTCAGCACTCCTAAGCCCAGGTTTAGCAGAGCAGTTCTGTAATTTACTTGTCTGCAGCAAGGACAGAACCAACTTCATTATTAACCACTGCCCTCCCCAGGCCTGAGACTTCAGTGGATGATGGAACTAATGATGTCTCCTGGAAAACTTTGTCTCTAGAAGGCGGAAGGGTTATTCGTCTATCCCCCAGTCCTCTCCCCAGGTGCCATAGGTATATTTTCTGACTCTACTACTTTTTCTAGCATATTTCCTTCCCTTCCTTTCCTCCCTATTCCTTTTTTCAATGCCCATCTTCTCCTTCTATCCCATTCCTCTCCCAAAGCCTACAAAAACATATATTCAAATAGAAAGCTATGTTTTTAGTTTTCCAAATTTTCTTCTTCCTTTGTAATTTTCCCCCCAATTCTGTATCATTCCCATGGGCTCAGAAACAGAGTTTAGTACTCCCATCTTTAGGAAAAAAAATAGTAACTATTTTTTAAAAACCTGTCCTTGATCCCACATGCTCCTGCAACCCTATTTCTCTATTCCCCATTTACAGCAAGTCATCTTATAAAAAGTTGTCTTCATTTCTCACCTCCCATTCTCTCTTCAACCCACTTCAACTGGCTCCTGTCCCACTCTGTGCTGATATCTCCCAAATTTATATTTCCAGTCCCAGCCTTCTTTCTTAACCAGCTGCCTCCTTCACATCTAATTTGGAAGTTTTACATGCATTTCCAAGCTAACATGCTCCAGGGCAAATCCTTATTTTCCCAGCCTGACCTACTCCTCTCCGAACTTTCTTTATCTGGCAAATCACTCCATTAGGAGCCTAAACCAAGGGTCTGGAGACCGTCTGTTTCCTTGGCCCCCAATATTGAACCCACTAAGTACTATCCATCCTACCTCCAGAATATCCCAAATCTGTCTGCTTCTCTCCATCTGGATCCTCAGCCAAGCCACTGTCACTCTTCCTGGAATTACAGTTACAGTCACTTTATATAATCCATTCTCTACATAGTAGCCAGAGTAATATTTTAAAATGCAAATCAGATAATATCCCTCTTCTGTGTAAAACCCTTCAGTGTCTTTCCTTTAAGTTTAGCATAAAATCTAGTCTTCAAGGCTCTACATGATCAGGGTTATGGTCCTTTCTGTGACTAGAGGACCCTCTCCCCTGTTCACCAAGCTGCAGCCATACTTCTGACCTTTCTGTTCTTTGAATATGTTAAGCTTTGTAGCTTCTGCTGTTTGCTCCCGCTGCTTGGATTATGAATTCCCTTGGTCTTCCACAGCTGGATTTTCTCCAGTATTTGGGTCTCAAATGCCACCTTCTCAGCCTTCTATCCCATCCAATTTCACTTACGTACTCTCTATCACTCTGTCCTCTTTTCTTTTCATAAGAAAACTTACTGCTACCTGACGTCCTAGACACTAGAATACAAACGCTGTGGGAAATGGAACCTTGTCTTTCTTGCACTTTGCCACATGCCCAGCATCTAGAATGATACCTAGCACATAGTAGGCACTCAATAAACATTTGCTTAATCATTCAAAGCTAAGTTCCTTGAAATCTGGGACCATTATGACTCATAAACTGCTATGCAACTTTTCCCAACTACTTAATCACCTTGTCACATTACAATCTCTCAAAATATGATTCATGGCGATTAAAACATATACAACATCTCTACCTTAAAAATTCTGGAGAGACAAAGGGAAAGAGAAGAACTTAATGGATGTTTTCATTTTAATAAAATTTTATTATGCTAAATCTAACAATTATACTAACTGCAATCCCCCAAATATGGGCATCCTTTCTGGGTTTGGGGTCCAAACTTTTGAACTGATAGTGTTTGACAAGTCCCAGAGGCAAAGCATTTTCCAACCTCCATAGTCTATCACCCTGGTCTTCCATTGCCCCTTCACTTGGTGAACTAGAGGAGCAATGAGTATTTGTTTTGAGAATCTTTCTCTTCTATCAAGGAACAGTATGCTCTGAAGAATTTTCTAGGGTTTCAGAATCTATATTATGAAACACTTTTGAAAAGTGGGTTATGGGAACTTTTCTATCCACTCTGTGTAACTCTAATAGATTGTGTAATGCCTCATGTAGGTCCTGGACGCTCACCACCCACATCTCCAGTCTAAAACTAGGTTATGAGTAAAATGAAAACTCTGCAAAAAAAAAAAAAACCCTTTAACTTCTCATAAAGTCCTCAGCTCAATTCACATCTCACAGGCATGGAAATACAGATTGTGTAAAGAAGTCAAGAACCTAAATAATTATTCAGCTAGCAACCAAACGGTAATAGACACTCCCTTTGAAATTGTGGAACTTCTCATTTCCACACAAAAGCAAAGAGACGATACAGTGGCAGAGTGACGTTAGCAGGCGAAAGACTGAAAGGATATTTTCCTTAATTACTGGATAGCTCCTGCCTGGCTTTAACCAGCTTGAAGCAAGCCTGCCACACACACCCAGAGTTTGGGACGTTAGGTGGGATGGAGTGGAGAGGCTTTATCTTGTGAACCATGGATAGCTTGGGAAAGTGCCCAAGTGAAAACAATTGAATACCAAATAATTTTCCCACAAGGCTGGCAGAGCTCTCCAAAGACTGTTAAAATCCAACTACTTTGTAAATTCTATGAAGACATCTTTAAAGCCCTACTCTCCCCCCTCTAAATGTCTTCACTCCAAGAAGTTATCTTGGGAAGATATCATTATCTTCAAACCACAACAACAAAGCTCCTAAGCCTCCCCATCCTGAAATTCTTGAACGCTGTGCTCCACCCTAATTCAGTTTAGGAAACTGATAAGCAGCTGTAAAAATAAAGTGTAAAACATTCTCTCCCATTCAAATCGGTGGCATAATGTGCACTTGTTTAAAAAAGGGCCAAGAGATTGTTCTTTTCCATTTTTTAAAAAAGGTGATGGACCAAAACACAGCTAAGCAACAATACATATTACAAAGCAATTTGTGCGTCCACTAGTTTGTATGTAGCTCATGCCTGTATGTATGTATTTACTTAAAACTTGTATTATCAACATTTTAACGCATCCACAAAAGTAGAGAAACTGGTACAATGAACCCCACAGGTACTCAACATCTAGCTTCGACGATTATCAACATAAATCCATTCCATTTTAATGTTCTTGCAATAAAACACAAAATCTAGCTGTGAGAATATTTCCCATGTATAACATTTAATTTTTTACAATACATAATAATATCTTTGGATTTTTTGGTCAAAAGAGTAAAAGCTCACAAATTCTGACTCATTAGCTTCAACCCTATCCAAACTACTGAAAAGCTGCAGTATACAACATTTTTTTTTTTATGGGAGAAATTTAATATATATTTTTTTCAAAGTTAATACTTTGTTGGGATTTATTTTTTTTAACATTTGGATCCTTTATTATCCACATAAGATCTTTAAAATGTCATTGCTATCTTAATATTTTAACCTCCTGTTTTTAGTTTTTTTTTTTGTTTGTTTTTTTTTATTGTTGGGGATTCATTGAGGGTACAATAAGCCAGGTTACACTGATTGCAATTGTTAGGTAAAGTCCCTCTTGCAATCATGTCTTGCCCCCATAAAGTGTGACACACACCAAGGCCCCACCCCCTTCCCTCCATCCCTTTCTCCTTCCCCCCCATAACCATAATTGTCATTAATTGTCCTCGTATCAAAATTGAGTATATAGGATTCATGCTTCTCCATTCTTGTAGTATACAACATTTTTAAAGGCACTTTTATCATTTGCAAGTGAAAGAGTATCATAAAAGTATTGCCAAGGAGAGGTCCTGTCAGATTTGCCTTAATAAACACATACGCAAATGGTAACTGTAAAATTAATTATCTTTGCATGCAAAAGGTGCTTCTGGAATAATTAAAGATGTATTAATCATCTCGGGCTGCCATAACAAAATACCATAGACCTGTGGCTTAAGTAACAGAAATTTATTTTCTCAGTTCTGGAAGCTGCATGTCTGAGATCAGGGTGCCAGCGCAGTCGGATTACAGTGAGGGCTCTTTTCCTGGCTTGCGCACAGGCACCCTCTCTCTGTGTCCTCACATGGCAAAGAGACACCAAGTTCTCTGATGTCTCTTAAAAGGACCCTAATGTTGTTATGAGGGCCATTACATAGAGGGCTAAAGCTACGACATGTGATCTTGAGAGGGAGGACGATTCAGTCCGTAGCAAAAGGCAAGTTTTTCCTTCCTCATTTCTTCATAAAATACAATTACGTGGACATTATTTACTTGCCTGGCAAACCATTTTTCTTCATGGTGAAATACAAACTTTAGACAAGTTGATAGCAAACAAATCCCGTATTAGATACATATTTTTAATAGGTTTCACAGCATGCGAAATAACCTGCCGCTGTTGCTCTTCTCTTTGGGGATATATTTTCCCTGAAATAAACTCATTAGGGACAACATGGGTTTGACTTGTGCAGGTCCACTTATATGTGGATTCTCGTCTCTTTTCTTTTTTCTTTTCTTTTCTTCTTTCCTCTTCCTCTTCTTCTTCTTCTTCCTTTTTTTTTGAGACATAGTCTCTGTTGCCCAGGCTAGAGTGGCATGGCATCAGCCTGGCTCACAGCAACCTCAAACTCCTGGGTTCAAGTGATCCTTCTACCTCAGCCTCCTGAGGGGCCTGGGACTAAAGGCACCCACCACAATGCTTGGCTAGTTTTTCTATTATAAGTGGAGACAGGGTCAGGCCCTTCCTCAGGCTGGTCTCAAACTCCTGAGCTCAAGCAATCTTCCTGCTTCAGCCTCCCACAGTGCAAGAATTATAGGTGTGAGCCACTGCCCCTGGCTTATAAGTAGATTTTCTTCTGCTTCTGCCACACTGAGACAGCAAGACCAACCCCTCCTCTCCCTCCTCTTCCTCAGCCTGCTCAATGTGAAGATGAAGAGGGTGAAGACCTTTGCGATGATCCACTTCTACTTCATCAATAGTACCCTTATGATTTGCTTAATAACATTTTCTCTTCTTCAGCTTACTTTCTTATAAGACCACAGTACCTAATTCAGATAACGTGTAAAATATTTATTAATTAACTATGTTATTGGTAAGGCTGCCTGTCATCAGTAGGCTACTCATAATTTAGTTTGGGGGGAGTCAAAAGCTACATGTGAATGTTCAACGACAAGAGGTGATTAGCACCTTTTTTTTTTTGAGACAGAGTCTCAAGCTGTCGCCCTGGGTAGATTACCATGGCATCATAGCTCACAGCAACCTCTAACTCTTGGGCTTAAGCAATCCTCTTGCCTCAGTCTACCAACACCTGGCTATTTTTTGGTTATAGTTGTCATTGTTGTTTGTCAGGTCCGGACTGGATTCGAACCCGCCAACTCTGGTGTATGTGGCTGGGGCCCTAGCCACTTGAGCTATAGGCACCAAGGCAGTGGTTAGCACCTTTAATGTTGTTCAAGGATCAACTGTAATAATGGGTAGATAGGAACTGGGTGAGAGGGGAGACCTACTTTCACTATAAAGTCCAGTTTGGAATTTATACTTAAATATCAAATCTCATTAAATAATGCTCAATAGAAAGACTAAGATCTTCTGGCTCGGCGCCAGCCACATACACCAAGGCTAGCGGGTTCGAACTCAGCCCAGGCTGGCTAAACAACAATGACAACTGCAACAACAACAAAAAATAGCCAAGCGTTGTGTTGTGGTGGGTGCCTATAGTCCCAGCTACTTGGAAGGCTGAGGCAAGAGAATCACTTGAGCCCAAGAGTTGGTGTGAGCTGTGATGCCATGGCACTCTACCCAGGGTGACATAGTGAGACTCTGTCTCAAAAAAAAAAAAAAAGACTAAAATCTCTAAAAGTAACCTGGGATGAAACCTTGCTTGTGTTTTGCTAATGATTGGTGATTTGTGCTTGCTTCAGAAGAACATATTCTAAAATTGGAACAATCCAGAGAAGATTAGCATGGCACCTGAGCAAGGATGACGACCAAATTCATGAAGCGTTCCATGTTTTTTTTTGTTTTTTTTTTTAAAGATCAGTATTGTTTTTTATTGGCAGAAATTTTTTCCATTCCTCAGCCTAATTTCTTTCTTTTTTTTTTTTTTTGGTAGAGACAGAGTCTCACTGTACCGCCCTTGGGTAGAGTGCTGTGGCGTCACATGGCTCACAGCAACCTCTAACTCTTGGGCTTACGGGATTCTCTTGCCTCAGCCTCCCTCCCCTGGAGAAGGTGTTTCTGGTTGTTGAGATAAATAAGTACTCACCCTCCTCAATCGCCCTACTCACTGAGCCACAGGCACCGCCCTGACCTCAGCCTAATTTTTAACCTCCTCCATTATTTTTTTAGTCTGTAAAATGCAGATAATATTACCTACCTTCACTAAGTGGTTATAAGGGATGAATAAGACAATAGTATATACAAAAAGCTTGGCATTGTGTTTGGGATAGAGGGAGAGCCAAATAAATGGTACTATTATTAGCTTTGCATAATTGAACTTCAGCAATTATAATTAACTACACTTGCAGAATCTGAGTAAAAGGTTGCTTTACTTATTTATCTCAACAACCAGAAACACCTTCTCCAGGGGAGGAAGGTATTTTTTAGAACTTTTCTCAGTGTTAGTTTGCATATCTTCAGGGTATTTTAAAAAGTGCTAAGCAGTTTTTCTTAGCACTTTATAGTATCCTTCTGGTTCATAGGATTTTTGTAGCTTATTTGCCACTTACATAAGAAGCTCTGTCTTTGCAGGAAATAGTGGGAATATTTACCAAGTACTTTTCCGAAGTAAGTTAAGTAATAAGAAATTCAGGCAAGGTTCTGGGGATACATACATAGTGCAACAACATAAATAAGGGGTCTCCATGTAATATACAAAACCACTAAAAAGAATAGTTTACTTCCCCAGTGGTATATAGAAGTTTCCTGAATGGACTCCCCTTAACCATTGCAATCTCAGTGATAAGCCCAGCTGGAGCTGGTCGGTAGCCCTGCGGTGCACCAAATGAGACAGCCCAGCCTCGGTTGGCCTCTATTTCTCATTTATGGTAAGGAAAGCCGTGTTTGCTTGAGTGAGTGTGAAATTCATCTGTTGATTTCAAGGGGAAAGCTAGAGGTCAAAGATTAAGTGAGAAGATAGAAAATCTTTCAGTAAAACATCACGGAAGTGGGGATAGGGAAATGATGAAATGATACTCTTGAGTCCCGTTTCCCACCCGTGAGGTGCTTGAGAAGAGTGGGCCAGGTTAAAACAGAGCGAAAATGTGCCAAGAAACAGAAAGTGTTCAGTCCTGCTTTGTGATCACCTTGCTTATGGAAAACATTTTCTGAGCCTTGAGAACTGTGAAGGGGTGTTGGAAAATTGTGTGTTTATGAATAGTGTAAATCAAATTTTACTAATTGAATTCTAAAATGGGGGGTGCGGTGATTAGAAAATTAGGGAGTCAAATGCTTCGTCAGTGTGAAGCCTTGCCAGCTGCAGCAATCGGTGTCATAATGTATCCCTGGGTGGAATTACAGTGTACTGATGCCAGCAGCGTCCTAGTTCATCAGATTTAGTAGCATACCGGACAGCCATGCAAGCTTGGTGGGCCTGTGACTGTGTGTTACAGGAGGTTATGTTCAGTCTTTTTCATCCTAAAGGTTGTCACCCAGTGTTCCTCAATCCTGAGTACTGGAATAACCCCTTCTAAAGGTGAATACAAGTTCTCCACTGATTCTTACATTTACTTAAATTGTTTAAATTATTTCTAGCATGTATGATGTTATCTTAAAGTGCACAAAAAAATAAAACCAAGTTCCAACTCCTAATATTTATAGTCTTATAAACCAGACTTTTTTTTTCAGATTAAATTTAAACAAAACTATGAAGACAGTGTGGTGTCTGTGGCTCAAAGGAGTAGGGCGCTGGCCCCATATGCCGGAGGTGGCGGGTTCAAACCCAGCCCTGGCCAAAAACAGCAAACAAATGAACAAAAACTATTAAGCCAGTGATATTTAAATTGACACTACTAATTTAATGAGATGGATGATGTTATTTTGTCGAAATGAAGAATTTATTTATTTTATTTATTTATTTTTTTTCGTAGAGACAGAGTCTCACTTTATGGCCCTCGGTAGAGTGCCATGGCATCACACAGCTCACAGCAACCTCCAACTCCTGGGCTTAAGTGATTCTCTTGCCTCAGCCTCCCGAGTAGCTGGGACTACAGGCACCTGCCACAACGCCCGGCTATTTTTTGGTTGCAGTTTGGCTGGGGCCGGGTTTGAACCCGCCACCCTTGGTATATGGGGCCGGCGCCTTACCGACTGAGCCACAGGCACCGCCCGAAATGAAGAATTGATTACAACGTAAAGATGAGATGGGTTGCCTCAGGTCAGATTCTTTTGATTTTGGTATATTTATAAAACTATCTCAATCAACTTATCTTTATTAATACCACTGTATTCATGAAGGTCATCTAATAGTTCAAATAAAGAACTATAGGTGAGGCTCGGTGCCTGTAGCTCAACAGCTAGGGCGTCAGCCACATACACAGGGCTGGGGGATTTGAACCCAGCTTGGGCCTGCCAAACAACAATGACAACTACGACAACAAAAAAAATAGCCGGGCATTGTGGTGGACACCTATGGTCCCAGCTAGTTGGGAGGCTGAGGCAAGAGAATTGCTTAAGCCTAAGAGTTTGAGGTTGCTGTGAGCTGCGACACTACAGCACTCTACGGAGGATGACATAGTGAGACTCTGTCTCAAAAAAAAAAAAAAGAAAGAAAGAACTATAGATGAGCATCATTCCTACCCACACTATGGTCAACTCATCTTTTCTCGTTTTCCAGGAACTAGTGGAATGCTGCCCCATTTCAATCTGATCACAAACACAATTCAAACATGAACAAAATCATGAAGCAGTACTCAGAAAATGATCGTCTCGTTGTTTGTGAAATGTTCTATGGTAGCCCTTTCCACACATAGCTATCAAGCACTTAAAGTGGGCTGATGCAGCCAGAAATAGAATTTTTAAAAAATTCCAATTTAAATAGCCTATTGTGGCTTCTGTATTGGATAGTGCAGAGTTCTAGTTCATACATTTATTATTATTTTTTATATTATCATGGAAATAAAATCACTAGCTATGTGAGTGGGACGTAGGGTTAACCTCTTTAACCTTCCCTGCCTTTATCTGTAAGGCATATAATCACTTAGCACCATGCTGGACAGGAACAAGACTCAGACTCTAGGATTGTGATTGGATGATAGGCCTCAAGAGGGTTTGTCACCCCTCTTCAAAATTTTCCTCAGTGTTCCCTCAATCCATCCCTAGGTGTGATTATTCTTTGAAACACACAATTGACATTTTCTCTATCTTATGTGAAGTGTTACTAAAGCATCATTAGACAATAGTTGCTATTTTTATTTATCTATAACAGGCAAACTAAGTAAAAGCAGTGTGTTAACCATGCAAATGTAGCTGCAATTAGTCACCCACCACCCAGCCTTCTGCCTTCCAATAAGACTCCCCCCAGCTCCCCAGCAAAGAGATCTCAAATAACTGTCCTCATAGATGCATCAAACAAGGTGTTTAGGACCTCATTTTAATTTCTCTGGAAAACAGGAAGCTCAGACCCTCTTAGTTTGTAGTGGACTGTGATGCGACAGGCTGTGTCACACCATTTATTGCCTCTGATTCTGCTCCCGTGGGGGACGCTCTGCCTTTCCCCAGGCCCATTTTCAATCCCATTTTCTGCTCCCAAACACTGCATCATTTGCCGGAATCTGCTTGAGCTTCTCTTCATCTACGAAATAGTTCCCGACTCTCCCAGATAATACGTATTTTCTCCATCCTTGCCTCTATCCTATACCTTACACAGACTTCGGTGATAGCCACCGTAAATGAAAACATTTGTCTTTTACCTTGCTTTATGGATTGAGCGTGTCCCTTCTTCCCCCAAAACTATGTTGAAGTTTTAACTCCCAGTGCCCCAGGGTGGCCACTAGGACTGTTGTCCTCATAAGAAAGAGACAGGGACACAGCCGCACAAGAGGAGAAGGCGACAATGGAGGCAGAAATTGAAAAGCTGCAGCTGTTAAGTCAAGGAACGCCAAGAATTGTAGAGAAAATACAGGAAGCTAAGAAGACAAAAGGAAGGCTTCTCGCCCACAGCTTTCAGGGTGAACGTGGCTCTGCCATCACCTTGATTTCAGAATTCTAATATTCAGAACTTTGAGACAATGAATTTCTGTTTTTTTTTAAGCCACCCAGTACAGGTAATCCCAGAGTTACAAACATCTGACTTCTGTACAACTTGAAGTTATGAATGGAGGTATTACATTAAGTCCCTGAATTACAAACGTCCTATGGACAGATGACTCTCATTTACAAATGGAGGCTGTTACAGGTAATAGTAAATATACTTATTCTAACTTACATACAAATTCAACTTAAGAACAAACCTACAGAAGCGATCTTGTTGGTAAACCGGGGATGCCTATACTTTGTTAAGGAAGCTCTGGGAAACTAATATACCTAATTAGACCATAAGCTCCTTGAAGACAAAGGCCTTGTTTGATTTATTTACAAGTTCTTGGCAGTTGTTGCACTATCTGAACCAGGAAGAGGGGTAGAAAAACTTAATTGGACGGATAAATGAATGAACGCAGTAGCCCATCCTTTGGCCTTAATCTGGTCTCAAATTGGAACTGCAGAAAAATCACTTTGTATTCAGTGCTGCTCTATGACCCCACAGGCTAGGGAGGGGTTGCACAATTCTACAGTTATGTCATGTGGTGACCTTTAATTATTTATCACTGTCTAATTTCATCTCCATAAAGTAAGTCAATAGAACAGTGAAACTCCATGCCATCTGCTAGAAAAACCACTACCATTGTGAGATTCAGTGCTCACTCTGCCAAATAGCAGAAGCCATAAATAACTATCCTCTAGATCAGGGGCTGGTAAACTATGGACCTCTAGCCAAGTCCAGCCTGCTGTCTGTTTTTGTAAATAAAGTTTTACTAAAACACAACCATGCTCATTCATTTACGTATTGTCCATGGTTGCATTAGTGCTACAATGAACATTGAGTGGTGGTGGTTGATAGCAGTTATGATACAGCCTATAAAGCCTACAATATTTACTATCTAACCTCTTACAGAGTGTTTGCTGAGTCCTCCTCTAGATAATATACATTGGTAGACATTGCCAGAATGTTTCATATTAAGTGATAAAAATCTCACCTTGAAACTGAAACCACTCATTTTATCTCACTTTGGAAGATTCTACACTACTAGTGTTAATGTAGGCATGCCAGAAGGAAAATTATATGTAGAAAATAATTTATTTCTTCCTCAAAATGAGAGCCAGGGGTTAAAAAAAAAGTGTGAGTTTACTTATGTGTGTATGTGAATAGGCGGGGGTAGGTAGAGTAAATTCCAAGCACATATAGCATATGCGACTTACACAATTAGGTGCTCTCTACAGGGAATTTTTGAACTATATCCAGCTACTCAAATTGGAGAGCAGTGAGAAATGGAGAAATGGATAGAGATCTATTTATTATGAAGTCCAGGAGGAGAAATGCTGTTCAAATGTTTATGAGTACAGTGCTGCCTGCAGTTTTATTCCTTCTGGAAGGTATTGTGGAAAGTCTTAGCCCTTTCCCGAGAGGTCCCTTATGCATAGAGTACATTCCTGCCAGTTAATCCCATCATCCAGGCCTCAACTGATTGGGCCAAGGTCAGAAGCTTGATCCAAAGGTCAAAAGCCTATGGAACAGCCTGGTATAAGTACCCTGCCCAGTCGGGGTGGATACTGGCCAAACCCACCGCAAGGTCTCTCTGGGGACTTTAAACTGGAGACATATACATATGGAGATGGTCTGCAAATCTACGTATCAAGATTAGCCAAAGCAGAAACAGCATTTCATTGTAGTTGTCACCACCATTCAGGGCAATTGGTACTAAGAGAGAAGTAGAAAACCTGGATACAAAAGTAACACTGTGTCCTGCATAATGTTGCCACTTTGAGATGTCTGATTGTGCCATCAGCCAATGGCCTAGTTTGTCTCATTTTTGTTACTCTTCATAGATGGGTTTAGTTCATGGCCAGCCAGCTCAGTTTCCTATCCTATCACTTCAACCATGCCCTTCTCAGCCTCTATCCCCACACTTTTTGTCCTTTATCTGCAGCTGCCTGGCAAACTCTAACCTTCAATCAACCCAGCCATGCACTTCTGTGCTCCCACATGCGGACAGTTTAGAGCTGCAGAAAAATATATTATGATGGCATTAAACGCACATGAATGCCTGGTTTCCAAACTCAGCAGAGCCCACTTGTCTGTTTTGGAAGTTTCTTTATGTGTCAATATTTGACTCCCTTTCCTGTTCCTCAAGGTGATCCTGTAAAGCCTCAACATTCACCAGGCTTCTGTTTCCATGACTCACTTTACTTCCTACCTCAGAGAAAACAGAGGTTATCAGGACTCAATTTCCAGACTCCACTCACCAATTGATATAAACCTACAATCTTGCCTTCCTGCTTTCATGTTCCTAAGGAAAGATAAAGCTTCTCCTGTTTAAAGCTAATCCCTCTACCTATGCTCCAAATTTCAAGATCTACTATTCTGGTTTTTGTTGTTCTTTTTTTTTTTTTTTTGAGACAGTCTCACTGTGTCGCTCTTGGTAGAGTGCTGTGACATCATAGCTCACAGCAACCTCAAACTCTTGGGCTTAAGCAATTCTCTCACCTCAGCGTCCTGAGTAGTTGGGACTACAGGCGCCCGCCACAACGCCCAGCTATTTTTGGTTGCAGTTGTCATTGTTGTTTAGCAGGCCCGGGCTGGGCTCAAACCCACCAGCCTCGGTGTATGTGGCTGGTGCCCCACTCACTGAGCTACAGGCGCTGAGCTTAGACATCTACTATTCTTGATTCCAATCTTATCTCTGTGCAATATTCCCCGTCATTCCCAGATCTGCCATTTCTCCCAGGTCCATGGTTTCTTTCCTTGAGCATATGTATAAGTCCATGTCTCCTTTCTTTAAAAACCCTTTTTTGACCCATCATAATCTACTGGCTGCCCTCTGATTGAACTCATTCATTTTAAGGCTGCTCACCTTAAACAATATAGGAAAGTCTGGTCAATGTGGAGAACTGAGGTGATTTAAAAGAACACTACGGCTTGGTGCCCATAGCACAGTGTTACGGCGCCAGCCACATACACCAACGGTGGTGAGTTCGATCCCAACCTGGGCCAGCTAACATAACATTTACTCTCCAACCATAGTGGCCTTCCTGCCACTTCTAGAACATACTACATATGCTCCAGTCTCAAAGTCTTTGCATTTACCCTGCTTAATACATAGAGTGCTCATTCTCCGGACAGCACGATGACTCTCAATTCATTCAGGTTTCAATTCAAGTTCTGTTTCGAGAGGCCTTCCCTGCCTACCCTCCTCACTAATGTTCTATCGCCTTACCCTGCTTTCTTTTCTCTGGAGCATGCATAGCTATCTGGCATTTTCTGGCATTATATATTGTGTGTTTACTGACTGTCTCTCCCTCCAGTGAAAGCTCCACAATAGCAGATTCTTTATTTTGTTCTATTTCCTCAGTTGTTCAATAAATATTTGTTCAATGAATAAATGAATGGACAGATGAACTACAGAGTGTCTATACTTAGCCCTGCTGAACCTCCTAAGAAATGCATGAAGCAAATACCCTGGGAACACATGGGGAAGCACATCTCATCACACAGCAGGGCTAGGTATGGGGCAGCCTAGTGGCGAATTCAAGGCATTTACTACACCCCTGCCATTTAATTCAGAGAACATCAAATGCTTTTTACTTTAAATGTACCCACCCATGTGATAGATTTGCTTTCCCACCTTTGATCACTAATGCTAATACCTTAGTGTTCACTCACAGGGCCAGAAGTACTTCTTTCCATGAAAGAGCAAGTCTACAAAAGGCCACACTATCACTCTCCCCTGTGCACCCAACTTTTCTCATTTTTTTTCCTTTTCCACTCTTTCACATGGTAACAACCCTATGAAGTAAGTATTATGGCCTCCTCTTGATCTCATTTCATAGACAAGAATACCTCAGCTTAGAGAGGCTAGGGAGCTCACCCAAGATCATACAGCCAGTAAGGGTCTGAGTTTGGATTTGAACTCAGATAGGTGGATAGTGCTATGGGTTGAGCTAGGTCTCCCGACAAAAGACATATTAAAGTCCTAACCATCCAGCACCTTGGAAGGTGACCTATTTGGAAATAGGATAGTTGCAGATGTAATAGTTAAGATGAGGACATACTGGACTTGTAGGGCCTGGAATCCAACATGACTGGCATCCTTATAGAAAGAAAACCATGTGAAGAGACAGGGGCCCAGGAGAGCACCACATAATAATGGAGGATTAGAAGCCAAGAAGCACCAACGGCGGCAGGCGAACCACCAGAAGCCAGGAAAGGGCAAGGAACAATTCACCAACAGGTATCAGAGGGAGTACAATTTTAGACCTCCAGACCCAGAACAGGCAATATATTTCTGCTATTCAAAGCCACCCAGTTTGTAGCACTCTGTTACGACAGCCCCTAATGCAAACAGCAGAACCACCTTTCCTCTATGCCACACTGTTTTAGATATTTAGGACTGGGTTGGCTCACGCTGCCCAAGCAGAGAAAGGATGTGTGGTGAAAGGGTCTGGAGACCATTGAAATCACAAAAATAGAATCACAAAGTACCTAAACCATTTTATTGACATCATGATATCCATGAATGTAACTAAGTCAGTCCCTGAGTTCTCTAAGTACAAGTTAATTCATTATGAAGAGTATACTAGAAAAAAATCAAGTATTCTCCTTGGGGGCCTCTTCAACATGTGTTTGGTTTTACCTACCTCCCAACTCCCTTTTCAGGATGATACCCATGGACCTCCCTAATTATACCCAAGGTGCTTCCCTCTTCTGTTCTTTCTTCTCCCCACCCCCCTTACCCCAACAATCACTATTGTTTTACCTGGTTTATTCTGGCTTCACTTTTTTTTGGAGACAGAGTCTTACTCTATCGCCCTGGGTAGAGTGCCGTGGCATCATAGCTCACAGCAACCTCAAACTCTTGGTCTCAAGTGCTCCTCTAGTCTCAGCCTTCCAAGTAGCTGTGACTACAGGCACCTGCCACAATGTCCACTATTTCTAGAGACAGGGGTCTCACTCTTGCTCAAACTGGTCTTGAACTCCTGAGCTCAGGCAATCCACCTGCCCCTGCCTCCCAGAGTGTTAGGATTACTGGTGTGAACCACTGCTCCCAGCTTGTTGGTTTCACTTTAAGTTAAGCAGTGGCATCCAAAAGGATCTCTTTAATCCTGCTGGAAGAAAACAGAGCACCAAAAAATCTAATCCCTGCTCTGCCACTTCAACCCATATGTATTCCCTTGACTAATGTCATAACTTTCCCTACTGCTGTCAAGGCACAGAGTTCGGGGTGGGGAAGGCAGAGAGAGACAAGATCTGTGTAGCAAGGAGAGGGTAAAAAGGAACAGGCGAGTAGAACTGGAGGGTCACCAGCCTTTTCTCCTGGAGTAGATGTGCCCAAGCCTCTTGACCCTTGGGAAATAAAAGCGTTTTCTGTTTCCTTGCCTTCTGCTCTCAATCTCGGGTATTCTGATTTTTGGAAGTGAAAAAAATATTTTGATCTAAGCCATATAGCCTTTTCCTCCTTACACTGGAGCTGTAGAAAACTCATGGGGCAGGTGTGGAAAGCAGCGGCAGCAGGGTGGGTGGGTACATAGGGTCTGCGTGTCTATAGCTTGTGCAGTTCTGTAGCTATGGCAACCACATGCAATGCCACTTGCATAGCATCGTAACATGGCCCCAGAGTTACCCTGGCTCTTCACCTATTCCTCTTCAGTGCACTATCTGTGCTGCTGTTTCCTAGCTACCGTACACATAGCTGGTTTATTTATTTTATTTTTTTTTAATTGTGTGCTTAAGTATTGTTTCTTTCTACTCTGCTGTGCTTGTTGTCACTACACCTTAGTTCATCTGATAGCAAAACTAGATAGCAAACCACAAGCTCATTTCTTACAGATTTTGTTCACCGTTCACAATTGTCTGTACTTAAACACATAGTTAGAAAGATTCTTGAGGCCCTGGTCTAGATGAAATGACCGCTTGAGACTTTTTCTAGTTCTAAAGGTCCATGCTGGGCTCTGTCAGAGCTAATGATACTGTCAATTGACTGCCTGCCTACTAAAGAGCTTTTTTTTTTTGCCAGTTGTTAGTATTTCCCAACTGTAGTGGTAGTAAAATTAAAGTAAAATTTATTAATGCAATCTATGCAAATATATTATAGCCTATGAAGCTTGGACACAAGTAATTTATGCACATATACCCCATAAAAGAAAGTTGCATTGTGTTAATTCTGAGAATACATAAACAAATGGTTTCCTTTATTTATTGTCAAAAACAATCCCCAAATCCTCAGAAATATTCCTTCTGTAATTAAATTTAAATGTTTTTTAAAAAATTCATGGGGGTTGGTGATTTACTATGTTCATATTTTAGTTTCCTTATGTTTGGTCATTAATTGTGGTATCATAAACAGCTAAGATTTAAAGCCCTTCGCCAACGTGGGCCCAAATAGAAGCAACTTATGAGCAGCCTCCCAAAGGGACTGTAAAGCAAAATACACTTATAATTGAATTAACTTGGGAAAGGATTCTGGGAAGATGATAGCGTCAGCAGCACAGTTCTTCATTCTCTTTGAATCTTCACATCGAAACAGAGACAAGCCGGGCACAGTGGCTCACGCCTATAATCCCAGCACTCTGGGAGGCCGAGATGGGGGAACTGCTTGAGGTTAGGAGTTTGAGACCAGCCTGAGCAAGAGTGAGACTTGTCTTTATTAAAAATAGAAAAATTACTTGAAAGGCCGAAGTGGGTGGATTGTTTGAGTCAGGAGTTCAAGACCAGCCTGAGTCAGAGCGAGACCCTGTTTCTAAAATATAGCCGGGCCTTGTGGCAGATGCCTGTAGTCCCAGCTGCTTGGGAGGCTGAAGCAAGAGAATTGCTTAAGCCCAAGAGTTTGCGGTTGCTGTGCGAGCTATGACCCCACAGCACTCTACTGAGGGTGACAAAGTGAGACTCTGTCTCAAATTAAAAACAAAAAAGAAAAATTAGCCAGGTATTGTGGTGGGCACCTGTTGTCCCAGCTCCTTGAGAGGCTGAAGCAAAAGGATCTCTTGAGCTCAGAAATTTGAGGTGGCTGTGAGCTATAACCCTCTGGCACTGTAGCCTCAGTGACAGAGTGGGACTGTCTCAAAAATAACCAAAAAACAAAAAGCAGAGTGAACAACAGAGAAAACTAAAAATCCATGAACAACATTACTACAAAACTAGGTGACAAGCTGTCTCCACAAAATATAAGTGCATGGGGACAAACCCTCTGCCACACACCAGTATGGTACCAGTGCTGTCTGTGAGAAAGGATAAGGAAGCTGCATTGGATGGGTCTAAAAACAGGAAGACCAAAAAGTAGTCAACAGGTATTCAATGGAGAGAGAGGAAAGGCCCTTCAGAGAGCAGCAGCTAAAACTGGGAGGGGTTTTAACTAATACTAATGTCAAGCCCAGGGGAAAATGGTCTGAAGGTACTGCAACAGCTTCACTCCTAGGAATTCTCAAAAGAGATCTGCCAGGTTTCCTTTGCAGGGAAAAGACTAACACTAAAGAGAAGCTGCTTAGAGTAATTAAAAATGGAATAGAATGTAGACAAAAGATAAGGGAAAGAAAAGCTCAGTCTACAACAAAACATAAAGTATCATGAAGCAAACTGCCTTGTTTTTTAATACTCCTCCAAATCAACAGAGGGAGTTTTGTGAAGTAAGAAAATCTTTCCTCAATACCACTTTATAACAAAAGTGCAGAAAAACTAACTTCACATTGAAAGAAGCAACAGAAAAATATCAAGGTCACAGAGTCTTCAGAAGGGAAAAAGAAAACTAAAGGAAGCAAGGAGCTAAATAACATTGCTACAGGCAAGGAGAGCACCCCAGAAAGAAATGCCCCCAAAACAGATCAAAACTTAAACTATTAGTTCTAAATGAGACAAAAGACAACAATACAAGATATGAAATAATAGAAATAAGAATTAGAAACTCAGAAACGAAAAGACAGAATGCAGGAAATAATTAGAAATAAAGCAAAATTAGAAGTACAGCAAAAAAAAGAAAAAAAAAAAAAACAGCCAAATTAGAAATAAAGCAAAAAAAAAAAAAAAGATATGAAGAGTAAGACCAAATGAGTCCAACAGTAGTGCCTAAAAAGAAATAGATGAAAAAGAAGAAAATCTTCAATGTTTATCTTTAAATTCAGAAAGAGACAAAGATTTAAGAGAAAATAACAAATATTGACAAATGACAAATAGTGACAATGAAGATCTAAAACACAGATAATAGATTTCCCTAAAGTAGAAGAAAAAGAAACAGAACAAATACTAAAACTGGATTCAAGAAAACTTTTCAAAAGAAAAAATTATCTGGGCTCCAGAGAAAAGAATATATGACTTGCAAGTGAAAGAAAATTATCTTCAGATTTAGTTTTTTTAGACTGTCACTCCATTCCTATAGCTAAGGAATGGAGGAAGTATGAGCCAAGTGTAAGGGATATAGGGAAACTGTTAAAAATGGATAAGGCCGGGCGGCTCCTGTGGCTCAGTGAGTAGGGCGCCGGCCCCATATGCTGAGGGTGGCGGGTTCAAACCCAGCCCCGGCCAAACTGCAACAAAAAAAAATAGCCGGGCGTTGTGGTGGGTGCCTGTAGTCCCAGCTGTTCGGGAGGCTGAGGCAAGAGAATCGCTTAAGCCCAAGATTTAGAGGTTGCTGTGAACCATGTGATGCCACGGCACTCTACCTGAGGGCCGTACAGTGAGACTCTGTCTCTACAAAAAACAAAACAAAACAAACAAAAAAAATGGGTAAGGCCTTAAGGAATACTGCTCCATGAGCTTTTCCCAAGGAATCTAGAGAATGAGTATCAGACAACCAAAATGACTAGTGAGATATCAACGTAAGGACTAGTGGTGAGCATTAAATACAGTTCCTGGTGCAACTACGACTAAATGAGGACTAAAAGGGAGAGAGTATGATGTATAATGCTGTGTGCTCTCACAATGTAGACACAGAATAGCTATAAAAAGTGAAGAAGAGCACAGGCAAAGTAAAAATTTTAAATGATTTTATCCCTTAGTATCGCTGTTCTGAGATTGTTGTATGTATTGTAGGAAATGAAACAACTGAGTACATGTGGGATATTCCCATTCTACAATCCCCTATCTCTTAAATTTTTTTTTTTTTTGGGACAGAATCTCACCAGGGTTGAGTGCTATTATATCATAGCTCATAGAAACCACAAACTCCTGGCCTCAAGCCATCCTCGTGCCTCAGCTTCCTGGGTAGCTGAGACTACAGGCACCCACCACTATGCCTAGCTAATTTTTTCTGTTTTAGTGGTGATAGGGTCTCACTCTTGCTCCATCTGGTCTCAAACTCCTGAGCTCAAGCCATCTAGCCTCCCAAAGTGCTAGGATTACAGGCTTGAGCCACCCCAGCCCAACCCCCTATCTCCTAGAGACAGGGCTTCTTGGTATGGGAGAAAGGGGATATGGATGGTGTAGAGAAGAGTGAAAAGAAAGCTCTAAAGTCCTGAATTTGAATCGGCAGTATCAAATAAACTGATAAGGTATTTCATCTTTACGTTTATTTGTATGTGTGCATTTCCTTTTTCTGTCCACTGAAAATATCATCCATTCTATCTGTTGACAACAATGTCCCACTCAGCAGAAAGGAACATCCTCATCCCCTAGAATGTGATTTTGAAATATCATTTCTCATTAAAAGAAATCAGGGCATTTGGGGGAAATTGCTGGTTCTAGAGGTAGGAAATGTACAAAATGAACCATTCATCAAACTAGGCAGCAAGGTATCAAAGATTACCAGGATTGTGCCAAAAATACAAAGGGCCCTAGGTAAAGAAGCACCCACTGGCCAAAGATGGGGCAATTTGAGTTTTAATAAATGATAATACTTTCAATAATTAAAAGCTATCAAATATTTTCAACCCATGAGTTAAGAATAAGATTTCTAATAAGAAAAATGCTTTCTTTCAAAGGATAATAGGTAACTAATTTGTTGTTTTGAAATATGGTAAATAAAGAGAAAGAATCACAGATTTGTCCTGTCTTTTCTATGTGAATATATTACTGGGTAACAAAATAATAGACGAGAAGTGTATCTTTATAACAGTTTTACAACTAAAAAATGAAAACCAAAAGATAGAATTATAATATCACCATTTGCAAACCAATGAATTTAAAGATATAAATATTAAGCATCAACAGCTGCTAGTATCATGAAAAGATAAATAACCAGACATTATGTACTTTCTGTTGTCTTGCCAGACGCCAATCTCTTGGCAATATCCCCAAAAGAAAAATACCAAATACCACGTAATTCCTATAGTTTTGCCAGACACTTTGGAAAGGAATGAAACCCAAGTCTGATCCAGTCTCTAAATCGAGCAGCCAAATTTTAGGAAATACAGAGAACAGAGGAACGTGCTATATCTCACCTCAAGTATGCAATCAGCAAGGTTCAGACCACGGGAAACAATCCAGTTCAAAGAGTCTGATAAACCCTAGGATAAAAAAAAGCGAGGGACAGAGGGGAGCCTATAATGTAAAAGGTCATTGAAAAGCACATAACATTTTTTCAATGGGCAAGCCTTATCTATAGTACGTAGGGATGCACAATTTGAGTGAAAATTATGAAGGTGATTACTGTAAAAGGACAGTGGTTATTTATAGGAGGAGTGAGGAGTAAGGGGCTCGTGACTCTAATTGTACACACGGAAGGGAGTTCTAGATTGAGGGGGTAAAGTTCCATTTCTTGATCTTAATGGGGTTTCAAAGATATTTGCCTCAAAAAAATTCATTTAACTCGATACATTTTATGCAATTTTATGTATCTTTGTTTTATTTTACACTAGAAAGATTTTTTGAGAAGATAGTAATCGAGATTTTTATTTATTTTTTCAAAATTTATAAACACTATTTTAATGTATACTTCTGGTAAATATTAACAAACACATATTGTCATGTAATCATAGTCAACCCCTCCCCTCATTCCAAATCCTGGCTACCATTAAACACACCTATATGTTGGTTTCCTAGAACATCATAAAAATGGAATCATACAGTATGTAACCTTTTCAGTCTGTTCCTCCACTCAGTATAATGCTTTGGTATTCATCCAAAGTTAGCAAACTTAGCAAATTTCCATTTTATTGCCAAATAGTATTCTATTGTAGGAATGCAGCTCAGTTTGTTTATTGATTTACCAGAAGGATACTGGATTGTTTCCAATTTGGGGTAATTATGAATAAAGCTTCTATGAATATCTGTATACAGATTTTTGTCTGAAGATTTTTTTTCTCACAGACAAATACCCATAAGTGAAATTGCTGGCTGATAGGTTAAGTGCATGTTCAACTTTATGAAAAAACTGTCAAACCGTATTCCAAAGTGGCCATACCATTTTGCATCCTTAAAGCCAGTGTATGAGAGTTCCAGTTACTGTGCATTTTGCATGTACTTGATATTGTCATTTTTTGAGCCATTGTAATAGATGTATAGTGGTATGTTATTATAGTTTTAATTTGCATTTCCTTCATGATTTTCATGTGTTAAATACATGAAAGTATGGTCCTTTGCCATCTGTATATATTCTGTGGTAAACTTTTGCCCATTTTGTGTGCAAATTATTTGTTTTCTTATTGTTGAGTTTTGAGAGTTTTTTGCTATCCTGTCCACTGAATTACTTTTGTACATTTGTCAAAAGTCAATTGGCTGTATATTTATAGGTCTATTCTGGATTCTGGACTTTCTGTTTTGTCCCATTGATCTATGTGTCTATTTTTTCACCAGTACCATACCATTTTGAAATATGTAGCTTTTTATTAAATCAGAAAATCAGGTAGTGTTAATATTCTACTTTTGTTCTTTTTCAAAATTATTTTAGCTAAATTCTAGTTTCTTTCCTTTTCCATTTTAATTTTAGAAAGAGGTTGTCAACATATACCAAAATAAATAAATATTTAAAAAATTAATTAAGGAAACTAATTTTTTTACTATTTCTTTCTTTCTTTCTTTTTCTTGAGATAGAGTCTCACTCTGTCACCCTGGATAGAGTGCTGTGGCATCATCATAGCTCACAGCAACCTCAATCTCATGGGCTCAGGTAATCCTCTTGCCTCACCCTCCCCAGTAGCTGGGACTATAGCCACCTGCTACATACCAAGCTAGTTTTTATATTTTTAGTAGGGATGGGGTCTTGCTCTTGGTCAGGCTGGTTTTGAACTCCTGAGATCAGGCAATCCACCTGCCTCAGCCTTCTAGAGTTTTAGGATTACAGGGTGAACCACTGTTTCCAGCCATTTTTTATTATTTCTAAGTGGGCAGTTTTACTTCCATTTTTGGTTATCACTAACCTTTTTGTTGAGAACAATGATAAACTCTGGTTAGAACACAAAACCAATGGGACATTAGAGAGAAATCTAGGTAGCTAAAATTTTAGGATCATAAAATTCTCAAGAAAAGGGAATAGAAGAGTGAGTACACTTTCTAACTGCAAATACCTCTAAATGGCATTTGATGAGTCTAAAGCTGCACATGTGTATGGAGAGACACCAAAAAAAATAAAAACAGGTACTAGTAGAGGTTAAAAAGCTGAGCAGAGATGTAAGTAGTTGAATAGTCTTGGGAAGACAGAAGTTAGAGTTCAGAGTTTATCAGGTAAAAAGGACTTTGGTGAATGAACAAGATTTTAAATGTAAATTCCTGAAAGGACTATGCCCTAGAACAGTGGTCCTCAACCTGTGGGTCATGACCCACAGGAACTGTATTAACAGGTTATAGCATTAGGAAGGTTGAGAATCACTGCCTTAGAATTAAGAATAAACCCATTTTACCTGGGTAAAGGTGATATGCCCAAAGTCTATCTCACTGCCAAAAATCAAATTTTTCTGTAGAGATTAATATTAATCAGAGTCTTGTCATTTTTAATAGACAAAGTTTGGCAATGAATTCATTAAAATCTATAATGACAAGAAACAGAACCAAATGACTGAAAAATCAATAAACTAAAGAGACCATGGAAGTAAACCTATAGATAACAAACATCTTGAGTTTTTAGCCACAGATTTTTAAAAGTAACTGTGGTGAGTATGTTTAAGGAATTAGATGAACAGATGAATAATTTCACCAGAGAATTGTAATCAATAAAAAGTAATTAATTTAAAACCATACAATGGAAAAACATAATAACTGAAATGAAGAATTCAAAAGATTGGTTTAACCATATTAGAACCAGCAGAAGAGATTAGCCAACTAGAAGATAGGTTAATTATCCAGATTGAAGCACAAAGAAGAAAGTGTGGAATATACAGAAAAGAGTATAAGAACATATGGGACGTAATGAAAGATCTTATATAATTGCCAATGAGATCCCAAAAGGAGTGGAGGCAAGGGATGTGGCAGGAGCCATATTTGAAGAGACACTAGCCAGGAATTTTCCCCAAACTAAAGACATTAAGCCACAAATTCAAGAAGCTCTTTGAATTCAATGCAAGATAAATACAAAGAAAACTAGACTTAGTCAAGTCATTGAAAACTAAATGAATTATAAAAATGTCAAAATCATCTAGAGTTTAAAAAAGGCACATTACCTTCAAATGAACAGCAAGACTGACAGCTAACTTTTCCAACAGAATAATGGAAATCAGAAGACACTGGAATGATATCTTTAAAGAGTAGGAAAAATTACCACAAACTTAGATTTCTATACTCAGCAAAATGAAAATGAAATGGAGGGGAATTTTTTACCTCTAAAAATGAAGATGAAATTGAGAAATTTTCATAAAAATAATATGTCTTCAATGTCAGCAAATTTGTACTAAAAGAATAGAGGAAATTTTTCAGATAAAAGTAAAAAGAATCCTAGCAAGAAGCCCAAAAACTCAGGAAGAAATAAAGAGGACCAGAAAAGGGATATCTAAATTAGTATTGATAGTTTAAAACAACAATAATAATGATATCTTGTGGTGTTTAAAAAGCTCTTCACATCCTCTTTTTTTTTTTGTAGAGACAGAGTCTCACTGTACCGCCCTCGGGTAGAGTGCCGTGGCGTCACACGGCTCACAGCAACCTCCAACTCCTGGGCTTAAGCGATTCTCTTGCCTCAGCCTCCCGAGTAGCTGGGACTACAGGCGCCCGCCACAACGCCCGGCTATTTTTTGGTTGCAGTTTGGCCGGGGCTGGGTTTGAACCCGCCACCCTCGGCATATGGGGCCGGCGCCCTACTCACTGAGCCACAGGCGCCGCCCCCACACATCCTCTTTTATATGGTTGGATTAAGCACCTCTTGCCACTTAAACACAGGATGTACATTCTTACCTCTATGCCTTTGGTCTCTACCTTACCCATCATTTGAAGTGAAGTTTACATCATACTTTCCTCAGGAAGAGTTCACTGGTCACTCCTTCATTTATGTCTCCTCTCCTACCCCTCTAACTCAGCATGTTTTCTGAATCACTTATTTAGAACTTAAACTAAGACAAGATTTTATTCTCTTTTTCTTTTTTATTTCACTTTGTGTGCCTTAGTTTCTCAAATAAAGTATACATTTAAGATCCTTTCAGCATCTACTATAGGTTATCTATATAGTGTATGTAATTATGCAAATGCTTGTTGAATAATTAAATTTGTTAAAGTATAAATTGGTAATGAGTGGCTGACCTTATTGTTTTCTAGGACAGAAGCTTCCATCCATTCATTAAGCGATTGTTATCCTGAGATTTGACAAAGGCAAATACTATAAATATAAATAAGAAAAGCTTTAATAAGGTCTTAGACGAAAGATCCAGGAAGGACAGAGTGGATGTTCACGTTTCATCTTTGACCTTTGAAATTGATTTGATGTCTGTTTAATAAAATCTTTCTTGACATCACTGCCAAGTGTATAAGTCTAGTCAGAGAATATCACAGGTATGGCATTTATCTCATTCTTACAAAAGGCAAAGCCCTTGAATTCTCCAGAGAATATAAAATCTAACTGGAGGCTAAAACATACACACACAATCTAAAGAAATATTTTAGTAATACCAGAAAACATGATACACTATAGACTAAAACTGCAATAGATAAGGAAATTAAAAATAAAAGGGCAGTGCCTGTGGCTCAGTCAGTAGGGCGCCAGCCCCATATACTGAGGGTAGCGGGTTCAAACCTGTCCCTGGTCAAACTGCAACAAAAAAATAGCTGGGCTTTGTGGCGGTTGCCTGTAGTCCCAGCTGCTCAGAAGGCTGAGGCAAGAGAATCGTGTAAGCCCAAGAGCTGGAGGTTGCTGTGAGCTGTGATGTCAAGGCACTCTACTGAGGGTGGTAAAGTGAGACTCTGTCTCTACAAAAAAAAAAAAAAATTTAAAATAAAAAACAAGTGTGCTTGGAGCCAGACACAGTGACTCATACCTATAATCCCAGCACTTTGGGAGGCTGAGGTGGGAGGATCACTTGAGGTCAAGAATTTGAGATCAGCCTGGGCAATAAGCAAGACCTTGTCTCTACAACAACAACAAAAAATTAAAAATCAGCTGGGTATTGTGACTTGTCCCTGTAGTCCTAGCTACTCAAGAGGCCGAGGGAGAATTGTTTAAGCCCAGGAGTTTGAGGCTACAGTGAGCTATGATTCTGCCACTGCACTCCCACATGCTTGACAGAGTGAGTCTATCTCTGAAAACAAACAAAAAAAGTGATCACACTTGGGATGTGTTTATTAGTGAAGGTATCTCAAAAGAGGTATCAATTCTGGTTTGGAAGGTTAGATAAAAACATATAGAAGAAAAGGGGCATAGATTTTTCAGAGCAGGGAGATGTCCAGGCAAAAAGTATTTAGCCATGTTCAGGCAACTATAAACAGCTAGGCTTTAGAAATCAAGGGAATATATGAAGCTAGAGAGAAGTAGAGGGACAACTGGCAGAAGACATCAAATATGCTTATTTTTGAAATAGTGTGGAATTTTTTTCCCTTTTCAGTAGAAATAACCTTCACTGTCAACAGCCCAGTCAGACTCCTTAGCTGATATAATGATGATCACAGCTTCCTGGGCTATTATTTGCAATAATTTCTGCCATATGAGTGTAATGGGAAAAACACATTGCAAAGTGAATTACTTTTGAAATGTATTGCACGCTGACATTTGGGAAATTAGATCCTGAACACAATACATCTTGATTATTGAGGTGCCTTCCTGCTATGAAAAGATAAATATGGACCAACAATTCAAAAAAAAATTTGCATGTTAAATGAAAGTTCTGTCCCCTGGCAAGGTTCTTTTAAAAACTTTTGGTCATTACTCAGACAAATACCATAATCAGGGACTATTCCTTGCCCAGAAAGAGTCTATGAGGGTCCAAGGTGTCCAGAAGCACCCTCATTCAAACATAGCCTCATTTTGTGAAGAATCCTCTTGTGCCTATTCTGTTACAAGCTTTGACAATTAAGTTCATGAACTGATCCTAGAAAAAGTGCCCAATATCTCATTGCTTACTATCACTATGGTTACTTTAGAAGTACTTCCTTAGGAAGCTTTGCACTGATCTCAGCATCTAGTCCACCCTTCAACACTTTGGAACTTTTTCTAGAATGGCTATCAGAGCTGCTGTCATATTACCCTTGAAGTACTAAATGTCATCAAAATGTCTTCCTTTCAATACTTCCTTTATGCTCATGTAAAAAGTCACTGGGAGACAGATCAGGTAAGTAGGGAGGATGTTCCATTATAGCTATTTATTTTCTGGTTAAAATCTCCCTCACAAGTAGTGCTGTGTTAGCGGGTGCAAGAGCATGAGTTGTTGGCAAAAAGTGTAGGTCATTTTCATCTAACTTTTTCAAGCAGCCTTTTCAGCCCTTCCAAATAGTAAACTTGGTTCACTGTTTGTCCAGTTGGTACAAATTCATAATGAACAATCCATCTGATATCAAAAACAGCAACATCATTTTGACTCTTGATTTTGCCTGATGGAACTTTTTTGGTTGTGGAGAATTGGCTGTGCACTTTGACACTTTGTTTCACTATCCTATCCATATTGTGATAACACGGCCCAAAACAGCGCCTTGCATCTCCAAAAGGTCTTGACAAACTTTGACTCTCCTTTGCTTTTGTTCATCAGTGAGCTCCTTTGGGACCATTTTGCATGTACTTTTCTCATGCTAAAATTTTCATTTAAGATTTTCCTATTTCTCTATCAATGTTTACTTGGTCTGCTAGCTCCTCACAGCCAGCTGATGATTTTGATGCATAAATAATTTGACAAATTTTTACAATGTTTTCCTCAGTCCTGCTTGTTACTGACCACCCTGACCTCTCTTCATCAGTGATGCTTTCTCTCCCCTCAGAAAAACGTTTACACTGCCATTCCTTTCATGGCATTATACCACAAACTTGGACTAGTATGTCCCTGATTTCATTTCCACTCTTGCCAAGTTTAAGAAGAAATTTAGTATTTATTCATTGCTCTATTTCAAGCTCTGACATTCTCACAATGGCATGCACAAAACACACACAACAATAATGAACACACTCAGCAAGAAATCACCACACATCGCCACAAACACAGCTACGAGACGCTGATATACCAAGGTTATGAAACCTTACTGATTTGTTTGTATAGTGCTGCCAACGTAAGCGCACAGTGGCAAGTTTGTGAACTTAATTGCCAGACCTCATATGTACCCAACTGCTTCGGTGCTAAGAGATGCTGCTACTCAGCTATGTTCCTTTTTATTTTCTGGAAAAAGCACAATCATGCTCTCTCTTTTTTTTTTTTTTGTAGAGACAGAGTCTCACTGTACCACCCTCGGGTAGAGTGCTGTGGCGTCACACGGCTCACAGCAACCTCTAACTCTTGGGCTTACGTGATTCTCTTGCCTCAGCCTCCCAAGCAGCTGGGACTACAGGCGCCCGCCACAATGCCCGGCTATTTTTTGTTGCAGTTTGGCCGGGGCTGGGTTTGAACCTGCCACCCTCGGCATATGGGGCCGGCGCCCTACTCACTGAGCCACAGGCGCCGCCCACAATCATGCTCTCTTATGAAAAACAAACAACTCTTCACTTCTGCATTTTGACTAAGCAAATTCCTCTGGTACCCTGGCCCAGGTCATCATGAAGGTGCACTTGTTTTCTTCCATAAAATTTCCATATTGCCAGTTGCTGTTTGACTCCAAAAGCACAGCTTAGGAATGATTTTGAGGAAAGGCCTCTGGAGATACCAGCAATGTTCCTGTTGGAAGCCAAGTCTTCCTATGTTTACTGAACATGTCCAACTTGTGTGTTGAACAGAACAAAATAATAAGAGGGAGGGAAGATGGAACCTCACATGAATTACAGAGAATCTGGAAATTAACTGAGAATGCTAAAGAAGAGTAAAGAATGAAAAATGACAGTGAGATGTCAATAATTTCCACATAAATCAGACCAGATTACTATTTTGATCATTAAATTGATTCTAACCATGGCTTTACATATAATCAGAGTACATGGCTTTATATATAACTCTTGGTCATGAACCTGTCCTTTGTAGTTAAAGAGACCTCAGTCTGAATCCTGGCTTTATTGCTTACCTGATTAATGATCTTGGTTATATTACTTATATTACTTAACCTCTCTCAGCCTCTGTTTCTTTATTTTACAAATAAATGAGAATGCTAACTGTATCTACCACAATAGGATTATTGTAAGGATAAAAAAGATAATAGTTATAAAGAGTTTAGTGTTATGCCCAGCGTGCAGCAAGCACAAAATGAAAGTTAGCTTTTGTTCTATCTGAAATGTATGTAAGTCTAGTTTCTCTAAAGCAAATTTGTTTATATTCACTAGGAGAAATGCCTAATTAAAAGGATCTCATACTGAGTCTTTTGGGGCAGCATATTTTCACCCTCTATCTGATCTTTCTGGTATATCCATATTTTTATTGAGTTGACTTACATCAAGTTGCACCTGTAAATTTATGCCTCCAATACCATTGAGCACATTTTCTCATAGAGAGTTACACCATATTTAATAATGACTGAGTACAGTTTGCAGTTTCCGCAAAGATGATTAGGCGAGTACCCCTAATACCTGAATGCTGGGTAAAAATTTATATTCATAGATATGTGGGTCACTATGAAAGTTTTGAGACGGACTGGGTTATGGTCCCTCATTTGGCTTCCAAGAAACACAGTTGATAGCATCCTTTCCAATTCACCTGTGCAAGTTTCAACTTGATCAGCTTTACAGTGTTGCAGGGAGGTGTTGTTGATTTCTGTCTGTGCAGATTTTATGTTTCTTGATTTTTGTGTATCTCAAAAATTTTGTAATGACTCACATACAAATATATCTATTATTGGTATCCTCAGCACAGTGCTGCCATTTCATAGATCAGGAAGTGGTGGCAGACAGAGGTTAAGTAGCTTAATCAAAGCTGCATTGATTTCTGGTCACATCCTTTGCATCATTTTCAAGGTGCCTTGTACCTAAGTACAAAACTGAACTCATTGTTTCAACCTGGGAACTTCTTCCGATATTCCTTTTCTTAGTTAATGGCTCCATCATCTACCCAGTGACCCAAGTCAGAAATCAGACTCATCATAGACGCCCCCTTTCCATCACTCCTATCACACCAACTCTTACAGTTTTCTCTATCAAATATTTATTGAATCTGCACTTCCATTCTCCTTTCTTAGCACTACCACTTTTCCTTCAAGTTTTCATCATTTCTCACTCCAACTACTGCAATTGTTTCCTAACTTATTTGATACTAGTTATGCTGCCTTCAATCTGTCTTCTACATAGTCTCCAGGATGGTATGACTAAAACACAAACTAATCACGTTGGTCCCACTATGAAAACCTTCCATGGTTCCCTACTGGCTCTAGAATAAAGCCTAGGCTTCCTAATATAGCCCTTGTGATCTCAAAGCACACCACTACCCTAGTCCTGACAAGGCTTAATTAAAATGTGTTCATGTGATTGTCTTCTCTTTCAAGCTTTGAGCTCTTGAAAGGTAGAGACAAAATCTTTTCATCTTTGTCTCAGTATCTAGTAATGTCAATAAAAAATGTTTGTTTACTTATTTATTTAGGGGCAGTGTCTCCTTTGCGTAGGCTAGAAGAGCACAGTGGCACTATCCTAGTTCACTGTAGCCTCAAACTCCTGGGCTCAAGTGATCCTCCTGCCTCAGCCTCCTGAATAGTTTGGGCTACAAGTGCATACCATAATTCCTAGATAATTTATTTTTATTTTTATTTTTTAGAGACAAGTTCTCACCATGTTGCTCAGACTGAAATGGGTGAACTCAAATGAAATAGTGACATCAGGTTTGAACTCAAGTGGATCAGCTTATACTTTTAAAAATGGTTTTTATGGGTGGCACCTGTGGCTCAAGGAGTAGGGCGCCGGTCCCATATGCCGGAGGTGGCAGGTTCAAACCCAGCCCCGGCCAAAAAAAAAAAAAAAATGGTTTTTATACTATCTACCATTTTAGTATATTCTGTGGTTTTTAGTATATTCACAGTTATACAACCATCACCACGATTTCCAAAACTGTCACCTAGAAAACAAATTCTTTACCCATTATCTCTACATTCTTCCCTCTTCCCTGGCCAGGATTTTCTGAATAGGTCCAGTTCAAACAAGAGTCTTTTCCTAGCTGGGACAACAGAAGAAGGGTTAGAGAGATCACAGTGCTAAAAGGACTCAAAGCCTGGTTGCTGGTTTTGAAAAATAAGGGACTATAATATGCAAGGACCAGAGAGAGGTTTCTAGAACCTAAGGCTGAAAGCCTGTAAGGAAATGGTGACCTCAAACCACAACCACATGGACTTGAATCTGAATTGTGCCACCACTGAATGAGCAAGGAAGCTCCAGAAAGGAACATGGTCCTACTGCTACATTGATTTCAGCTCAGTGAGACCCATGCAGGATTTTGATGTACAGAATTATAAGATGACACACCTGTGTTGTTTTAAGCCCTTAAGTTTGTATTAGCTATAGTAGCAATAGAAAACTAATATAACATAGACTTCAATAATTTGCTTTTTTACAAAAGAATGTATCTTGGAAATTGTTTTATATCAATAAAATAACTCCTTCCCCTTTTTTGATGGCTTTGCCATACTTTGTTTAGTTGGTAAATAATTAAAATTAATTAATAATTAATATATTATTATATTAATTAATTTAGTTGGCAAATTAATTTTATACTAACAATTACTACAAAATTAATCTTTGGCTTAGTGCAGGGTAGCTTGATGCTATATTCCCAGACTACCCCTAGTTCACTTTCTTCTACCAATACAGAATATTTGCATCTGTGGTTACCACATGGTCTAAAATGACGGAATTTTAGACATTAGACATGTCTAAAATGACAGCTAAGAACCTATCTAGCTGAGCAACTTTTCTCATGTTCATGCTTGTCTGAATATTGTGTCCCTCAAACTTCATATGTTGAAATCCTAATCCCCAAGGTGATGGTATTAGGAGATAGGGCCTCTGGAAGATGATTATGTCATGAGGGCAGAGCTTTCCTGAATGAGATCCATACCCTTATAAAAGACCCAGAGAGACCCTCACTGCTTCCACCAAGTAAGGACACTGCAAGAAGGTGCCATTTTTTAACCACAAAGAACATGCTGGCACCTTTTTTGTTGTTGTTGTTGTTGAAGAATAAGGCTTAAGAGAGAAAGAAAAAAGCATTTTTTTTTTAATACATGCTGGCACTTTGATCTTGGACTTCCCAGTCTCTAAAACTATGAGAAATAAATTTCTATGGTTTACAAGATACCTAGTTTACGGTATTAAGTTACAGCAGCCTGAATGGACTGAGAGAGTACTGAATTATTATTACTTGTAATAATAAAACCCATACTGGTACAGTGATGCCAACACTGGGCCACACAAAGCCTAGGTTTTATGGGCAGACATTTCATTACATGAACAGGTGTATGAAATCAGATTTATGAAGATGTGGCAGATTGGGAATTTATTGGAGTCTTTGTCCCCTCAAAAACTCCATGTTAGCAGTTCATGTGCTAAGTGCTGCTTGGGACTCTACTTATGTAGGATTAGTAGCCAAAGAGGTAGCTGCCACAGATCAGAAAGAAACAGACCAGGGGCAGGCAAACTTTCAGAAGGAATGTGCTAAGTCTTCACTCCTGGAGAGATTGGAAAGTAGGTAATGAAGAGGGAAGAAAGGATCTGGTAGGAAAGGGCAGCTAAAAATCTGTCTAGCTGAGTAACCTTTCTCACATTCATTAAGATGACCAGCCTCAAAAACAAAACAACTATTAATATTAAGCCAATAAATAAGTTCAGCAAGGTTAGAAGATGCAAGATTAATATCCAAAAGCAAATGTATTTTTATGTGCTAGCAATGGACAATCTGAAACCAAAATTAAGAAAACAGTTTCATTTAGGATAGCATCAAATAGAATAAAATATAAAAATGGCCAGTTAGACTCAGTGCCCGTAACACAGTGGTTACGGCGGGTTCGAACCCAACATGGGGCAGCTAACCAACAATGTCAACTGCAACAAAAAATACCCGGGTGTTGCGACGGGCACCTGTAGTCCCAGCTACTTGGGAGGCTGAGGCAAGAGAATCACTTGAGCCCAAGAGTTTGAGGTTGCAGTGAGCTGTGACGCCATGGCACTCTACCAAGGACGACATAGTGAGACTCTGTCTCAAAAAAAAAAAAAAAAGGCCAATAAGCACATGAAAATATGTTCACCATCATTAGTCATTTGGGAAATGCAAATCAAAACCACATGGAAATGTCCCTTTATACCAAGAAGATAGCTAGCTATAATCAAAAGACAAACAACATCAAGTGTTGGCTTGAGGATATGGAGACATTGGGTCTGGTGTACATTGCTGGTAGAAATGTAAAATTGTGCACTGCTTTGGAAGACAGGTTGGCCGTTCCTTAAAAAGTTATGCAAAGTTACCATATGACCCAGCAATTCTAGGTATAGTCACTTGAGTGAATTGAAAATGTATGTCCATGCAAAACTTTGAACAGAAATATTCATAGAAGCATTATTCATAGTAGACCTAAAGCAGAAACTACTCAAATGTCCATTAACAGATGAATGGATAAATAAAATGTGATATAGCCACATAACAAAATATTACTCACTCCTAGAAAGGAATGGGATATTGACACACTACAACATGGATGAACCTTAGAAACATTGTACAAAGTGAAAAAAGCCACACACAAAAGATCACACACTGAATGATTTAATTTATTATTTAAATGTACAAAACAGGCAAATCTATAGAAACAGACATTAGATTCGTGGCCGTCTAGGGCTTGGAGGATTATTGAGACATGGAGAGTGACTGCTACTGGGTAAAGGGTTTCTTTTGGGGCGATGAAAATGCCCAAAAATGGGCGGCGCGTGTGGCTCAGTGAGTAGGGCGCCGGCCCCATATGCCGAGGGTGGCGGGTTCAAGCCCAGCCCCGGCCAAACTGCAACAAAAAAATAGCTGGGCGTTGTGGCGGGAGCCTGTAGTCCCAGCTGCTCGGGAGGCTGAGGCAAGAGAATCGTGTAAGCCCAAGAGTTAGAGGTTGCTGTGAGCCGTGTGACGCCACGGCACTCTACCGAGGGCGGTACAGTGAGACTCTGTCTCTACAAAAAAAAAAAAAAAAAAGAAAATGCCCAAAAATATATTATGGTTGTTGTTATACAACTCTGTGAGTACACTAAAAACCACTGAACTATATACTTAATGATGAATTTTATGATATGTGTGTTATTATTCAATAAAATATTGTATGAGAAAATGACATGATTAAAAAAAGCATCTTAAATACAAAACTAGCAGTTATACCTAAAATGGGCATGGGGGGACTAAAATAAAAATATGGCCAGCCTTCCTTTCCTGTCTTGAGTAAGGCTAAACTGAGGATCTAATCGGGTTGGCAGGAATTACTCCTTTCATTAAGAGATAGTAGGGGTCAAGGAGGTAGAGGAGGAATTTTGGTTCACCCCAAAACCCTGGCTTAGACAAGTTTTTCCAGTTTGGGCTGCTAAGCGGCTCTTGGGAAGCTAAGTTATCCAGTCGTGCCTATTCGGATCGAGGTCTTGAAAGCATAACTGAAAAGTGCTGGCACAGTTTATCCCAGTCCAGGGCCTGACTTCAATGCCAAATTTAGCCTTTGGCAACTTCTTTCTGAGGAGAGTCCCTGAGGACTTGTTTGACCTCCTTTTGGAAAGCTGCAAGGGAATTCACTTCTGGACTGTGGCCCAGCAAGTAGGGAGGGGCTCAGCAGGCTGCCTAATCCTCTATTAAGTTAATGATAAAGTGTACCTGGGCACAGGCTATGGGAAGGCCAATTCCCTATATGTGGGGTTTGGAAGTAGGAATTTGCCAGATAAATAAAGATAATTCCCAACATTAAATATTATAATCAACTTGAGAGGAAATCTTTCAAAAATGGATTGTACATATTCCTGCCCTTTTGTACTTAGGCTTTTTGCAACTGGTAATTAAAGTATTACATGGCCACTATGGAAAACCTGGAAGGTATAGCACCATTCTCCTTCCCTAGAATTAACCATTGCTAATAGTTCAGTGTGTATTCTCTCAGACCATTTTCTATGCGTTTATAAGCATTGATACATGTGGGCGCGCGCACACACACACACACACACACACAGACGTGCTCTTTCATCACAGTTTCTTTTAAACTTCTTCTTTTTTTTTTTTTTTTTTTGCTGTTTCTGGCCGGGGCTGGGTTTGAACCCGCCACTTCCAGCATATGGGGCCAGCGCCCTACTCCTTTGAGCCATAGGTGCCGCACTTTAAACTTTTTTTTTTAACAACATAAATGAGATCACACTCTATCAGTCCAGTTGCTTTTCCATTTTAGCAATACATCTTGGCGATCTTTCCATGTCAGTACATATACACATTAGTCTATCTTATTCTTTTTAAAGCGTGTACTGTATTCTCTGGTATGAATAGATGATAAGTTAACCATTTCCTATTGATGCATATTTCTAATTTTTCTACATGATCAAGAAGGTTGAAGTAAGCACTCTTACACATACACAATATATTTATGTACATATGAGAGTATTTTTGGGGGGGAGATAGATTCCAAGAATTAGAATTATTTAGATTTTTTTATTTATCTGTAATTTATTTTTCAAACTTTTTAATTTTGAAATAACTTCAAACTTACAGAAAAGTTTTAAGAATAGCACAATAAACTCCTATAACTTTGATTTCCTGATTTTTATCATTTCATCCCATTTGCTTTATCTCTTCTCTCTCTCCTCTGTCCTACGTATATACCATGTACATACTATGTGTATTTTTCTGATACATTTGAGAATAAATTTGGGACATAAAGCCTTTAATTCCAAGCATTTCAGTGTGTATTTTTTTTCTTTCTTTCTCTCTCTCTCTTTCTTTCTTTTTTTCTTTTTTGAGACAGAGTCTCTGGGTAGAGTGCTGTAGGGTCACAGTTCACAGCAACCTCAAACTCTTGGGCTTAAGTGATTCTCTTGCCTCAGCCTCCCAAGTAGCTGGGACTAAAGGTGCCCACCACAACGCCCGGCTATTTCTTCTTGTTGTTGTTGCAGTTGTTGTTGTTTTAGCAGGCCTGGGCCAGGTTTGAACCTGCCAGCCTCAGTGTATGTGGCCTGCGCCCTCCCCACTGAGCTACGGGCACGGCCCTCAGCATGCATTTTCTAAAATCAAGGGCATTATCTGACTTAATCTCAGCACAAGCATCAAAAATAAGAAATAGACATGTAAAACACACTGATTTTTCCAGTGTTATGAAGCTCATTTTAAGCTTCTCTCTTTCAATAATTATAATTCTTTACTCTGACAGAGAGAAATCTGCTCTCAGCAGTCCCAATATATTTCTTTACTTCCTCAATTCCCACTGCATGTAAGAAATCTCCCTGCAATGCTGTCTGTGCCTTGGGCCCCAGTCCTTCTGCTGAGGTCTGCTTGGCTCTAGATCTGCCAGCCCTAGGCATGTTGGCCTCGCCAATGCTTGCTGCTGCCTTTTTGGGTTTTGGCACATGCCAGTAGCTGGAGAGAAGTTTATTTTTGAATGTTGTGATGTAAAAGATGTATCTTTTTTTGCCAGGCATGGTGGCTCATGCCATAATCCTAACATTCTGGGAAGCTGAGGCAGGTAGATTGCCTGAGCTCAGGAGTTCGAGACCAGCCTGAGCAAGAGTGAGACCCCATCTCTGCTAAAAACAGTAAAAGGTGCCTGTAGTTCCGGCTACTCAGGATGCTGAGGCAAGGGGATCTCTTGAGCCCAAGAGTTTGAGGTTGCGGTGAGCTCTGAAGGCACGGCCTTTTAGCAAGGGTGACAGAGTAAGACTCTGTCTCAAAAAACAAAACAAAACAAAAACACCCAAAGATACATCTTTAAAAAGAAAAAAGGATAACCAATTGTTCCAATACCTATTCCTATTATAAGAAATGAAATGATTCCACAGATGTTTGTGTCAGTAGCTGATGATCTATTCTGTTTCATTAATCTATTTTTATGTTTGTTAGCCAATATCACACTTTGATTACTATGGGTGTATAATATGTTTTGATATCTGATAGAAACAGGCAAAACTATACTTAAAATTATATTTAAAACAGATGTCCTAGCTAATCTTAATTATGTATTCTTCCAGATAAATTTTGGAATTAGCATGCCAATTTCATTATAAATCCTATAGTAATTTTGAATGAAATTATATTGAGTTTGTCAAATATTTGGGTAAAATGACATCTTTATAATATTGAGTCTTCCCATCTTGGAACATAGTATACATTTTCATTTATTCAGCTTTTTAAAAATGTCCTCCAGTAAATATTTAGATTATAGCTTTCTTTGTGTGGGTATTACACATTTAGTTTGTTTCTAGGTTAAAATTTTTTTTGTCTGGGTATTATTAATGGGATATTTTTATCTCATCTTCTCTTTCTATATTTTGTACATAGTTGAGATTATGTTGCACATACAATTCTGTATCTTGTCTTTTAACTTAACTTTATGTCACAAAAATTTCCTAATAAAATATAGTTTTATGGTTGCATAAATGTTTATTGACTATTTATGTAAGATAATTTATTTAACCATTTTTAACATTGGTTAATTAGATTGCATTCCACTTAAAAAATTCTAAGTACACTGTTATGAACATCTTTGTACATAAATCTCTGTTCTAGTTTGGATTATTTCTTAAAATATGTAAGTATTATTTCTCTATCTTCTGCACAGTATGGACATTCCCTGAAAGGTCCTAGGTAACACAAAATTAGGATAATTAAAAATATCTTCATACCCATTTGTTTACATTTTTAATGTTTTGCTCTTATTTAATTTACAATCTCACTGTCTTGTCCTGCATTCGTTCTATCATTTAGTCACTTTTTGGACATGATTAGAAAGTAAAAAAATGGGAAATAAACAAATAGCAGTGTCATAACACAAACTGATGCAGTGAGAATTAGTGTGGGAACAGACGCCGCGCCAGACTGACCATGGAGGGTCATTCTCTCTTTATACTGACAGCTTCTGTCTTTGCCATTTACTTGTATACTCGACTTCTTTGCATTTCTCAATATGATATGAAACGCCCACAACTTCAAAAGTTTATTATGTACCTCATGGAACTATTTACACAAAGTTGAATGTTGCCTAACTCAGGGAGTGTCTTTATACTGGATGCAATTTAACCTTCTTGATTATCCACAGTTATTATAGACAGCAGTTAAAAAAAAAATTTCTTCCCCAAGGCCTACCAAGGTATGTAGGGCTATTTTCCTCTACACAAAAGGAACTAAATTGCTGTGCTTTTTGATCATGAAGTTAACATTTATGCCTTTTTTCAAATGCACCCTGTTTATAGATGTCCAGCTTTCTCTTCTCACTGCTATCTGAACGGTGCTGTGACAGTTTCTACCCCTTCTTCTAGTTTATAGCTTCTACTTTTATGTGGGTTTGGAAACTAGATTGCCAGGTCTTTCAAAATCAAGTTCAAGTAAAAATTAACAGCCTCTGAGAAAGGGCTTCAAGGGACTTCTAGGTATAATGGGCATAATCTTTGGGGCATAAATTTAATGATCTCTATTTTGTCTCTGTAAAGGCCTTTTCCCATCTCCTCTACTCCCTTGTTTCTTTGCTGTGCTCCAGATAGATACTAATTCCAGATAGCTGAGTTCCATGTAAAAGAAGTTTCATTACAATTATTAGGTTGTTAATATAATGTTAAAATGCCCCTTTCATTTTACTGAATTCTGATTCTTTGCCTTCTTTTGTTCCTTTCATGTTATGTGTCAGGCTGAGTTGACTAAAGCTACAGAAATTGCTCATTGGACTTCAGCTAAGTGGGGTAAGATCTAATCTGTATCTTCATTTGCCCCACCTTTTCTTCCTCCTATCCCTTCTACACTTTTTTTTTTTTTTTCTCTGAGACAAGGTCTTATTCTGTCTCTTAGCCTGGAGTGCAGTAGCATCATTGTAGGTCACTACAACCTCAAACTCCTTGGCTCAAGGGATCCTCTTGCCTCAGCCCTCTAAGTAGATAAGACTACAGATGTGCACCACAACACTGGCTAATTTTCCTATTTTGTGTAGAGATAATGCCTGCTCTTGCTCAGGCAGGTCTCAAACTCCTGGCAAGATTCCTACCTTGAAGTGCTGCAATTACAGGGACGAGCCACTGTAGCTGGCCAACATTACACATCAACCAAATATAATTCTCTTATTTTAAAAAAAAATCATTTCTTGTCTAAAGCCTCATTTTTTTTTTTTTTAAATTTTTTTTGTAGAGACAGAGTCTCACTTTATGGCCCTCGGTAGAGTGCTGTGGCATCACACAGCTCACAGCAACCTCCAAATCCTTGGGCTTAGGCAATTCTCTTGACTCAGCCTCCCAAGTAGCTGGGACTACAGGTGCCCGCCACAACACCCGGCTGTTTTTTTGTTGCAGTTTGGCCGGGGCTGAGTTTGAACCCGCCACCCTCGGCATATGGGGCTGGCACCCTACCTGCTGAGCCACAGGCGCCGCCCGTCTAAAGCCTCATTTAGTTAAAAAGAAATGAAATGTATAAGTATTCCATTATATGAAATAAAACAAAAACAATTTATACAACTCTACCATATTCCTTTTAATTTTTTTTTTAAGACATAGGGTCTTTCTCTGTCATCTAGGCTGGAGTGCAATGGCCCAATCATGGCTCACTGTAGCCTCAAACACCTGGGCTCAAGTGATCTTCCTGCGTTGGCCTCTCAAACTGCTGGGATTACAGGCATGATCCACCATACCTGGTGGACAACTGTACTGTGTTCTTACTTTCACTTATGGCTAACTATAAAGGCTGTGGTGCTAAACCATAATTGTGTAGTCATTTTCTGTAATGGCCAATCATCTTCCTTGTTGATTGCCACACAACACCTCTCTAATATTTATTAACTACCTGGGAATTACTTATGTGCTCTAAGTGAGATTTGTCAGGTTTGTTAAAACCCACACAACTATCAGAAGCAACTCAAAGTTTGGCTCTTGTTAGTAGTGGGTCAGTGGGTAATCTTTATATTTGGGCATAATAGATACCCTTGATGATAACAGTGTTGTAATCTCTTTATCATGTTGACCTTGAAAAATAAAAGTGTTGGCTCGGTGCCTGTGGCTCCAGCAGTTAAGGCACCAGCCACATATACCTGAGCTGGCAGGTTCGAAACCAACCCAGGCCTGCCAAACAACAATGATGGCTGCAACCAAAAAATAGCTAGGCTTTGTGGCAGGTGCCTGTAATCCCAGTTACTTGAGAGGTGGAGGCAGGAGAATCACTTGAGCCCAGGAGTTGGAGGTTGCTGTGAGCTGTGATACCACAGCACTCTACCCAGGGTGACAGTTTGAGGCTCTGTCTCAAAAAAAAAGGAAAAATGAAAGTGTTAACTGTTGAGTGCAAAATGGGTGATCATGAAGTTTTATGATTTCAACTTTACATTATACAGCATCATACCTTAGTCATTTTTAATACATTGAATTGTGACATTTATGCATATGTTGATGGATGAACATTTTAAGCTCTTACATGGTGACACGGCCTAGCTTTATTTTCAGTTGCAGCACCATTTTTGGTATGTGTTTACACAATTATTTGAATACTTTATTACATTTCCCCTACTATTTATAAATATGAGTAGAAAGTAGAAAAATGAAAATGCTGATGCTAGTAAAAAGGAAGAATAGGTTTTCTAAGCTTAATATAATCAAGCAAAGACAGAGTCAGTTACGAATAAACCAGTGACTCTTTAGCCTCAGTCAGGTAGATATTAATGAGGACAAAATTAGAATATATAATATATGGTGGAAATTCATTAAAAACGGTATCTTAAAGGTGAATTGAAAATAGGAATTGAATACTATTTTTCAGCTCTCTAGAAAAACAAACGCTGCTCTTATAATATTTAGTGCATTTAAACTCTGCATAATTAACTTTGATATATGTTACCAGGAATATATTAAGTAAGAAATTGAGTAGCAGTGGGTAGGAAATAAACTGAGGGTTCATTAATAGGGAATTACAAGTTCAATAAAGGATTGGTATATCTCCTGGAACCTAAGAATAAGTGTGTGATAGATCCATGTTCTCTCTCGTTTCTGACTTCTTATATTTTTCTATCAGGCTCTCTCTGCCTCCAACCCCCTTTTTCTGAGTCTTTCCTTTCATCCTGCATTTGAGCATTCTCTGTTTCTCAGCGAATGTATCAGTTAACAGCATTCAGATACTAGGGAGAGACTAACTTGGTCCTTTGGATACAAAGTACAAAAATTCTAGGAAAGGCTCTAATTGGCCCAGCTCCGGTCAAGAGCTGTCAATTTCTGGGTGTACATTACAAATATATATAAATATGAATGCATTTTTTTCTGAAGAGAGGATCCATTGGTTCCATCAGATTCTCAAAGGAAAGGCTCTGTAACTCAAAAGCAGTGCAGAACTACTACGAACACAAAATTAATGCCCAAACCATCTCTTCATTTTTCTCTCCCAAACCAGCCCGACTCCCATGCTTCTGTCAAAGGTACTCCAGTCTTCTAAGCAGCTAGATTTGTTATCTTGTTATATTTTGATTCCCTCTGCATTTAGTTCCTCACTGGATTCTGTTAGTTTTATCTATGCAGGTAGGAGGGTTGGAACTATTCCCTTCTATTTCCACTGCCACAATCCTTGACTGTCAGCTATCGTCTTCAGCTCATTAAATAGTAATATCTTCTTAACTCTCCCTGCTCAAGTCCCCCTATTAGATGAATGTTTTAAACATTGACTTCTTATCATTCTTCTGCTTAAAGACTCCATAGTGTCTCCTTTCCTGGGCAGTAAGAAAAACCCTATGCAGTCTGGCCCTGGTCCTGGTCCTGGTTGGGTTTTTCCAGCCTTTTACCAGCTGATGTCTTATCTCTTCCATTCAGCCACATTTGTTGCTCATGGTTTTTTTAATTTAGATTTGCAATGTGTCTATTCGTAGTTCACACCAATGCGTATCAAGAAAGTAAATTAAAAAAAAAAGAAGAGAAAAGTAACTCATCTACCAAAGAGGTCCATTCTTTGACCTAAGAGGTTATTTATATTCATTCTCTCTTCTGAACTTTTGATGAGTCTCCAGGTCACCCCTCCCTCCACTCCTCCACCCCCTCACCTCCCTGCCCTGGCTTCCCTTCTCATCTTTTTATTTTTCCTATTCTACTTTTCTCAAGAAGTAGTCCCACACCATCCCAAACTCCCTCCTTCTTCTAAATTATTACAGAATTGTTTTACTCATGTTGACATTTAATTCTATAATATGCTATATTAATATTGAAACATTTTAAGCATTTTGTTTCCCAAAAAGATTATGAGGGTCGAGTAACAAGACGTCTTTCAAATCAATTATATAAGCCCTATGGCACTTATCACAGCTATACACAAACAGTAGGCACAAATATTTGTCAAACATTTATAAATGTCAATGTAAAAATATACAACAGTTTGTTTATTCACTTTACAAAAAAAGACATTTACTAGAAACTTCTTTTAAGTAGTAGCTCCTCTATGTGGAAATGTTTTAAAGTGTTAGTCTAGAAAGTAACTATTTATCAAAAGGCTGAGGTAGCAGTTGGTGGGGCAAAATGTTGAAGTCATTGGGTTAGAAGTCATCAATTGCAGATCAATAAGAAATGAAATCATGAAAAAAAATCAATGAGAAAAATCTCATTTACATCAATGTTTTGGAAATACTTTAGTTGTGTGAACTGGTTCGCATTTTTTCTTTTTCCTGGAGACAGGAGCTCACTCTGTCACCAAGGCTAGAGTGCAGTGGCATGACCATAGCTTGCTGCAGCCTTGAACTCTTGGGCTCAAGGGATCCTCTCACCTCAGCCTCCCAACTACCTGGGACTACAGGTGTGCACTCAGCTAATTTTTCCATTTTTTTTTGCAGAGATGGGGTCTTGGTATGTTGTCTAGGTTGGTAGTGAACTCCTGGGCTCAAGTAATACTCCTGTCTCAGCCTCCCAAAGTGCTGGGATTACAGAAGTGAGCCTGTATCTTGCCTGGCTCATACTTTTATAAAGATGTATTCTGTGTTCTCATTTACATTTTAAATGGCATTCTCCTGAGAGTAACTGATAGGAGATAAAATTTATGTCTAGTTTCAGATTGTGGCTCTACCCATCACCCACCCTGAACTTGGGCTGGTTATTTAACCTCTCAGAGTCCTCTCATTTATAAAAATAGGGTAATAACACTGGCCAGGCAAAGTGGAATGTGCTTGTAGTCCCAGCTACTCAGGAGACTGAGGCGGGAGGATTGCCTGAGCCTAGGATTGCAAGGTTACAGTGAGCTGTGATCATGCTACTGCATTCTAGCCTGGGTGAAAGAGCAAGACCCTATCTCTAAAAATAAATAAACAAAATATTTGTTTGATAGGATATTGTGAGGATTAAACAAGGTAGTATATAAAGCAATTTGTCAAGTATTTGCAGCCAGTAGGCGATTAATCAATAGTAAATGGTATTATTCTTTGTTCAATAGGAAGAGAATTGAGTGTAAAGGATAAAGATAGGCCTGATTGTTTACTTAAGAGGCTTAGAGGTACCAGGGGAAGACATGTGCAGAGGTGAGTGATTATGCTCAGCTGGTGAAACAAGAATGGGCATTTTGAATGATACAGATGGCACTGAAAAGTTGGGAGATGTAGGGTAAGGTTGGGTTACTTTCTGGACAATAATTTGGAGGTTCTTCTTTGATAGCATACTTTAAGTTTTCAAGTTTAATTTATTACCTTGACTAGAATGGATTTTTAGTAGGTAATAAAATTATCATCCTCAGGATTTCAGATTTTAGTGACAAAAAAGAAAATCCAGGAGAAGATTGAGAACATAGGTGACTTCACTTTGCAATGTTGCTGTCTGTCCCTGCGTGTACCCCATTGTCACGTCCGTCAGGCACACAATGTTTCCATGCAAAGTTAGAGTGTGGAAACAAATTGTAAGGCTTGACAGTAGAATTAGGTGGAAGAGAATGAGCTGATTAGAAGCATGTTGAATGATGAAAATAGTAAAACAGCGAGTTCATTGCAGTGGATACTGCAGTGTCCCGTGTTAAAATGGGATTTGGGAAAGGTCAGCCAAAAGAAGTGGGGACTGATCTGGGAAGTAGGATGAGGGTTACTCTTGAGTGAGTGAGAGTTATTCACTTTATCAGAACAAGAGACCAGGTGGGTCACAGCTATCAGACCTTACTGTGTGAAAATTCGATAAGAGCTCTGTTGCTAATATTGAACAATTACAGTGATTTTCTAAATTCCAGTAAAAATGTGCTTATAGGTTTTCATTTTGTGAATTATTATTAGACATTTTATATTTCCTACCTTGTAAAAAAGTTGCAAACAAATTTAGAAGAAAAACATTTCTTAAAAATACATTATTTTCTGTGGCCGTGCCTGTGGCTCAAAGAGTAGGGCACCGGCCCCATATGCTGGAGGTGGTGGGTTCAAACCCAGCCCTGGCCCCAAACTGCAAAACAAACAAACAAAAAAACCCCATTATTTTCTAACATGTGGAGATCTGCTTAAGCACGACACAACTAGATTTAGTGTTAGTAAAACTGTGTCAATTTCTTAAATCTATCAATATTTCCTGATGCTCCACAAGGAGCAGCATAATTTTTACATGCTGGCACCTGAACTAGTTTAAACCAACATACTCCACCCCCAACTGCTTTTTGTTATTTTTCATGGGAAGGAATGTTACTAGCCTCAGTGAAACTCACAGGGCAAGGATTAGATACAAAATAATCTTAAAAATATTTAATAAATTAAAAAGTCCAAAGGAGAATTAAATAGGGTAAATGCGAGCGTAAGAAGGATGACATAATAGCTGTTTCCTGAGCATTTATGTTTAAGTATTTTCCAGAATTTCATTTAATCTTTACAACCTTCCTGTGAAGTGTCGGCATCCACCGTAGATACATAGTTGAAGAAAAGAAGGTTCATAGAATTGCTCAAGGTCACATGGTTGGTAGGTGGTGGGTGAGCCTAAGATTCAAACCTAGTTTTTCTGACTCCAATGATGATGCACTCCAATGCTTCTTTGGGCGTTATGTGATTTTTTTTAAAACTGAGATAAAAATACACAAAAAAATGCACAGATCATTTTGCAATCAATATACACACCCTTGTAACTATATCAAAATACTGAACTTTTTCAGAAGGAAAAAGGAGAAGGAGACCCAGAAGGATCTCTCCTGTTACCTCTCAGTCAATTCCCCGGTAAGTAATCACTACCCTGCCTCTACCACCACAGGTAGATGGGTTTTAGTTAGATTAATCTAACTTTTCGGAGTTAACAAAAGATTCCCTATGTCAGTCCTTCACCTTTCCATTTTTGTTGTAGTATTTAAAACTGCTCTAGCTCTGACTTTTCAAGGAATCACTGTTGAGATGAGCTGTTGGACCTGATTACATATTCAATTTCCTTTATTGTTCTGAAATTAATACTAACTTTCAAAAAAAAATCAAGAAAACTCCTGGAAATAGTGCTACTAGATTCCAAGCGCTGTTACCAAATCAACCTCTTTCACCTTAGAAGGTCCAAAGACAACAGCTTCCTTGACTGATGTAATTCAGTGCATCTATTTCCAATCATGGCATCTCATTAGGAAGTAGATGACCAGAAAAGGTCATCTCAGTTTCTGGGAGGGAGGCTGAACCAGGCAGAGTTATGTAGTAGTGACTGCCTTGCATCATCTCGCAGCAAAAGAAAATGTTTATGTCTCAGATATCTCCCAAAGTTGACTTGCTGTTTTATGATAGGAGAGAAAGTAAGAGTAAAGGTGAAGAAGATCTAGGTGGTGGGGGACATATGGCCCATATTCTTCCATGCGGCTTTA